>NC_134269.1:154716176-155028823 GCF_031893055.1 Leptodactylus fuscus
GCGGAAGAAGTTCAGGACGAACATAAAACATAACACTTTACTTTCAAGCATACAACTTAAAGACAGACTGTTGAACTACATTTTCTTTATCACTAGGATACTTATTGTATGGTAGTTTTGCAATTCAAACACATTATGCACTTTTTAACCAGTAAATTTAATTTAGAGAGATGGAAAAGTTGAAAATGAATATAGTTTTCTTTTTTTACTAGCTACTTTTTCATTTTACTTTTGGCTTATAGAACTGATAAAGAAAAAACTACACCTAAATTAAATTAAATTTAAATGTCTTATCTTATTATTAAATAAAATATTAAATATTAGCAAAACTCACAACAGGCTAAAAGACACAACGCAACCGCTGGGTGACCATGTGTAAAGGTAGCTTATAATAGGATAGTGCGAAACTGTGTTGATTTGAAAAGCTTCTCATCTGACGATACACATATCTGGACATATCCAGCCAAAACATATTTCTTTTTAGATTAATACTCTCAAATTACTATATTATTTGGTACCATTGTTCTTATTATTTAAAGGGTATAAAATGTCATTTTCTGTATATTATACAGTTTTTATTAAGCACTTCATTGAAGTAAGGCCTATTGACATGTAGCCATTATTGATATAAATCAAGTGAAAATGGCAAAAGGGGACAATAACTGCTGGGAGTAAATACAATGAACAAGCAAATAAATTACAAAACATTTTTTTCTATTTTATATCATACATTTCAATTGCAACAACTAATGGATCTTAATATTACCGGTCTGTGTTAGCACAGTCAATGTTAACACAGGCATGTAATAAGCTGCATAGTATATGGTTAATGATCACTCTTTTAATGTTACAGGTATTGATAATTTTATATTGAAATATGTATAAAGGCTTTGATAGACGGTGTAGTTGATTTTGATGTTCATTATGAAATAGAGATAATATACATGTGTTATTTTGCTTTTTTAACCATATACTATCTAAAGTGTTTCCCTCCATAGGAAAATGCTTGATGGAAACACAAGATTGTTTGAAAATTCACACAACTAATCCATTTCTGACTTACTGGATGACATAAATGTCCTTGCGTCTAAAGAAAAATGAAGAATATCTGGAAGCAAAAATTATTCAATTACCAATGTGGATTGCTATAATAATAGCATGATAAAATGTTACTATAAAGTAAACCCTCAAAAGTGCTAAATTATCTAGATAAAGCTTCTCACTCATATCATCTTTTAATTTGTTAGAGTATTTTAAAGTGAATTAAAATCTGGCTGTTGTAAAGCATCACTAGAGCCAAATTTACATTCTATATATGTTAATAATAGTAATGGTATTCAGTAAATTCCATCACCCCTAGTGGTGGTAGCAGGTAGACAGAATTTTGCACATAGTTGTTTATTACAGATGAGCGAACAGCGTTCAATCGAGTACATGTTCGATCGGATATCAGGCTGTTCGAGACGTTCGATTCGAGTTGAACACCAGGTGGCAAACTCGCTAAAAATTCAAGGCATCTCCGGTGTAGTAGTGCAGGCCATGCTCTCAGCTCAGCTGCATCTCCAGAGTAGACGAGCTGAGTGCATGGCCAGCACTGCTACATCTCGGCATAGAAATGCATTGACCAGTGTTGATTGGCCGAATGCCATACAGAGTACAGCATTCGGTCAATCAACGCTGGTTCTGCCGGGGGAGGCGGAGTCTAAGATCGGTCCACAGCAGTCTCCATTCTGGTCCGATATTAGACTCCGCCTCCTCACAGACGAGCCTCCAACAGAACCAGCGTTCTTTGGCCGAATGCTGTACTCTGTATGGCATTCGGCCAATCAACGCTGGTCAATGCATTTCTATGGGAAAATGTCATCTCGCGCATATCGCAAGCTGACAGGGATCCCGACGTAATATAGTGACTTGGGCATGTTTCCTCTGCTGTCCCAGTTGCATTCCAGGGTGTTGGCATCATTTCCTGGGGTGTCATAGTGGACTTTGTGACCCTCCTGAGTCGAATAGTGGTTTCCCCCTAAACGAGTATTTATTCCCCATAGACTATAATGGGGTTCGATGTTCGATCGAACAGTCGAGTATCGAGCAGCTGTTTGAATCGAACTTCAAACTTCGAACATTTCGCTGTTCGCTCATCTCTATTGTTTATTAACAAACAGGATTCGGAGCTCGATATTACACAAACAGTTATTCACAAATAGAGAAAAATTCAATGTTAAACTTAAGTTGACATTGAGATAGAAGGTGGACATTTACTTTAATTTTGTCATCCTCTTTTAACACATTCACAAATGTAACTACATAAATATTCAGAATCAGTTTGCATCATGGAATTTACAAATTATAAAATGTTATATCTTAACTTTGAACAGGATATATCAAAGTACATTAAAATAAGAGCAAGCAATTGGAATTATTTCAGTGTTGAAAAAAGTTATTTTATAATATTGTTATATGTGATTTAAATATGAAAGTCTACAACCACCAAAGTTTCTTTTAAACTATATATATATGCTGTGATAGGAGTGGTTACTCATATACTGTACATATCTTTTGTGTGTCGCAGTGCAGACTTGCTGCCAAGAAGTTGAACTTTTAATCCATATTTATTCCATGCCTGCCAAAGCACCCGTATTCTGGCTCCAAGGGGCATATCATTCTTTCTCTTTGGCTATGAGCAGAAACCACAAAAAAAAAACAAAAAACGAATGCTCTGGCAGGTGTGGCTACAACCCGGGTGACTGAACAGGTGAAAAGGTTAGCAAAAATAGATATAGTATAGTTGCATTAAAAATACATTTATTTATTGCAATTGCATTTGTAATTTATCAAGAACAAAACACATAACTTAGTTCTCTATGAGTAAAAAGACATGGTTACTTTCCTCTAGAAACAGCACTTCACCTGTCCATGGATTGTGCCTGGTAATGCGACCTATGGGCAGGTGTGGTGTCATTTGTGGAAGAACGTAGCCATGTTTTTCAATTCACTGGAGCTGGACAACGTCAGTTATACCTATAGTGAATCCGCCAGCATTGTAGGTATAATTGACAGGCTGTGATTTCCAAAAATACATGGTCCTTGGAAATCACAGCAATTCTGCTGCGGGCATTTTTCTGCAAAGTGTGGATGGGATTACAGGAACTGTAAAACGCAGTGGTTTTTGTTGTGGTGTTTCCACCGTGGCTAAACTGCAGTGTTTATGCCACATTTGGTCCTGGCCTAAAGGGGTATTCCCATCTTGGAAATTTATGACACATCTTGAGAATTGAGTGTAAAGCTTGCGGCAAATGTTGTGCTTTCTTCATTCACTGGGACTTATAGTAATAGCCTTTCAGGGGAGGATCTTCAATCATTACAGCCATGAAATTAGGTGGGTATTCCTATTCTCAAGATAAATATGGTTCCCAGATATAAGACCCACTTTTATGGAATATACTGTGGAATATCCCTTTGACAAAAATGAAACAATGATAGCCTATGTTCATCATGTAAAGCGAAGGAGTTCTTACTATTGTTATGTGTCCTTCTTCATCAGTCCATGTACCCCACTAGGACCTAAGTTATGGCATAGAATAATCAACATGTGACCGTCTGATGCCGTTTGTTTTTTTTATAAGGGTTTTTAATTTAAACCTGGGAAGTTAAGAAAAACTTTTTAGGGTCCCCAACCTGGTGATTGGTTACCATTAAGATCCACTCCTGGCCTTATAGCTCTGAAATCCTAAGTTTGAATCTGACCATGGACATGTTTTTATCTTTTCCCATGTTTGTGTGGGTTTCCTCCAAGTACTCCGATTTCTTCCAACACTCAAAACCTACTGATGGGTAGTTTAGATTGTGAGCCCTATGTGAGACAGTGACTGACAATGTATGTAAAGCGCTGTGAAATATGTTGGCGCTGCACAAGTAAGAAAACTAAAAATACATTAGCTTTAAAAACCAACTAAAACTGGCCACAGGTACATAGTAATACTATAGTAGAATGGACTTTAGCCATTAACTGTGCTAAGACAGAAGGGGTACTTAAGCAATGTTACTTAGGGTGATGTTGCCTCTACAGGCAACCTTGCAGTGTGTTGAGTCTTACAAATCAGACATACTCTGCTAGGAATTCTAGTAAGTTCTCCTTGATGTAAGGAGGAAAACTTCCTCTAGTGCCACTTTTTTGGTAGGTAGCTCCTCATAGATAAATGCTAGGTTGTATAAGAAACCTAGTGACAGTGAATTGGATTACACCCAACCACAACACTCTCTTCCATAAGCAGGAGAGACCCATCTACAGACAACTGTTTCACAGTTGTTGCCCCTCATCAGTACAAAGTAGGATACTGGTTAGGTAGGTGAGAGGTTATAGATGCTGGTTGTAAGGTGTACTATATCTGCTTAGGGAGATGTTTATTTTACAGGCCACCTTGCTGTGTGTAGTGTGAGTTTTACAGGCCATGCATGCTCTAATAGGAATATATACTAATTGTCCTAATGGTTTTAATTAACTGTATTGTTATAACCAAATTTTGCAATAAAATACAAAACACAAAGGGGTTGTCCACTTTCAGACCACTATTGAGAGACAAATGTTATTGTTTTTATAATAAAAAGTTTGACAAATTTCCAATATACTTTTTCTATCAATTCTTCTATAACAGTTTTCTAGATCTCTGCTCGCTGTCATTCATTCTGTTACTTCTAGTGGATAAAATTCTGACCATGGTCATGTGATTTACGGTCCAGAGTCATGTGATGAGGACACAGGTGCACAGCTCGTTACCAGGCAGCTGTCTGATTACTGTGCCATAACTATAACGAGCTGTACACCTGTACATCACATGACTATGGACTGTATGTCACATGACCATGGACTGTATGTCACATGACCATGGTCAGAATTTCATCTACTAGAGGTAAACAGAATGAATGACAGAAAGCAGAGATCTAGAAAACCATGAGGAATTGATACAGAAAGTATATTGGAAAACGGTACAACTTTTTATTATACAAACAGTAACATTTGTCTCTCAATATTTGCCTGAACGCCTGAAAGCCCAAGGCTGGGTTCACATGTGGTGACATCACAGTTTTTAGCTAGATTTATTTATTTATTTAAATCATAGCAAAAACTGTAAACACTTAAAACATGTCAAATTACCACATACTGTATTATGGACAAGTATATAAGTACAAGTATATATTACAAACTTCACTCAGAACATCTATAAGAAAAAAAAAACCTCTACCACTATATCTTTGTATTTTAATTGATTCCTTGGCTCTCCACTCCATCTTCTGCTTTTAGTCTTGTGAATGTCCACATAATATTACAGCTCTGGGCATAAACTCGAACCAGATTATTAATCTGGATTATCAGATACTGAATTGAAGGAATTTGTAGTAGGTAATATCGTAAAATAAAAAAATTAAAGGGATCCTATCTTTTAAACACAATTTTTTCTCCCTAACATGTCGGAATAGCCTTAAGAAAGGCTATTCGTCTTCTACCTTTTCCTTTCTTCTCCGCGCCGCCGTTTGCCTACAATCCCGGTATGCAAATGAGCTCTCCTGCAACACTGGGGGTGGGCCCCAGCGCTCAAGCAGGACTGGGGTCATCCCTAATGCTGCCAGAGAGCTCTCCAGCGCCGCTTCTATCTTCTTTTGGCGGCGTCTTCTTACTTCTAGGCCTCAGGCCTAGAGCAAGCCGACTGCGCATTCCCGCCGGCCACGAGAAAATGGCTGCTTACAATACTGTGGAAGTGGCCATTTTTCTTGTGGCCGTGGGCATGCACAGTCGACTTGCCCTAGGCCCGAGGCCTAGAAGTAAGAAGACGCCACTGGAAGAAGACGCGGTGAAGATCTTGTCGCAGAAGAAGATGGAGGCGGTGCTGGAGAGCTCTCTGGCAGCATTGGAGATGCCCTCAGTGCTGTTTGAGCGCTGGGGCCTGTCCCCAGTGCTGTGAGAGAGCTCATTTACATACCAAGAAAACCGGGATTGCAGGCGAATGGCGGCGCGGAGAAGAAAAGGAAAGGTAGGAGATGAATAGCCTTTCTTAAGGCTATTCCGACATGTTAGGGAGAAAAAAATGTGTTTAAAAGAAAGGATCCCTTTAATGTTGTCATGGATAAAACTATGATTTACTAATCATTCATAATCATGGAAACTTATAGTATTCTCTTATTCATCCAGTTATGAGCTGTACTATCTATTCTGCAGATATTCCTAAAGTTTATTTTGCATCTTATTTACAGGCAAGACTTTCACACTTCTGTTTTTTAATGTACACTTTAGAAAGCAGGCCTTTAGATGTTTACTCAGAGGACATGATCCTGTTTAACAGCCCACCAGGTACTTGTTGAAATAGCTGTGTACAGTATCATTCCACAACATTAACCCTGCTTAGTCACATCCATTAGAAGTCAATGATTCAGAGCATTGGGGCACTAGAAATGACCTTTCCAATAGGTGGTCATGAAGCAGGACTAATGTGTTCAGATGAAGGCTCTTGAAGAGCGTTTAACATGTCACTTAATACTTTTGCAAGGTTATAAGTAAGAGGTAAATGTTTATTGGCATTTTATGGTTTATAAAGTATTTTAGATGACTTTGTCTTTGTGTTTAACAGTTGTTATTTTTTTGTAAGCGATTTAGCAAATCATATCCCTAATACTGGTACAGATTTAGCAAAGTTAACCTTGACTTTCTGGGAGAGGTTGCTACAGAGTCCTAATAAAGGCCAATAAAAATTCATTCAAAGACTCAAGATAACATGTCTCAAGATAAACTGCCACATCTGTAGATTATCAGTGGGATTCAGATCATAAACGGTTTAGACAGACAGTAGTCATGTTGCTCTTTTTGCTGTGATTTTTGGACATTTGGATAAAAATAACCACCTTTGCAATGTTTTTTTTTACCAAGTAAAGTGACTGTAATATGTGAATAAACTTTAAAAGGGTTCTTTCATGAATGAATACTTATGACCTATGCACAGGGTAGCTGACATGTATCTGATTCATCAGACTATGGAACTGATGGACAAAGCCGAGGACAGAGTGTAAATTGAAGTTGCCCTTAGAAGTATCAGTTTGGGTAGCCAAGCTTAATATCTGAGCTACCTGTAGGCAAGATCTTGAATAGAATTGTAGTTTCTGGTTTAAATGTGTTATGGTCATTCCAGCTGTTTTATGTAACAGGATACGCAGATATACATATACATAAATAATATGTGTATGTATAATATACACTGCCACATTAGTAACATTTCTATTATGTCAGACTATATGAACACATATATATTTATATCTATATAAAATCTATTTTTTTCATGTATTAAAGTAAAAAAAAATAATAATGTAACATTACAGTCTGATACACCATGACAGTAAAATCAACCCTTAGTCTGCTGAGATGAAGGTGCAAGAAGTAAATTCTACTTATGAGGTTTGAAAGACACAGGTCAGCCTTTGAAAGAGGATATTACTGACCTGTGTAAATAAGAGCAGGACAAACACTTCCAAACAAGTACAGGTCATGGTGGGGTCATGGCTGGTGACCTCTTGGACTACTGTTTTGTCAAATAAGTCCGCTTACCGTGTTAATCTCTCATCCTTTAGCTCCAAGTCTGCCACAGTGATTAACTGATCTAGCTTGAATTTAGTATCAATAATTTCGGCATCTCGTGGTGAATACGTTCCTCCCTCCTTCTGCTTCTGTCTAATTCTAGAGACAAAAAGATAAAAACATATAGATAAGTGTAGAAATGTTAACAGTCGGATTATATGTTGGAAATGATGTAGACAGTCGTCAATACCTGTACAGTAGAGATGAGCGAACACTAAAATGTTCGAGGTTCGAAATTCGATTCGAACAGCCGCTCACTGTTCGAGTGTTCGAATGGGTTTCGAACCCCATTATAGTCTATGGGGAACATAAACTCGTTAAGGGGGAAACCCAAATTCGTGTCTGGAGGGTCACCAAGTCCACTATGACACCCCAGGAAATGATACCAACACCCTGGAATGACACTGGGACAGCAGGGGAAGCATGTCTGGGGGCATAAAAGTCACTTTATTTCATGGAAATCCCTGTCAGTTTGCGATTTTCGCAAGCTAACTTTTCCCCATAGAAATGCATTGGCCAGTGCTGATTGGCCAGAGTACGGAACTCGACCAATCAGCGCTGGCTCTGCTGGAGGAGACGGAGTCTAAGATCGCTCCACACCAGTCTCCATTCAGGTCCGACCTTAGACTCCGCCTCCTCCGGCAGAGCCAGCGCTGATTGGCCGAAGGCTGGCCAATGCATTCCTATGCGAATGCAGAGACTTAGCAGTGCTGAGTCAGTTTTGCTCAACTACACATCTGATGCACACTCGGCACTGCTACATCAGATGTAGCAATCTGATGTAGCAGAGCCGAGGGTGCACTAGAACCCCTGTGCAAACTCAGTTCACGCTAATAGAATGCATTGGCCAGCGCTGATTGGCCAATGCATTCTATTAGCCCGATGAAGTAGAGCTGAATGTGTGTGCTAAGCACACTCATTCAGCACTGCTTCATCACGCCAATACAATGCATTAGCCAGTGCTGATTGGCCAGAGTACGGAATTCGGCCAATCAGCGCTGGCCAATGCATTCTATTAGCCCGATGAAGTAGAGCTGAATGTGTGTGCTAAGCACACACATTCAGCACTGCTTCATCACGCCAATACAATGCATTAGCCAGTGCTGATTGGCCAGAGTACGGAATTCGGCCAATCAGCGCTGGCCAATGCATTCTATTAGCCCGATGAAGTAGAGGTGAATGTGTGTGCTAAGCACACACATTCAGCACTGCTTCATCACGCCAATATAATGCATTAGCCAGTGCTGATTGGCCAGAGTACGGAATTCGGCCAATCAGCGCTGGCTCTGCTGGAGGAGGCGGAGTCTAAGGTCGGACCTGAATGGAGACTGGTGTGGAGCGATCTTAGACTCCGCCTCCTCCAGCAGAGCCAGCGCTGATTGGCCGAATTCCGTACTCTGGCCAATCAGCGCTGGCCAATGCATTCTATTAGCCCGATGAAGTAGAGCTGAATGTGTGTGCTAAGCACACACATTCAGCACTGCTTCATCACGCCAATACAATGCATTAGCCAGTGCTGATTGGCCAGAGTACGGAATTCGGCCAATCAGCGCTGGCTCTGCTGGAGGAGGCGGAGTCTAAGATCGCTCCACACCAGTCTCCATTCAGGTCCGACCTTAGACTCCGCCTCCTCCAGCAGAGCCAGCGCTGATTGGCCGAATTCCGTACTCTGGCCAATCAGCACTGGCTAATGCATTGTATTGGCGTGATGAAGCAGTGCTGAATGTGTGTGCTTAGCACACACATTCAGCTCTACTTCATCGGGCTAATAGAATGCATTGGCCAGCGCTGATTGGCCGAATTCCGTACTCTGGCCAATCAGCACTGGCTAATGCATTGTATTGGCGTGATGAAGCAGTGCTGAATGTGTGTGCTTAGCACACACATTCAGCTCTACTTCATCGGGCTAATAGAATGCATTGGCCAATCAGCGCTGGCCAATGCATTCTATTAGCGTGAACTGAGTTTGCACAGGGGTTCTAGTGCACCCTCGGCTCTGCTACATCAGATTGCTACATCTGATGTAGCAGTGCCGAGTGTGCATCAGATGTGTAGTTGAGCAAAACTGACTCAGCACTGCTAAGTCTCTGCATTCGCATAGGAATGCATTGGCCAGCCTTCGGCCAATCAGCGCTGGCTCTGCCGGAGGAGGCGGAGTCTAAGGTCGGACCTGAATGGAGACTGGTGTGGAGCGATCTTAGACTCCGCCTCCTCCAGCAGAGCCAGCGCTGATTGGTCGAGTTCCGTACTCTGGCCAATCAGCGCTGGCCAATGCATTCTATTAGCCCGATGAAGTAGAGCTGAATGTGTGTGCTTAGCACACACATTCAGCTCTACTTCATCAGGCTAATAGAATACATTGGCCAATCAGCGCTGGCCAATGCATTCTATTAGCTTGATGAAGCAGAGTGTGCACAAGGGTTCAAGCGCACCCTCGGCTCTGATGTAGCAGAGCCGAGGGTGCACAAGGGTTCAAGTGCACCCTCGGCTCTCCTACATCAGAGCCGAGGGTGCGCTTGAACCCTTGTGCAGCCTCGGCTCTGCTACATCAGAGCCGAGGGTGCGCTTGAACCCTTGTGCACACTCTGCTTCATCAAGCTAATAGAATGCATTGGCCAGCACTGATTGGCCAGAGTACGGAATTCGGCCAATCAGCGCTGGCCAATGCATCCCTATGGGAAAAAGTTTATCTCACAAAAATCACAATTACACACCCGATAGAGCCCCAAAAAGTTATTTTTAATAACATTCCCCCCTAAATAAAGGTTATCCCTAGCTATCCCTGCCTGTACAGCTATCCCTGTCTCATAGTCACAAAGTTCACATTCTCATATGACCCGGATTTGAAATCCACTATTCGTCTAAAATGGAGGTCACCTGATTTCGGCAGCCAATGACTTTTTCCAATTTTTTTCAATGCCCCCGGTGTCGTAGTTCCTGTCCCACCTCCCCTGCGCTGTTATTGGTGCAAAAAAGGCGCCAGGGAAGGTGGGAGGGGAATCGAATTTTGGCGCACTTTACCACGCGGTGTTCGATTCGATTCGAACATGGCGAACACCCTGATATCCGATCGAACATGTGTTCGATAGAACACTGTTCGCTCATCTCTACTGTACAGCACTCAATATTGCAATCATAAAATGCTTTTACAACTTATGAGACGTGGACCTTGTAGAACAATAGACCTAGTACTTTCAATGACCTTGCGCTCCTCACTACATTTCTATGTTTTTCCCTCCCTTTCCTTTGAGATTTTCTTTTCCTCCATATATGTATTTCTATTTCAGTTAAATCTCAGTATCCATCATACCTAGTATCTGATAACATGCCTATGTAAGTACATTTACTGAAGTTCTGACTTGGATGTGAACTTTGTATAGATGATACTAGGTTCACACTAGTGTTACCTCTCTGTCATTCTGGGTCTGTTTGAGGAACAGAGTAACGGAGAGGGGACCGCTAATATAGCAGTAACACAGAGTCCCACAGATCCCACTGACTATTTGTTTAAAAACTGACACTGGTGGAGAGAAAAAGTCTCCGTGCAAGACTCTTTCTTCTGCTGATTTTCAGGCACACACTACAACGATGTCTCCAACGAAGATGTGAACTTAGCCTGATTGTTGTGATCCTTGATATGTAACTATACAATTTGTAACTATTTTGCCGAAAGAATAAACTAATACAATTAGAAATTTAAAAAAAACCAAAAAACAATAAAATAATAGAAAATTAGGGTTGAGCGATCGGGAAAGATCGGATCCTGATCAGCAATCGATTAAATTTCCCGATCACGATCGGGATCGGCTGGAAAATGATCAGAAATCGGATTTTAAAAATCCTGGGATCTCAAGATTGGCTCAACCATATATAAAACATTAGAAAAGCAAAACACCTTAAAGTGTAACTTCAAGAATCTGAGATATGGCATTTGCAGTTTATGGCTCAATCCTCGAAATGAAGGCCTCAATAAATATTTTTTCCCAAAAAATAAGTAATATCTGTGATCATTTTCAAGTATATAGTAAAATGCCTTAAGAGCAACACTTTACAGTTAATATAGAAACTGATAAGTGTGAAAAGCTGTTTACGAGTAGGTATATACTTTAACCCCTGTATGCCATACGTTGTAATAGTACAGCACCCAACAACTCAGAAAGGAATGCAACCTGCAGATATAGCATGCAGATGGGAAACCTGCTAAACAGACACTGTACTATTGATTTATGCAAAGTTTGTTGAAAGGTCGGGTACACTTTAAAGCAATTCTTAAATATGCAAATGTAAACTTGGTTGATCTTTCTTACTTTGTGTATCACGTGTGATTGTCGACTCCCAACCTCTCCGATCATCTCAGCACCTATATCATTTTAACTTACTAAAATAATTTCCACCGTATCCACATACAATTTATTTCCCCATTCCTTTCTTAAGAACTTCTAAGTCTTATAAGGTTACAATTCAACTTTAGTGAACTATTAGTATATAAATCATGCTGTTTCATCATATACAATAGTAAAATATATTTGTGACATATGGAAAAGAAAATAGGCCTTACCTTGCAAAAGCATAAATCGCTGCCACGAGTAGAATCACAGAGAGCACACACAGTGTAACAGACAGGATGATTTCTACAGCCCGATCTGACAGTCCATCAGCTGGTGAGAAATAGTTGCAAATAAGAAACAAGGTGTTTCAGAATATACTTGGTGTACAGCCAAACACTATGCACTAGAGATTTTTATTCGTAACATGTTTCAGACTCGGAAATGAAAAACAAATGTTTGACTTGTGATGAACACATCATTTGATAGATCAGCAGACAGATAGTTATCTCTAACAGCGTCATATATTTCATTCTAGTCACCCGAGAGATGAGGAATACTTTATTATCTCAGAACCGAAAATCGAGAAAAACCGCCTCATGCACTATTCATAGAAATATTGCTTGTTCTGCCTTCAAAAGATTTCTCATGTAAATGTTTACACCTTGCAGTTCTGAATTTGTTAAATGTTTCACAAATATCAATAGTGTTATATGACCACTAAACCTAAAAATAAACGATTAAAGAAAACAGGAGTTATGTTTGCCTTCACTGTTTGTCACTCTGCAGAAATCCTAGAGAATACACAAGGGATAATTTCCATCTGGTTTGTCCCACTTTGGGTTTGGGAATGGGTGAATGGCAGGTTTTATGAAATTGGCGATTACCAATCTATTCTCTGGGACACACAAATATTTCTTTCATTTCTCAGTTTTATTTGCCTTATAAAACAAAATAAAAGCAAAGAAAAGAATGAGAATTAAGGAAGGATTATTTGAAATGTTTCCTTGCTTCTAGAGCATTTTCTTCACTATGTTTAGTTTTGATCTATGTTCTTTGTATGTATTCCTCAAATGGTTTTTCTGAGCTAAAAATATTGATGACTAGTCTAAGGCTAGGTCATCAATATCAGATTGGTGTGGGTCTGACATCCAGGATCTTCATTGATCAGTTAGTCTCAGCAGCTGATGCACAGAGAATAGAACAGGAAGCAGATAGCGCCATTCTATGTATAGTGGCTGAACTGAAGAACTTCAAATGAATAGAAGCTGATCTGCAGTACTTGATAAGGCTGCTACACAGAAAACAAATTTGTCTGCTTTCTGTTCCATTCTGTTCCACGTCCGATGTTGGGCTCCTGCTGATCTGATATTGATGACTGATAGGATAGGTCATGAATATTTTAACCTGGAAAACAGCCCTAGCAACTACTACAATGCCATGTATTTATTATAACGTCATAGACGGCCACGGGGATCCCCCCTAATCAAAATGAAATCACAGTCCCAGGGAAGTGATTTAAGGGGAAAAATCCACTAACGGAAAAAAAAGCTAGCAGAATCCATAGAACTCTATGGGGAGGTGTCTTTTCCTCGTGGATTCTGACACGGAATCAGCGACAAAATCCTCGCCAAAAAACTCTGTGTGAATGGACCCTAAGGATACGCCAAATTTATCATGCAGCATGAGCCCCCATGATGAATCTGGTGAATTTTCAGACTGTCTAAGTTTACACTGTCTATTAATAAGTCTGGGACATTATAGTTTCAACCATATGAGCCAAGGAAATTGTATTAATGTTAATTCTTTATCTTTTTTTCCCCCACACATATGATGGTTGTAGTAATGGAATAAATAAATAATGCTTCAACTTGAACTCTGGATGCTTTAATGCTTGCTATTTTTTTTACTCTATTGTGTGCTACCTCTGTACCCCCTATACTTGCAACCATGGTTACAAAACAAAATACATTGGTGTCCCATATGTATTTCGTCAAATTTTTTCATACTGTGTCACAGCTATTTTGTAGAATTCACTAGACCTTATAGAAAAAGATCAGGCACCAGGGGAACAATGAAGGCAAGGTTAATCCTATTAAGTAGTAGGAGAGTAAGTAATGAATGGAGCATTAGCCTTTTTCCGTTACTGGCAATGAGATTCACAATCTTGTAACAATACCACTAAAATGCCTTTGATGTATATGGAAACATCTGTAAAATGCCCGTGTAGTGGACAGTCCTTTACCAGAAGAGTGCAAAGACTAAAGACAAAAAAAATTATAGGACACAGCTTTCATTGCAAACACGATCTACTTGACAGTTCTTTGCAGAAGCTTTAGGCTCGGGCCCAATGTGGCACAAAGGCTGCACTCAACCCAAAGCTGAAAAAAATGCTGCATCTTACAGTCACTGCAATGTGGATGAGATTCTAGCAAATCACACCGCATGTTGTGGGAAAATACGCGGTTTTGGAAATCACAGCATGTCAATTATATCTACAGAAATGCCAGCGGTTTCCTAATAGGTATATTGGAAGCAGAATGACTTTTGATAAAAGTGCTGCAGGAAAACCGCAATGCATTTCTGCCGTGATTTTTCCTGCAATGCTTTTTTGCTGCGGCCTGCTACATGGGGTCATAGGGTCAGTGCACACAGAGTTTTTTGGCACTGATTTTGACGCTGAATTTGCCTCAAGAGTTCTATTGGGAGGTTTTTTTGGAGGCTGATTTTGAGGCAGATTCTGTGTCAAAATCAGCGCCAAAAAACTGTGTGCACTGACCTTTAGGCTGGGTTCACAAAGTTTTTTGGCGAGGATTTTGGAGAGGAAAAAATCTGCTTTAGGAATTAGGAAATGTTTTTTTGAAGTGGTTTTTTTACATGAGGTGTTTTTTAGAGCGTTTTTTTTTTTTTTTTCCTCCAGCACAGTGTATGTATCCTGAAAAAAACGTGTCAAAAAAGTGGAGACCTGGCAGCAGCTCCCGCAATCAGTGCCATGGTTAAACATGGCCAAGGAATGATTTTCCTGTTGTTGCATGCCATTTTGGTGTGGATCACTGGCCCTTGGAACAAGATCCAGGGCTGGTAATCCATTACCATGACAACTGGGAGCTATTGCTGACTCTCAGGCTTGTCTGGCATAGACTTCTATTACAGAGTGAGCTAGGCAGCCTGTAATAGAAGCGCCACAATTTAGCAATGCATCACATTGCTACAGGTTAAATATGATCATGGAAATAAGAATACCCCTTTAAGTTGTATGCAAAAAAATTTTCTCATTTTTTCTTTTTTTCCCACATTATACTTGATGAAGGGTGTACATACTATAAAGGCAGGTTATAGTGCTGCTATAGGGTCCATAAATGTCAACCTCTACTGTGTTTGCCTTATGGAAACTTTCATTTACTCTGACAATTCTCTCCAGATAAGAGCCAGCCCTTCTTTTATAGGGCAAAAATTTCAATTGTCACTGTGAATCTCTGTAACATTGGCCTATGTATAACTGAGTTAAGTCTGCAAACCAAAGCAAGTACAATATATAATAGAATGACAGATTAAACAAATCAAACAGATCAAAGCTTGACTGCAGGGATAGGTGATACATCATGGAAGGTAATGAATTAATGGCCAACACTAGACTATTCAGTATCCACTTTTCAGAGCTGCTATGTTCTTGTGGCAATAAATTCTACGTGCAAGCAAGTATGTAATTGCTTTACTTACCTAAGGTTTTTACGACCTCTGAGTATTCTGAGTCTGTAAATTGTCCTTTAATATTTGTGGCTCGAAATTTAAACCTGTGTGCAAGAAAAAGAGTTAAAACTAGAACACAACATCTTTATTTAAAGTGGAAGTAAAACTGAAAAAATAAAAAAAAATTGTGAGTTTTCAACAGTGATCATTAAGACAATGGATCAAAAATGATCATATGAAGTCTGTGTCCTACTAGGTATGCTCTGCGCTCCTCAGAGACAAGATCAACAGAAAATCTATGGGACAGATTTATTAAAACAATCTAAAAGCACAACTGTTTTAGTTGCTATTAGACCATTTTAATAAATCTTCGCCATAAAATACAACGCTAGTCACTGCTAAAACTACATTAGTTGTGCACAGAGCTTGTTATTTTACTAAAGGAGTTTACTAGTGTAAAAACACAAGACTGATTTATTCTAGAAACAGCGCCACTTTTAAAAGTGGGGAGCATGTAGTACTGCAACCCGCATTCACTTTTAACTATGCTTTGAATATCATATGATGTCTTTCACATAATACATTTTGCTACTTAAAATGCAAATAATGAAAAGTACAAAAACAATTTTGCCACGGAAATCTAAGAAACATACAAGTACTGTTTTCTCGGCTTCAGAGGTCCATTGCAGAATTTCTCTTTATTGTCTTGTAGCATACAGGTATTGTCAGCTCCAATGACATATACTTCTTGTTTGCTTGAAAAACGGTTTGTTCCATCTGGACATGAGGGATTTGGAAAACCTTCATTTGTAAAATATGGTCTTGGTTTTTGGAAATAAGCTTCGTGCCACTTAGTGATATTCCCATCATGTTGAGCTGTAATGCATAGCACAGGAATGTGAGATGAATTCATTAAATAAATATCCCAATGTACCAAGAGAATATTGTAAAATATCTTACAGAACTAGGTTACTAACACTGGGACACATTTGACACGTGCTAAAACACTTTAGAGCTTTCTTTCCAATGTGAGAAATCCACTTTGGTGGTCCTTGTACTAGTTTATGGGCCAAATGCCAAATGATAAAACTGTAATTATATAGCTAATGTTATATGGAAAATTTACAACTAAGTGAAATTAGGAAAGTACCAACTAAATAGTCATATCGCTTTTTAATAATGTATATACTAAAGTGTAAATTTAATCATTATTCATTTTTATAATTTTCCACCTTCTAAAACGTATCATTGGTATGACAATACATTGTTTCATCTCTCATTAGTTAGAGAAGTTTCCTACTTCTATTGTATTCCATTGTTCCTTTTTTCAATTTCAGGACAATGCTCTTTGCATAGCACGGCTGCATTGAATTTAAAGTGAACTGCAGCCACATTATGCAATTTAAATGAGCACCAAAGGAGAGTTCATTAGCATGATACATACATTTCACCATTGCTACATCTGTAGCTACCTAATATATTATTGTTATTATTATTCATTTTTAGTTACATCTTCCAAGTAGTTGTAACAGAGTAACAAAAAACTTAGAAAGTTATGAGTGTGGATATATATTTAAGGGGCTGTCTAGGATGTAAAAAAAAAGTCACATTTCACATTTTCTGCTGTTAGACTAGCTATTTCAATGGATTCTATCATTAAAATCACATTTTTTATTGATCACACGTAGGAATAGCCTTAAGAAAGGCTATTTTTCTCTTACCTTTAGACGTCTTCTCTGTGCCGCCGTTCGGTAGAAATCCCACTTTTTGTCTGTATGCAAATGAGTTTTCTCGCAGCACTGGGGGCGGCCTCCAGCACTCTACCAGCACTGGCAGCGTCCACAATGTTGCGAGAGAACTCTCCAGTGCCACTTCCATTTTCTTTAGGAACGGCCTCTCTGCGCTTCTTCTTCTGAAGCTTCAATCTTCTAGGCCTCCGGCAGAGCCGACTGTGCATGCCCAAAGGACACAAGAAAATGGCCGCTTACACCAGCTTACTGTATAAGCGGACATTTTTCTTGTGGCCATGGGCATGCGCAGTCTGCTCTGCCCGAGGCCTGAGGCCTAGAAGATCGATCCCAGCTCCGGAAGAAGACGCGCAGAGAGGCCGTTACTAAAGAAAATGGAGGCGGTGCTGGAGATTTATCTCGCAGCATTGTAGACGCCCCCAGTGCTGTTTGAGCGCTGGGGATCGCCCCCAGTGCTGCAAGAGAACTCATTTGCATACTGATGAAAACTGGGATTTCTACCAAGCGGCGGTGCGGAGAAGACATCTAAAGGTAGGAGAAGAATAGCCTTTCTTAGGGCTATTCCTGTGTGTGAGCTACAAAAAATGTGATTTTAATGATAGGATCCCTTTAACTTTCTAGACTACCCCTTAAATAAAAGAGGAATTTTCACTTTAAATGGGGTTTGCAGTTTTGGACAATCCATACTGCTTAGACGTGTCTCTTGACAATTGGAGAAACACAGAGTTCATTAATATCGATGTGCTGTCTGTGTGATATAGGAATTGGCATCTCCGCCAAACGGAGCACTGGCAAAGAATACCAAACAGACACACCTCTATTAACTAAGAATTTCCTAACAGGTATATGAAAATAGTTTTTTTTATACTAGACAAGTCCTTTAACTTATACATATAGGACCTGAAAACAGAATAAATAAGGCATAAATATATCTTGACCATATACAGTATGTGATAAATTGACTTATCATGTACACTTTCCATAGGGGTCATGTAGCAAAATTAATTGTCATATCCAATATATAAAATTAAGTCAGGTTTTATACAATGTTAGGACATGTTTAAGGTATCTCTTTTGTCTCTCCTGTTTATAGTCATTTTGGAGAAACCTCTAGAGACTTAGGTTCTCAATTACAGTTTGTCTGAAAGCCATGACCTGTATACCTCAGCAGTGGTGAAAGGTTAAGTTTAAGTTTATAGAGATTAGCAGTTTTATGCCTGTTTCTTAATTGCTGGGAGACCCTGGCATGTACTTGCACAAGTACTGGTACATGATATGGCGTTATATACAATACTGAATAAATGAATACTGTTAAGTTCAGAAATAATATTGTTGATGCTCTGTAGGGTATTCCCATGAAGAAATATTAACCTATACTATAGAGCTTATTCAGTATTCTGCTAATATACCTGATAGCCTACCGAAAATTTTTCAGTAGAACATAAAAGGGTTTCTAACAATGATGACCCATCTCCAGGATAACCCATCAATATTAGAAACCAGATATATCCTTTAATAGATGGGGCTCTGCCATAGATTTTGTATTGAGGGGGTTATCCAGGACTACAAGTCCGTCATAGTCTATTGGTCACATGGCCATGTCACATCTCAGTCAAATTCAAATGAATGGTTAATAATTTCAAGAGAATTAAAGGGATTTTCCAGTTTCGCAACAGTGACTTTTAGGATAGGTCACCAATATCAGATTCATGGAGGACGAACTTTTCCCCGCCAATCAGCTGTTTGAAGGGTGTGTGATGCTCTACCAAGGGCTCTTCATTGTTTACATTGGACTGGTCATACCATTGACTTAGGATCAGTGGTACAGGGTAACACCGCTTTCTTCGATTAACTAAAGAGGGACAAAACTGTGTTCACTACTAAGTAATGGTGCTCAGGTAGTAAAACCTATGTAAACACTGAAGAGGTTATAGCACTAAACCAAGTGCCGCAGCTCCTTCAAATTTATAGTTAAAAACACAGCGATCTTATATTCATGATCTGTCCTAATACTGGTGGCATATCTGCTGGGGACGAATAGTGACATAGTTTATCCATCTCTGTTTATATTTTCAAACCCAAGTGTGTGTCCCTTGAAGGCTATTCTAAGGAATTCTAGGAACTTGAATATTGTGTAGTTAAAGAGAACCTTTCATGAGTTGGGGCACATGCCATTTTATATATTGCTGGAAAGCTCACAGTGCGCTGAATTCAGTGCATTGTCGGCTTTCCCGATCTGTGCCCCAGGTGAAGAGCTATTGGTGCCGGTACCATAGCTCTTCACCATCAGAAGGGCGTTCCTGACAGTCACAGCCTATAGCCTGTACTGTGAGGGCGGGGAGGAACGCCTCCCCCAGTACTCATCTATGGACGAGCACTGTCAGGAGTGGGGAGGGGGTTCCTCACTGCTCTCACAGTACAGCGCTATAGGCACTGCTGTGAAGAAGGACGTTCCTGACAGACTTTCAGGAACGCCCTTCTGACGCTGAAGAGCTACGGTACTGACACCAATAGCTCTTCACCCCGGGCACAGATCATGAAAGCCGACAGTGCGCTGAATTCTGCGCACTGTCAGCTTTCCAACGGTATATAAAACCACATGTGCCCCAACTCATGAAATGTCCTCTTTAAAGTGATTGTGATATAGAGCTCCACTTTCAGTTCTCAGGCCAGTGACATAATATCCATTGGTCACATGGCCATGCTGCAGTGCAGCCCCATTCAGATGTATGGAACTCAGCAGCAACACTAAAAACAGACACTATAATATGTAGAACGCTGTGCTTGGTAAGTAGTGAAGAGGCCACAGCAGAATGCCTGGGTGTGACAGTACAATGTCAGATTACAGTGTGTGAACTGGAGTGTTACGTGACACTAAGTTACCTGCAACCTTACCCCTAATTTACCTGAAATATTGATTCTGCATTATTTTTGTCCAGTATTTGCTCAAAATAAAAAAGCCTATTATTATGTTATTTTGTATTTGATCACAATTCCTACTATTAAAATACTTTTTAAAATTCCCCCAAAGCCCTCAAGTTTTAGTGTGACCCTTGGGATTGGTCCAGTGACACAAGGTCATTGGGGTTTGAAGGGAGAGAGACCAGTTTGGTTAGGAAATAAAACAAGATTGCGGAACTGAATAGAAACCTAATCCTATCCCTCAAGACTTGGATTTAAAACAAATAGTGTATCAATCACCTTGGCACTAGAAAGGTCAAGACTCCTAATATTCAATGTGCCTGCAATCCTGATAATAATTATGATAAGTGATACTAGGTCACCACAAGGACATTAGAAAGCATTATAACATTATTGTAAAGCAGAAAATTACTAGCATCCATATGGAAATTTGGTTTCTTTGAATGTAATGCACCACACAGTTATTGGAAAGCAAGGGAATTTGCCATCTGCAGTTTCTATCTGAGGCAGTGGATATGTCTGGGCATATTCCTCCATTCTCATAATGGCTCCAAACTAGAGCAGCATGCAAACCAGAGGAAGCAGAGAAAACTTGTTCATCAGTTACATGGTTTGACAACACCATGCTTTCTATTTTCTGGTCTCTTTCTGTCCGTATTTCTTCAGATAATAGATTTTAGATATATAGCAGTTACCTTGAATTTAGGATAATTTACACATGAAGTCAGAAATAAGAACATGCCTCCTGTTAGCTTGCAGAACTAATCCAGCTAATATTCTGCAATGCAAATAACAGGGAGAGTAGTGCATTAAGGTTTAAGGATACATCCACCTAAGTGAGCCTGTCAATCCCCCTTTTCCAAACAAGACGGAAAAATATAATTGCTGCCCAAAAGCAGCATGTAAAGGTGAACATATTACTTGGTGTAAGGAAATAGCTTCAAATTCAAGGACAAAGATCAATTAGAATATATATTTATAGTAAAAGAAATAGTTTTAGTCAAACCAACTCAAAGGAAGGCAAAACGTAATTTCAATAAATAATGATGATACTTATGAAAAAAGAGCTGAAAGAGCTGCATCTGCTGTTTATATATATTCAGAGACAGAGATGAGCACATTTATTCAGCACAAATCAAATTTGTTTCAACTTTTTGGAAATCATCTTGCTGAAATTGCTAAAATTAGTATTTGTCATTTCACAAATCAGAAGCGCCGGCATGACTGCCGGTTGTCGGTGGTCCAGGAGGTGAAGAAGGGGTGAAGGGGGGTGTCTTATTTTTGGGGAAACAGGGTATATATATATATATATATATATATATATATATATATATATACACACACACATATATATCAGCATTGCGTCCAACAGATTGTATGTTAGGGGGAATTCACACTACCATTTCTAGTGTTCATTGCTAACATTCATCAGAACACTGACAGATCCAAACAGATACGTCAAAAACCTGTGTCAAAATACCATTGATTTCAATGGGATTTGATCTGTTGTCCATTAGCATCCATTTTCATCAAATCCATCACAGGTCCTCTATTTTGGCAGTCATAATGACGCAGGGTGCAAGATTTTTGGGTCCATTCAAAATAACGATCTTATGATGGATGTTAAGTGTCTATTATTTTTTAACATTAATGTCTAAGGCTAACAGACAGTAACGGTAACATCTGCTATACTGTCCATTAGCACAATCCATTTTTTTCTGCGCATGCTCAGAAAGCAGAACAAAATAATAAACAAAAAAAAATACGGTATAAAAATGGACTTTAACTGACTCATCTCTTTTCATAGAAATGCTTCTGTAGGTTTGCTAAGTCTGAAAAATTGTGAATAAAGTCATAGTAGAGGAAAACATTTTTCTAGACTTCCTGTTTGTAATTCTATAGTGATCCTATGTCCAGTTCAAAATGGCTGCTCCCATTTCACAGAAACCTGTTACATTAAACAAGATACCTGACTTGCCAGCACCATGTTATAGAACAAGCTTGTGGGAAGATTCAGCAGAACTTGTGTTTCATTCATTTAAACCTCTGCTCACTCTACAAAAAATGAAGAAAGCATCCAGCACAACCATAACCACATGGGGTTAACCATGAGTGAGCTGTGTTAACTTTTTCCTGCTCATTCTAGACTTAGGAGTCCAGTGGACCTTGTCAGTGATTGGCAGCTTTCCCTGTATAACTGTGCACACAGAGATAGCTGCCAATCACTGACTGGGACCACCCACTTGGCTTCTAAACTCAGAAGGAGCAGAATTAAAGTGAATTAAATTAAAGAGAATATTTCACCACCTCCACCAATTCCTGTTTTTAGTATATGTTAATAGTCACTGCTCCACTGATTCCAGCACAATTGGAATGTTTTTCTCTAGCACCCACCACTCCTGAGCAATCAGTGGTGTTAGTTTTGGTGCCAATCATAGTTGGACAGTGTTCAGGGCTACAAATCACACGTCTTGCTTCCATGACAATGCCCACCTGACAGTAGGAGCCTTAATAGCAAATGAGGCAGTATAACTAATGTATTGCACTTATTCCTCATGCATGGTGGGAACTAGAGAAACAATTCCAACTGTGCACCTACTAAATAATGCAAAGAGCTGGACTTGGCAGAGTTGGTTAAAAGTCTCCTTAAAGTTATACTGTATCTTTTACCACAAGACTATATATCAATCTGCTCTGCTCCTCCTGTTTTATAACATGCTACCAGCAGATTGGATTGAGTCTACAACATGGCAAGTTTCCATTAACTGCACAATAAATAGAAATTAGATAGACTAGTTATATTGTCTGTAAAGAGATTTTCCACATAAAAACTACATATGAGCTTGATATGATGATATGATAAATTGTTATAATGGGACATCCCATGCTTAGTGCATTATTGAAAATAATGGAAAGCCCACCAAGTTCAGTGGAAGTGTACAATGTTTCATATGCATTTATTTCAACTTTAAGATCTGCGACATTAAGAGCGGTTGTCTTAGACAAGCAACCTCTATAGGCTGGGGCCTCACATGGCGTAAATGCCACTATTTTTTTTGCGCAGCAGACACACTATGATTTCAAAAACCATTGCAGTTTTGTAAATCGCAGCATGACAATTATGCCTATTGAAACTAAGGCATTTTTCATAAAGGTGTAATTAATAGAGATGAGCGAACAGTAAAATGTTCGAGATTCGATATTCGTTTCGAGTAGCCCCTCAATATACGACTACTCGAATCGAATATCGAACCCTATTATAGTCTATGGGGGGAAAATGCTTGTTTCAGGGGTAGGCAACATTCGATCAAATTATACTTACCAAGTCCACGAGTGAGGGTCAGGCTGGATCCTCCGAGCAGTCTTCTCTGTGCAGCTTCCCCGCGGCATCTTCCGGCTCTGAATTCACTCTGCCAGGCATCGGGCCTGGGCAGAGCCGACTGCGCATGCCCGCACTACAAGCAGACATGCGCAGTCGGCTCTACCCAGGCCCGATGCCTGGCAGAGTGAATGAAGAGCCGGAAGACGCCGCAGGGAAGCTGCACAGAGAAGACTTCTGAAGGTAGGAGAAGAACCAGCGTTGATTGACTGTATAGCATTCAGCCAATCAATGCTGGTTCTGCATCGAACTTTTACATTCGAATAGCAAGTGGTACTCGATCGAGTACGAGTATTTCGAACACCGTAGTATTTGATCGAATACCTACTCGATCGAGTACTACTCGCTTATCTCTAGTAATTAATAGAGATGAGCGAATAGTATTCAAAACTGCAGTTTCAAATACCTCGCTCCAGAGGAATGAATGGAAGCGGCTGGTGCGCTGGCACTTAACCCCTTGCTGTTCACCTGCTCCCATTCATTCCTATGGGAGCGAGGTATTTGAAACTATGTTTTGAATAGGTACAGACAAAATGAATTGATAGAAGGATCCGCTCTACCAGGAATATTTCTTTAAAAAATAACTTTTAATCCATAATGATTAAAAAACACTCCATAGACAGATGAGATTGGGCTATGAGTAAGACACAGACGTGTCGAAACATGTCAGCCACAATGAAACCTATGCGGTTTTAATCACTTTTTTCCTACTTTTGCACTTTTGTTCCTGTCTATGGAGTGTTTTTTAATCATTATGGATTAAAAGTTATTTTTTAAAGAAATATTCCTGGTAGAGCGGATCCTTCTATCAATTCATTTTGTCTGTACCTATACACAAGCCTTAGTCTGAGGTTTGGATCGTGCACCCAGGTTACTTGAAATCGACAAGCCAAAGGAAGGTGGTAAGCTATAAGCTTTCTTTTTTTTCTTCTATATGTTTTGAATACTATTCGAATCAACTCTAATAATTAAAGAAAGTTCACAGAGAAAAACGTTGCAGGAAAATTGCAATGTGTTTCTCATATGGTTTTTCCGACAGCACACTCTGGCTGCAACTTGCTATGTGGGGCCTTAACCTTAATAAGCATTTTTATTTGCTTAATAATTTATTCAATAAGTAATAATTCATTATGAAGAGGAGCTATTCTCTGTATAATAAACACAATGCAACATAAAAACATAGAGGTTTTTTTTACAAGTCCATTTCCTTGAATTCCAAATTTTGCACTAGAATACTAAAAGCAAAGACACAAGAGAAACATACACCTGTGTATGTGCATGGCAGATAAGTAGGTGCACGTGCAGACAAAAAATGTGTTTGAATACATTTTAGCCACATTTTGGAATTTTGTATGTTTGACAAAGCAGTTTCAGTATTGGCACCCTGTATATTTCACACTGTTGCATTTCATTATTTACATCTGCCATTATAAGTTAGCAGCTGGTGACATCTGGAGCTTATGAGCTCCAAATATCCAACATCTGCCAACTTTCTGAAAAGCAAGAAAGAAAAACACTCTGCAAAATTTGCAAGCACAAACTTTCTTTTTTTATGGCAGAAACATAATCAATGTCAGAATTTTGTCTGCATAAAATATATTTTGAAAACAAAGAATTTGTTGAAGAATACTTCCTTACCTCCTATTTCTGAAACAAGAATCTGAATTTTTTTAATTGGCCCGTTGACATCACTGAAGTAGCATACCGGCATTTTAATGGTAATTGTGGTCGAGGTAGCCATAACACTCCCACTTGAATCATAAATAGGCACCGGTTTCATGACAGGACGAGGTGGTTCTGTTGAAAGAGAAGAAAAAAAAATACAAAAAGATAAAAAAAAAAAAAATAGTAGTTTAAAAAGTAACATGATAACAAAGAATAAGATGCATCAATATAACTTCCCAAATAAGTGGTATTATGTATTATTATTATTATTATTATTATTATTATTATTATTATTAATGAGGGCATTCATTGTTAACTACTTTTCTATTTGATATCTTATATTAACAACACCCATGGCAATATCTGATGCTCTAGCAATAGCTATATACCCTATACAATACTAAGGAAATCCTGAGATTATGTCCTTTTGGCAACCTTTAGAGCCTGGAGTTAAGAAACATTGTTTCAGACAACAGTTACTAGTACTACATTTAGAGAGGTAGTATGTGCTGCTGTAGAATAAAGTAAGCTAACATACTTTGGATCTATATCACATGGATTCCAACTATGGTATTATTGCATTTCAATGAAGACATCTGTAATACTTTTTAAAATTAGGGTGTATACAAGGAGCTTATAATGTAGAGAGCAGAATACAGCATGCTCCGTTGATGGTAGTATACCAGAACAATTCCTTAGCTTCTAGTAGAAAACTTGGTAATTGAAAGAAAACCCCACATGGACCAATGTAGCCCATTGTAGTCTGTGTTATGGTTACATATTGCACACTCTACTATGGGCATAAATGCACACACTATACATGAGACAGTAGGGACAAGCATTGATGCCCCTTTGCTGTGCTGATCTGTTGAGTTTTGAGATCATATGTTGATGGCTTTGTATACACATAGGCTATCAATATAATATCATTGAAAACCCTTTTAAGCTATGGTTCCACGCAGCAAATCGCTGCAAAAAAAGGAGGTGGAAACGCATTGTGCTTTTTTCCGTAGCGTTTTTCATAGGAAGTTTGTAGAGTTTTTCTCTGCAGACTTTCTGCCCCTATTATACTTATAAGGAAAAAATCCTAGAATTTCTGTAGTTATAACTGTTGTAAGTTATAAATAGTTGCAATTATATATGTGATTATACCTACACAGAACAAGCCAGCGTTTCCATAGGTATAACTAACATGCTGCGATTTACAAAAACGTGATGGATTTTGAAATCGCAGCAGTTCCGCTGTGGATTTCTTTCTGCAATGAGTGGATGGGATTAGCTAAAATCTAATCCATTTTGTAGTTACTGTAAAATGCTATGTCTGCGCAACATGGGGCCCCTGCCTTATGCCTGGTTCAGATCTGCGTTTGGCAAATCCGTTTGTAATCAGTATTTAGCATCTTCAAAAACTGATTTCAAACGGTCCGGATGAAAACTCGTTGACTTCAATGGGTTATAAAAGTTAGGGCGGGTTCACATCTGCGCCCATGCGTGCTTTAGCCAATCCAGCTAGGTTTACGTCTTCTGCCCCGAGAAACTGGATAGAGGAAGGAAACCCGGCAATCATTTTTTAAAACCACTCAAGTGAACCAGTTTTTTTTTAAATAGGACACAGAGTCAGACATGCAGTTCTCTGTGTCCGGTTTAAAAAAACCGGTTTTGCAGCGGAGAGCATAAAATGCTCACCGGCGCTCACTATAGTTCTCTGTTGTAGGAATTATTTATATATTTCAACAATTGTTTTTATGTAATAAATCCATGCTTATTAAGGATAGAATACAGCAAATTAGACATTATATTTTTCACAAATAAATTAAAGAAAAGATTAGATCTTAGGTAAATTAAATTATGAGCTATAGCAATATAACAATAGATGAGGTGCATAAAAAAGGTAAATAAAATATAATGAAAAGCAAAAAAACAATAACTAGAATAATAAAGGTAATAACAATGGTACAAGGTATGGAGACAAATAATTTGGTTTGTGGTGAAGATGATGAATAAAGTGAATTAAGTATAATTGTGGAAAATGGTTGAAATGTTATATCAATGGGAGGGGAGTAAAGTGACAATGTATAATAGGAATTAATATTAAAACTAAACTTTTAATCTCACCCTTTACATCAGTTGTAATTCTCATCTGGATTTTTGGTCCGGCCCCAGCACCATTCACTGCATATATCTACAAAGGGAAGATAGATTATTTACAAGCTGCTGTTAGTTTGATGTGCTATTATTTTCTAATAAACTGTTTAGGGACTGTTCTGGAGGTGGTAGTTAGAGGATTAAAGTCTATTTTATTTAGTTCATGAAGCTTTTATAGACTCATTTTACCACTCGTTCACATCTCTGTTTGGTGAACCGTTTGGGAAGTCTGCATGGGGACCCCCCCTGAATGGAATACCAAAGCCATTGGAAAGTGGTGTGCAGTGAAAGCACACAGACCCCATAGACTATGAAGGGGTACATGTGTTTTTCGTGTGCTGCCTGCACAAATAATGTGGACATGAAAGTAGATCACAAAGTACTTTTCTGTCCACATGTTCCATGCGGACAATGCGGAGAGCACATGGACCCCATTATAGTCACAGACACCATTATAGTGCTTTCACTGCACACCGCTTGCCAATGCGTTTGATATTCCATTCAGGCGGGTCCCCATGCGGACTCCCCCAACGGATTACCAAACACAGATGTGAACAAGGGGTTACTCAGCAGTGTTTTACTGAGACTGTTAAAGACTAGAGATGAGCGAACAGTGAAATATTCGAGATTCAATATTCATTTTGAGTAGAGCCTCAATATTTGACTACTCGGTGAAATATCGAATCCCATTATAGTCTATGGGAAAAAATGCTTGTTTCAGGGGAAACCACTATTCGACTAAAGGAGAGTCACCAAGTCCACGAATGGCAGGAGGAGAGTGTTTAGGAGGAGCGCTGTGCAGTTAAAGCACACGGACCCAATTATAGTCTATGGGGTCCCTGCGCTTTAACTGCACAGCGCTTGCAGTTGCACTGTACAGTAAGCTCCCTCGTAACCGCAAGCTGCCAGCTATCCCGACTAGCTAAGACGAGCCTGCAGCAAATCAACCCTGGTTCTGCAGCAGGCTCTTCCTTGCTAGTCAGGAGAGCTGGCAGCTTGCTGTTACGAGGCAGCTGACTTTTTTTGTCATAAGAATACATTGACTAGCGTTGATTGGCCAGTGCACAGTATTTGGCCAATCAATGCTGGTTCTGCCTGAGGCTTGTCTGTGAGGAGGTGGTGTCTAAAATGGGACCACAAAGGAGACTGCTGTGGTCCGATCTTAGACTCCACCTCCTCACAGACGAGCCTACGGCAGAACCAGCATTGATTGGCCGAATGCTGTACACTGGCCAATCAACGCTGGTGTATTCATTTCTATGAGAAAAAGTCAGCTCCCTAGTAACAGCAAGTTGCCAGCTCTCCTGACTAGCAAGGACGAGCCTGCTGCAGAACCAGCGTTGATTGGCCGAATGCTATACAGTGTATAGCATTCGGCCAATCAACGCTGGTTCTGAAACGAATATTTACTGTGAATGGCTAGTAGTATTCGATCGAGTAAGAATATTTCGAATACCGTAGTATTCGATCGAATACCTACTCGATCGAATACTACTTGCTTATCTCTATTACAGACGCAATCATCTAGTGGCCTATTAAACCTAGCTGACTATTGGCTTAGGTCTGTTGATGTGTACAGTGGCATCTATCCCCCACTGCCTGCCATTGTAAGAAATGACATTATTCAGTCTGATGCACTATTCCAAACAGATAGATAAATTGCTTACATATACAAGCCTAACAGAGACCAAAAGGATTCTCTTTTTCTTTTATTCAGGTGCATGTGTGCTTTTGGGTATATTTGACGTATGCACTAGGCATTAATCAAGTGCATATGTAAAACAATCACTGCAACTGCATCGTGAAAGTAGCTCAAGACAGTAGACATAAGTTGCAGGAAACATTGAACAGAATACATTCAAAAAGTATAGATAAAAATATTTTTCAGGAGCATAGATATTTAGAAATGTTAAATAGACTTTTGCTTTAGATTTATGCAAAAGATTTATTATTTCTAAGCCTTGAAGGAAATTATGACGTCCATCTGCAAAGATGAGCAATACTGTATAGTGAAAACTGACACATGTAATGATATGCAAATGCAATGCATGTACCCCAAATAATCTCAATGCTGTTCAGGACAGAAAAGATCCTTGTCTGTATTCAGCGCTATAAGGTTTATGCGGCTATATTGCAATTCCCTTCCTAACTGCAAGTCTGATGTCCCGAACTAGCAGAATTGTAGGGATTTATTAGGTTGTGCATCTAGAACAGTAGACCAATGGTCACTCCAATGCATGTGTATTCAGAGGCGACATGCTTGTCTATAAGAGCCCTTTTGTTTGATGTGGCAAACGATTTTCTGCATAGATTACTCAGCTTTCATATTTGTACTTCTAGAGCTGTTGCTAAAAGCAAGAAAAAAGAGGCAGGAATACAGTTTCATCTTTTGAAAAAAATAAAAATAAAAAATTGGATGTACACCTGGGAAAGTGCCTGAATGACAGCTTCACTTACACTTATATTATATGTATATCCACCTTTAAGTCCTTCTATAATTGCAGTTACAGACTCTTCATTTTTCCTAATAATACTAAGATTGCGGATTTGAGATCTTGTGGGATCATCTTCTTTGTACACCAGTGCTTGGAACATTTGGATGTTTCCATTAGGCTCAGCCGGAGGTATGAAGGTCATCTGAACTTTGGTCACTTCATTTGGAATCTTCTGAATTGTTATGTTTTTAGGTGGATCATTTGGCACTAAAGAAAATATTACAGCACTTTTTTAGTAACACAAAGGAAAAGTTTTTAAAAGAAAAAAAAACTGGTTAAACCCAAGGGATGTAAGTCTTCCATAACCTTTTGTCACTAAATATAAAAACATCTAATTACATTGCAAAGAGGAGCGTAGATTAGGATATTAAAAGGTTGCTTGGTTCCCACAGGACAGGTCTGTTGCTTGAATAGGCACACTGAAATCAATGTGTTCTCAAGACGGTCATGTTATGGAGGCTTTTATTACTGTTGTGTGGGTAAGGCCGTGAAACTCAGTCTGTGTCTTAGCTGAATCCACCAGTCTGAAAAATATGCCAGGAAAGGGACTCCTAGCAGGTTAGTTATCTATAGTAGTAGTATGGGATAGTATGTCACTGGGAGGCATGCTGAAACATATCTAACACTTCTTCTCCATTTTCTATACCAACCTCTTACTGAAGTGACAATTTTTGTGACTTGGGCAACACAGTGGCTCAGTGATTAGCAATGCTGCCTTGCAATTCTAAGGTTCTGGGTTCTAAACCGACCAAGGATTAATCTTTATTCACATGACAGGGAATATAAGAGACATGTAATATTTATTTTTTTAATGGACATCGCAAGGTACCATTAAATTCAGTTAAATGCAGGTGAAAGGGGTCTATTCATAAGACTGATATTTTGACGGTTTGTTGTAACAGACTGTCAAAACATACTTCATGTTCTATTTTTGTCCATTATCATGGATCCCTTCATACACTCAAATGTATGGGGGAACCATGAAATGCATTCCCCTCGGGTACAAAATGGCTGTGTAGAATAGACGTGTTGGGGATGATCGACAGTATGGCAGCCACTAACTCCCCTACTCCACAACACTTCCTGTGCTTAGAGTCCGTTGGTGAGAAAGGTACACTATAAATGTCTGTTGTTAACTTTTTAAAAAGACACGTTTGATAAATCTGGTGAATAGCCATACTGACAGGATAACCACAATTACTGTACATTCCCATCCACTTTTCAAAAGTGGGGTGATGTAAAATGTCCTCATATGTATGTGCACATAAACACGAAATCTGTACTCTTCCACATTTTTACACCACAATGCCTCAGGATAGGGCTTCATACATTTTCCCTATAGCGATCTTTGTGTGATGCAAATTATACACGATGAGAGTAGTACATACAGAAAATTATTATTTAACTACAAATAGCAGAATTTTTTTTCTAACAAATGTGTTAGATAAAATCAACATACCTGCCTCAAGAGTAGTAGCAGTCACTGGATTGCTTGGCTTTCCTTCTGTAACAGCTGAATCTAGATCACCGGTGAAGGCTGTGACTGTTATGGAATAATTGGTGAATGGCTTCAGGCCTTTGACTTCAATATTTCTACTTTCATTACTCCACCTTATAAATTCCTTTGAATAGTCTACACCATTAACCTATATAAAAAAAAAATAAAAAAAAAACAGAAAACAAATGGAATGTTAAAACTACAAATGATAAAAGTAAAGATGAAATATAGCTTGTCCCCACAGGTTGCCAGTCTGCAGAACCATCTGACAAAATCATGCAGAAAACAGATAATTTCCAATTTAATTTAATTTAATTGCGGATCTGTTTCATTTTCAGATGGTAACTGAGTAGGGAAAGCTAGTTTTATCAAAGGGAAGGGGCTTAGCAATATGTCATCTTATTAAAGACCGAAGCTCCTACTGTAGCCAGTTGTCTTAGGGGGGGTTCACACTACCGTCTGTGTCCGACATGTAGGGTTTTTCTGTCCGCTTGAAAAGTCGGACCTCTTTACATGCGGACAGTGAAGGAAGGGCATGGAGTGCAAAAGAACGCACCCGATTGCCATTTAAATGAATGACAAGTGTCACAGACACAGCTAGTGTCTGCTCCTAATGTCCATGCCAGACTTTGAACGGACACTAGGAGCGGACACTACCTGTCGGACACAGACGGTAGTGTGAACGCCCCCTTACAGCCAGAAACAAGAGGAAGATAAGGAGGGACTTGCTGTAAGACTCTCTTGGCAAGAGTGATTTCTTTATTTATTCAGTCTTAATTGTACTCTGAGACATAAAAGCAAAGGAAGAAAATGAAGAAGGATGTGCAGAGAAATGTAGACAATTAATGTTTTTGTAGTTTTTTTATTAGATGTTTTCATATGCTTACTGAAGGAACGTTGTCTATTGCTACATCAGAAAAGTTTTACATTTCCACTCTTGAATATACAATGTGTTATTATGACTCTTCCTGTCTGATGGCTTCACAGTTTATTATAACGTCATCCAAATAAATGGAGAAATGTAATTAAAGAAAATTCGATAAATTCTAAGAAACTGTCTTATGTATTTCAATAGTGGACAAGAATTACAATTCATCTTGCATGCAGCTGTTTCTTTAAATGTTAAAATTGTGGCGAGAAACAGAGCTCTAACTCCTATAGAAGTCATTTTGTTTTGAAGTCATTTTGAGTTGATCTAGATGTTTTTTTTTTTTAATCATCCTTTAATATTTTGTTAGCATTCTACATTCAGCTGTCAACTGTCAGTAAAATCTAAAAAGTATTTCATTTCCTTGCAACATCGGCACAGAAGAAATTAAGCATTACACAGATATTATTAAAATGTCAATATAATGTGCGGAGTTCTTAAGAGCTAAAGACACTCTTTGTAGATATTTTCTGCTCTCGACAGCTAACTAAGAACCTGAATTCAGAGTTCCCCAAGAGTATTTAAAAAATCACACCCCCTTTAACTCTTACCCAACATCCATAATGCAACAGCAGCTGTCGTTCTTTAATAGTGATGGGCGAACCTTTCAAGATTCGTTTAATGCAAGTTAAGGTTCTCAGTACAAACTGGAAGTGCTATTATTATACTCTGGAGTCACTGCAGATTCCAGACTGTAACAAGCGGAGACCCAGGGAAGGTACAGATAAAATAAAATATATATATTCACCTGTCCTTGCATCCGGTCTTTCCTGGCATCTGGTCTACACCCGTGGGCTCTTGCAGCCTCTTCCAACATATTCTCAAACATCATGCCCCAGGGGATCACCACTGAGATCTGTGATTAGGCGACGAGGCCTATCTCATACGTCCCACGTGACCAGTGAGGCCTAATCACAGACATCAGGGGGGTCACCAGGATGTGTGACATGAGAGAAAAAGCCAGAAGAGACCAGAAGAGCCTATGATAGACACTAGGAAAGGGCCCCACAAACATTACTATTATACTTGAGGGTCTTTTCAGACCCCCGAGTATAATGATCGGAGAGGTAAAGTAACATAAAAAACACTGTTACTTATCTTTCCACGCTCCGGGCAGGTTCAGGCCTACTTCTGGACGCTCCCTGATGTCACATAACCCGGGATGCAGGTCCCGGTCATGTGACGTCCCGGGTCATGTGGCCGACACCACCAAGGATTGCAGCGGAGCCGGAGATAGGTAAGTAACCTAAGGTAAGTAACCTAGGTAAGTAACCCTTGGGTCTCTGATTATTATACTCTGGGGTCTTAAAAGACCCCACAGTATAATAATTGTTAAGGAGTGTCCACAGTGGGGCATAATAGTGTGTGAAGGGGCCACTATGAGGCATAATACTGTGTGCAGGGGCCACTAAAGGGAATAATAGAGAGCGCAGGAATGTGTGTGTGGGGGAGTCAGTCGGGGTCTTCGGCGGGTGTCGGTCGGAGGGGGGGCATGTCAAAAGTTTGCCACGGGGCCCCGCTGTTCCTAGTTATGCCACTGTTCCCAGTATATCATACAGAGTAATAAATGGTACCATTACATAATATAATTCATCCTGCAAATAATAAGCCCTAATATGCCTTTGTGTGCAGGAAAATAAAAAAGGTTATGGAAGTTTTCGAGGATAGGGAGTGAAAAACAAATGTAGAAAAACAAAAATGGCTTTAGCAGGAAGGGGTTAAGAAAGATGTACACAAAAACTACCACAACCTACAAAATATATAAAAACTACACATAAATGTCAAACAGGGAGGTTTGTCAATTGTCATGATGTTCAGCCTGAAATCACACTACTGCTTTGAAATACTGCCTATTACCCTGTAGGATGCTTTTACGATATAATTTCAACGTGTTTCGGAATTGTTGATGATTAGGTAGCTGTACGGTAGTTTTCCTCTGGGGGATATGTATATTAAGTGCAGCTGCTAAGATTTTAGGACTGCTCATCCCTGACAGATGCACTGCTTTATCCTATTCCTTACTCAGTTCTCAGTTGTCTCTGATGCACTAAAAAGACATTCCCTTTCCCCTGAAGACCAATAGTGCCAGTGATATCCAACATATAACATATATAACATACATGTGTCATTCTTATTTTTTCTTATTTTCTTATCTAATGATGGGTGTCATTTGTTATCAATGATGCACAATAAACTGCATGTGGTCCACTTATTAAATTAGAACAGTTTGTGTAAAGACAACGCTCTAATCCTGATTTATGGCTTCCTGTAATATACTAAACAAATCCCTAAAGCTCCTGACCTGAATGCTAGGTGCTAATGCTTATGTAATGGTTTGCTGTGCATAGAATCCGCAGTCTTAAAGGTGCATTACTCCCCTGAGTGTTGTTATTGCTGCTAGAAACAATGTGACTATTATCATCTTCACTAACCCCATTTATGACTGTTCTTCCACAGAGCTTCATGTTAATTTACATCTGTTGCATACAAGTGCCAAATTACAAGATTATTGAATGGATCATCATATTCTGTTTGATCTGCATTATTTTACATTCATTTGTTTACATTTTGTCTTCATTCTTCCTTCACATTATGAAGATTCTCATTACACTTACTGATACATTTTCTGTATTCATGAATGTAAAACTAAAGGTTGTATTACACAGCCAGATCCCTAAGAGAAGACGTCACAACTGCAATGGAACATGTTGATCTGCAGGCCGATGTAAACTGAATAGGGGGAGAAATATCTCTACTGTGATTGGATTATTGGCAGCAGTGTCCTGAATACATTATATCTTTATTCTGCATAAATGTAGAGAAAAAACAAAAAAACAGCACTGAGCTGTATATGGTGAAGTATTGTTAAGTTAGAGGTGTAGTAGCAGGTTTAAGTGCACTCTCACCTGATAAAGTTGTGAAGAATTCACAACTACTGTAAATGCCTGGAAACCAATTCTAGGGGGTTCCTCCCTGTAAGTGATTGAGCGACTGGGTCCTGTTCACCGAGGGTGTGAAGGATATAGTTAGGGACCAGAATGAAGGACCGCGCTTCACCAGATGTCAAAGAATAACCAGTTTATTAAAGTTCAACAGCAAACGCGTTTCGGGCATACATCGCCCTTCTTCAAGTGCAAAGGAACTGCCGTGGTGTATATGCTTGCCTGGATGACCAGATGTACCATCTGGTCATCCAGGCAAGCATATACACCACGGCAGTTCCTTTGCACTTGAAGAAGGGCGATGTATGCCCGAAACGCGTTTGCTGTTGAACTTTAATAAACTGGTTATTCTTTGACATCTGGTGAAGCGCGGTCCTTCATTCTGGTCCCTAACTTTATTCTGCATAAAAGATGTGATCAGCTGACCAGCGAGTGTTTGCTCATTAGTCAGCTGATCAGCAGCATTATTAGATAGGGCTAGTATAGGAAACGAATGTTCCTGGAAGCTCTAGTTGCCCATGATAGCCCTGAATATAGAGCAGTATAATAGGGCCCTAAGTCTAAGTACTTGTAGTCTCTTTAATATTCCTATCAGAGTGTAAAGAGGATAGTCATTAAAAAAACTGCAATAGTCAATGGTCTATTTCTGATGCTGTTCCATTTGATTGCTGTTTTCCTTTTGTTTGCAAAAAAATACTTACCAAAACTTGTGGGTAATAGTAGTTTTGGTAAGAAGGAAGAAACAAAGGAGATTGGAGAGAATTGTGTTGGCTTTTGAATAAGCCGCACAACATTAAAATTATTTTTTTTTAAATGTAGATTGCGAGCCCCATATAGGGATCACAACGTACATTTTTTTTCCATTTTAAGTATGTCTTTGTAGAATGGAAGGAAATCCACACAAACATGGGGAGAACATACAAAATCCTTACAGATGTTACTCCTGGTGGGATTCAAACCCAGGACTCAAGCACTGCAAAGCTGCAGTGCTAACCCCTGAGCCACCATGTTGCTCCAACATTAAAATTATTGTACAGTGATATTTATTAAAGTTGGTGCTAATATTGGTTAATTGGTCTATGACACCAAATCATGATGTCAAATAATATCCATTGACAGATGGCTACAAACATAAAGCTAAAGAAGTACCTTCAGGAAAAAAAAAGATTAAAGAATTCTCCAGGAGGTGATATGGCCCCGCAGAACACAGATTTTAACATTATCAGGTCTGTCTGGGAGTACTTGAAGAGACAGAAGTATTTGAGAAAGCCTACATCTACTAAAGATTTGTGATTAGTTCTCCAAGATGCTTGGAACAACCTTCATGCCTAATAGAATTGTTGCTGTTTTGAAGGCAAAGTGCGGTCACATGAAATATTGATGTAATTTCTCTTTTGTTCTTTACTTATTTTTGCTAAATTACAACATTAAACTAGATTATGAGGATAACGTCCATCAGGGTTCAGGGTGCTTCCCATAGAGAGCGGCCTAACAGAGGCACTGTCTCCCTGTTGACATCTTGGGAGACAGATTTGCATATTCCTCCAACATTAAACTATTAATACTTCTAGTTTTCTCAGTATTTTTACTTTGCAGCATCTGTCTATTTAGGATGGGAAAAATACATTTGGGCCAGGGATGACACATAGATTTGTTAAAGGGACACAGTGGGCATATTGTTTTTGCCTCATTTGTGGCCCAGTTTTCAGGATTATTCTAGCAAACTTGGGACTGATGGCAAGTATGATCAGCATCTAAGTGGCAAATTGCAGTCTCCATTGTTCAGCAGTCAGCCTTTGATATGGTCTATTTGCTTCAGTTTAATGTTGGCAATGTTTTGCTCATGATGTCCACTGCAAGTCTCTTGTTCTTGCTTTTTGTGGTCCCATGATGTTATGCAGCACAGAGCCTCATCCACATTGGTTTCATAGTGTATAGAACTCCAAAAAGTGGTATTTTTTTAAGTGAGTCATCTTCTTATAGAGAAGCAGCTTTCATAGCGTGGATTTTCATGGGCTGAAGATCTGTCGCTGAAAAATTGTTCTATAAGTGGGGGTCTTCTCATAAGGTCCTATTCTAGTGAGGTTTCACTATCAATATACAGTCTTGTTTTGTTTTTTATGACAGATGGTCATAAAAAGATTTTGCACAAGGTGTAATCCAACCTAAGACTGGCCCTGAGCACTACAAATAGAACATGTGAAGAAAGAAGAGGAGGGGGCACTTTTATTCTTCCTCTGAGATACGGCATGCAACGTAAGGCAAGTGAGAGCAGAAGTTGGGAGATCTATCCAGAAAAAATGGAAAGTCAAAATATGTAAATTGAGAAGGCATGTAGTGACGTGGAAAAAAAAACACAAATTCTGGCTGTACTGCATTTAATACACATCTGCAGTGGTGTAAGGAGTGATTGTATAAAGATATAGAATATGAATCTGAATTAGAAAATACCTATATGTACTTCACCTAACACTATACTCAAATTTTGCCTTTACAAATATTATAAATCCTTTCTGTATGTAATCCGATTGTTAAAGAAAACCAAGTAAGAAATTCAAGTAAAACATTTTTCTAAGTCAGTACATTGCAATGACATCAGCTTGGCATGAGATCAGAGAGATGATCCTCTATCACACTGAGCTTAGCGTAGTCACTCACAAAACTGTAGATTATCAACCTTTAAAGTGCTACCTTTCCCCTGTTTTAATTTCATTAGCACATTGACCTATAGATATGGATTTTCACTTCAGCTGTCTGAAATAAAGACAAGTTTTTCTTTTATCAGAGCTGCTGTGACATCGCCACAATACTCAACAACGAATTTCTACTTCATGCTCTCCAAATAGGACCAGAAAGACCTTGATGAAATAATCTCTAGTATTTGGTTATCATTTTTAATTTCAGCAGTTCCCAACTCTCATGTTTCACGTGTCTGCTATTTTATCTCCTTAGTCTCCGTCTGTTTAGTTTTAATTAGAATTTTTTCTTATCTCAATATTCTTCTCCGCCAGATAAATGAATGTTATCCCTTTGTCTGTCACTGATGTTTTAGTAGGCATACTAATGGTAAAGCAGTGACTTAGAGGTAATAGTAGACAAAGCCTAACCAATTTAGTTATCTACTAAATCAACAACTTTCTGTTATAAGCAATTTATCCAGAAAAATAATACTTTTCCAGCAGTTATTGGCTGCAGTATGATGTTAAATGGAAAGTGACTAAAGTCTGCCAATAATTAATAAAAACAACTGTACAGTTCTAAGGAAAACTTTTTTTGTTTGCTATAACACTAAATGCAAAATGCACTAACAAGCCACACATCATGTTCAGTCTATGTAGTCGGGTTTTATACAGAAATTAAGTTTCCATGCAATCAATTCAAAATATGTTCCATAGTTGTTAAAAACAAGTCCTTACCCCTTAAATTATCACTAACTTTTCAACAAATTTTGCATAAATCAATAGTACATGTGAATATAAGAAACTTGGTATTATGTTTTAGCTCTCCTTTTACCACTTATCAGATTCTCCTCCCCCTGCTAAAATGGCTTTCTGAAATCTTTACCTGAATCCATCTTGGTCTTCCAAGATGGACTGTCATCTCAATGAAGTATCAAATTACATGTACCCATAAAAGTTGAGAGGGAAGGAGGAGGAGAAAGAAGGGTGAGAAGAAAGAAGCAGTTAGATACACAAATGCCTGGTGCTACAGCTAATAGTAAGGGTATGTTCACACGGCAGAAAATGAAGAGGATATGCAGTGCATCGGCATTCTGTCGCAACAACCTGCTCCTGATTAGGCCCAGGTGGAGAGTCTCGTGTTGCGGACCCCACGGTTGAATCAGCTGCAGAATCTGCAGCGACATCAAGCAGGACTCTTCTTTTTTCTGTGTCCTGCTAAGATCTGGATTCCGGGAGGAATCTGCTCCAGATACGGGGGCGAAATCCACCCCAAATTCGCAGCAAATTCCTCCGTGTTAACACAGTCTTAGAATTCTCTCTCACTCAAAGTGTTAATCAAATCACTACTATTTACCATGCCAACCATTGATAATTTCCTACATAGCCTTGCTTCAGCATGAATCAGACAGTTAGGTTAAAGTGTAACTAAAATTTCGGACAGCTTTTGATTTTCTGGCTGTATTTGTGTCATTAATAAATATTGCAATATACTGTATTAACAAATTTTGTTTCGTTTATGTGAAATCCTGCATCTCTTTATTCTTTCCCTTGCTTCTATATTGAGAACATATTCTGTCTCTCACTGAATGTTACTATGCACGGATTATAGGTTCAGAGTACATCTATGTGAAATATAGAGAAAATGAGGTTACGTAAATTAGTTATGCTTTAGGCTCCCATGTTCTAGGCATGTGTCAGACATCTAGCAAGAGATCATTGCAACAAAAATCAAAAAACGGTTGGTTTTCACCAAATCTTTCAGACCAGATTCCCAGGCGGCTTGTGTGAATTCTCTGAAAAAGGGGGGTGCTAGTTGTGCAATTCCCTAGTGTTGCTGCTGAAACCAGGGAGGAAGGGGAAAACAGAGATCGTGAGCCCTAAACTCAACCCAGTCCCTGTCCCTACCTACCTGCTGGAACTGCCGTAGGCGACCAACGACAACTGGGAGGCAATCCCTTCTCTGAATAAGTGTCACACAGATTGTGACAAGACAAGACAAGACAGAAGAAGGTTGGCAAGCTAAGGGTCAAAGCCAGAGAGACAAAGCAGTACCAAATCGAAATACAAGAGTAGGCACAAGAAAAGTGAAAGGTCAGAAGTCAGTAAGTACAATACAATAAGAGCAAGAGAAAGCTTAGCAAGGACAAAGTCATAAGAGCCAGCAAAGCATATGTGAGCAGATGACCTGTTTATAGGAAATCCAGAACCCGCCTCAGACTTGTTTGACAGACAGGCTTTCAATCACATAGGCAAGACTAAGATTAACTGTTAGTGGAGCGGAGGGAAATAAAGGTGCAGGAGATGGGTTTGGTGGAATTTCAATTACAGACAAGAACTCTAAGCAAGGAATCAAACTGAACACTCCTCCTGCGCTTCAGCATGTGAGCGGAGGGTAGCGCAGAGACCCGAATAGGCGCAGATGTTACACATTGGTTCCAACATGAAATACATAACTGCAATGATATATGGAAATGTGTGCCATTTTAATTGTAGAAAATGGAGGTGTGCATGATGAAGCCAGAAGGTGTCCTAGTTATAGTGAATATACATAAAAGTAAGGAAGATCAAAGCAATGATACTGGGTGAATTAGAATTAAAGGGGTACTCCAATCTCAGCTATATCAATGGAATATACCATAAATGACTGAGAGATGTGGATCCCACCTGCCGTTGTAAAAGGATCCTTGGTTGTAGATCAATTACCTTGAAGTTAATTACTTCAGCAGTATAATGGAGAGATCTCTGTCCTATTCATATTTCGGATAAGATTCCTATTCATATTTCTGATAAAGTTATACAACTACATGAAATAATTCTTAGAATCTCAATACAAACTGTAGAGTGATAGTAGTCCACTGTTTGGCTTTAACAGATGGTCTGTAAAAAGAGACCAGGAGGATCATCAAGAGTCAGCACTGGAGTTCTGGGAAAGAGCCGAGTATAACATATGACTGCTGCAGCCATTGAACTAAACTGTTCCTTACCGATGAAATGTTGATGAGATATGAGGTTGGTCCAGTTATAACGACTGGTTGGCTCCAGCTGATATTAATACTGTTGGGTGATGTGGCAACGACTGTGACATTTTGTGGTGGCCCATCTGCAGCTGCAGAAAATGGAAAAATGGTGAACCATTATATATTATACTCATTAATTCAATCAATCAATCAATCAATCAATCAATCAATTAATCAGTAAATAATATATGAAGCAAAGCAATTCTAGAAAAGTGAATAGAAGCAAAGATACATTCAGGATGCTTCAAATTTAAGAACAGTGAGAATTTCTAATCATACTCAATGTGCTGAAAATGTTTGAAAGCATTTTTTTTTTATATTTTCATTGTAGATTTTTATCCAGTAACTATATTAATAGTTTGGAAAATTAGATACATTAAAGATAATGCATTGAGGCTTGAGAAGAAAGACATAACCAAAGGTCATCCAAAACAAGAAGCTTTTCTATGAACCTAGTATTCCCATGAATACAATTTGTAAATTCTCTCATACAAAACAAAATTCAACAATGTTAGTATGTTAGTAGTAAAACTTGTTAGAATTGACAACCCAAATAACAAAATTCTTGTCATCTAAAGTCTAAGAAAATTATTTTTCTATAGCATCTAATGATTCCTTGTTTGTAAGACTTCCCTCATTGTTACCATTTTGGTTTTGGACTGTCTTGATGTTGTTTATCCTTATTAATTCCATACATAGTTCTCTGCTAATTCTCATGTTAAGCTCTTCATAGTAGATGTAAGCACAAACCGGGTTGTACCTTTTTATTAATATGATTTTAGATGCATTGGAACAGTAAAAATAGTTTTAAAGGTGTAAATAATTGTTAAATTACAACTGTAATGTGTTGTAATGTGTAAATTCAGTCCAATTTACATGTTATAGAGCAGGAAGAGCTGAGCAGATTTAGGCCTCATTCACATCTGTGTCAGTAATCCATTTGGGGGAGTCCGCATGGGGACCCCACTGAATGGACTACTGAACACATTTGCAAGCGGTGTGCAGTGAAAGCACATGGATTCCCATAGACTATAATGGGGTCCGTATGCTCTCCGCATGGTCACTGCACGGAACATGCAGACAGAAATGTAATTCACAATCTACTTTCCTGTCTGCATGACTTGTGTGGAGACCATGCGAAAAGCACACGGACACCATTATAGTCTACGGGGTCCATGTGCTTTCACTGCACACCACTTGCCAATGTGTTCGGTAGTCCGTTTCGGAGGGGGATTACCGACGCAGATGTGAACCAGGCCTAATAATTATCACTTTGGGGACAATATTCAGTATAAGGCTGCCTTCACACGGAGTAACGCCGGGCTTGTAAAAGTCCTCATTCACAGCCGTACACACGAGCGCTGCGGAAGGCTCCCGAACACTTTCACTTCAATGGGAGCGCTCATAAAGCTGGTGTTACAAGCTCTCCCATTGAAGTGAATGGGAAGTGTTCGGTGGCCTTCTGCAGCACTCGCGTGTACGGCTGTGAATGAGGATTTTTACAAGCCCAGCGTTACTCCGTGTGAAGGCAGCCTAAGTCTAAGGCCCCATGTAGTGAAACGCAGCAAAAAAAAAAAAAAAAAGTGACAGAAATGCCTTGCAGTTTTTTCTGCAGCGTCTTTCAATGTATTTTCATAGAGTTTTCCTCTGCAGACTTTCTACCGCATCATACCTATACAAACAAGTCATTGTGTCCGCAGGTATGATTGACATGAGTGTTTTTGAAAATGCACTTTTCTGCTGCAGATTTTTCTCTGCAATGTGTGGATCAGTTTAACCAGAAACCCATCCACTTTGCAAGTAATGTAAAATGCAGCTTTTTTTTGCCACGGTGTTTCTGCTGCAGCAAAAACAGAGCATTTTCACCACATGGGGCTTCAGCCTAGCTTACAATTCATTAATTTATATTTAACACTTAGTTGTTCTTTTCATACAGGGATGGCTGTCAATCACTGAGTAGGACCGCCCACTGGACTCCTAAGCCCAGAAAGAAATTTAAATTAACAAATTACAAATTGTGCTGATTGTTTTCCCACAAAGCTGTTCAGCTCCTCTTGCTCTATAACATAGTGCCTGCTGAATGGACTGCATTTTCAGTGTGACGGGTTCCCTTTAACTATCTATGTAAGGGCATTTTCACAATGGTATTGTGCTTCCTATTTTCCGCTAATGGGATATCATGTTATTTGACAAAAATCCATTGTCATAAAACACAGACCGGCCATGTAGCCGATATTTTCAACAATATCTTAGTAGAAAGAAACAATCATTATGACTTTTCTCAGTTACATTCTCATAACACAACTCGCTCTAAATCTGCAAATCACAGATTTATTATTTCCTCTATTTTTGTGTGTATGGTAAAACTGTTAGGGGGAAAATTGGCTTACGTTTATAAATCATTGCAATTTACTGACTATGGATGAAACATCTCTCCTATCATAATCCAATCACTTCCGCTCATAAGTACTTTTGTCCTGGTTTCCACAATAATGCATTTACTGTAACTAATAAGCATCATTTCCTGATTAACATGCTTCTATCCTTGCACAGGAATGTGAATCTTATAGAGGTCAGGGTCATCTTTGCAATTCATCTGTGTCCTGATACTGGGGTAGTTGTAAAAATGTTCAGAGTACAGAATCTGGAGAACCAATCACTTGTGCATAAAGCATAGTCCCAAATAAACCGTGCGACTTAAAATTGATCATATTACATTATTTAGCCTCAACATTGATATTAAATGACATAGATTTAAAAAAAAATTCCAGAGATCAGGAAATTTGACTATTGTCCCTCCTCCTTTTTGTTCACTAAGAGGTGATGAGGGCATCCACACGACAGGAGGTGTGGGCTAAAGGCCAAGATGAATGTGTGACCAGTGGACAAGATGAAAGGGAAGACGACATACACGGTACAGGTTTATTATCCCAAACAACAGGGTTTGGGGGTTTTTTTCTCAAAATTTGGAGCACCATGTCTACAGTTAACACTGTATGCCAAAAAAGTAAATTTTAGCTCCATAAGGTCCAGCCTGTTTGGAGCTTAAAAGGGCTCTATCAGCAAAATTATGCTGTATGAGTCCCACATATGCGTGAATAGCCTTTAAAAAGGCTATTCAGGCACTGGTAATCTTATTTTAAACCCCCCTCCCATTTTAAAATAAAACTATAAAAACATATATGTAAATCATATCTTAGCGTGCACGTTGGGCAGTCGTGCATGATCCGACGTCATATTCTGGCATGCCTTCCTCTTCTTTCTTCTTCTTTCGGCGACGCCCTCCGGTCCTGTCTCTTCCCCTGCTTCATCTCGTTTTCTTCCGGCGGGTCAAATCCGATTGGATCAAATCTGGCACGTCTGCACTGACATTGAGAAAAATGGCGCCGGAGTGTGCATAGTAGCTCCGAAGGGAACGCTACTGCGCACGTGCCGGATTTGAACCAATCGGATTTGAACTGCCAGAAGAAGACGACAATGAAGCTGGGTAAGAGCGAAGACCGGAGGGCGTCGCCGAAAGAAGAAGAAAGAAGAGGAAGGCGTGCCAGAAGATGACGTTGGATCGTGCACGACTGCCCAGCATCCACGGTAAGGTATGATTTACATATATGTTTTTATAGTTTTATTTTAAAACGGGAAGGGTTTTAAAATAAGATTAGCGGTGCCTGAATAGCCTTTTTAAAGGCTATTCACGCATATGTGGGGCTCATACAGCATAATTTTGCTGATAGAGCCCCTTAAAAGAATTAACCTAAGGTCCCATGGGCTGGAAACACTGCGCTAAAGCATCATGGTTCTTTCCGCAGCGCTTTGAACAAAAAATTCACAGAGATTTCCTCTGCAGACTTTTTGTTAACATTATATCTATGGGAAAGCCACCAGGATTTCCATATATATAATTGACTTGTTGCCATTTCCAAAACCATGCCGATTTTGGAAATCACAGCGTGTCCGCGCTGCAGTTTTAACTGCAAAGTGGGCATGGGATTCACATGAATTCCATCCACTTAGCAAGTACTGTATAACGCCGCGATTTTACCAGGTACTAAACTATAACTGCATGGTTTGGGGAAATCTTATAAGGCTGGGTTCACACCAGCGCTTTGTTTCCGTTTGGGGATTCTGTCCCCAAAATCACTTGAAAATGTGGAGAGAAAAGTCCTTGAATGGAAACCTGTAAATAATTTTTTGGGAAAACAACTACATTTTAAATCTTTTATGTTCTGTATATTATAACAAGTAGTCTAATACATCCAATGGTGGTTCGTGTCTTATTTACTGTATTTTATACTATACATATGATCATATCATTGCTTACAATAAGTCTACCTTTTCACAAAGATTTTTGGGGGGTTAGTGATTAGTTTGGTAAGTTAGTAGATTTTTATAAGGAATTTTTCACTTACGACCAGATAATGTCTGAACAGTAATCCATGGTGATGAAGTACCGTATCCAGCATTTGTACTGGCACTAATTCTAAATCTATACCATCTGAACTTTTTTAGGCCATATATTGTCTTCTCAACAGTATTCTCTTGGTATGAGTAGAAGTCCTGGCTTCTCTCAATGCATTCAGCATGGTTATCATTACACTCAGTAGAAAGAAGTTGAACTGTGATTCTGTAAGTCTTTAGATAGCCATTTGTATACTCTGGTCTACTCCATTGCACTGTGACACTTGTGGAGGCGACATCTAAAACAGTAACATATCGTGGAGCGCTGGGAACTACAAGGGAAGATGTCAATTATAAAATATTTTGTGATATACATTTATACTATTTACTTTATTACTAGATAACCTGCATGGCACTAAGCCAAAAGACAATCTACCCTATCTACCCTAAATAACATTTTGGTAGAAATTTTCAGTGAAAATAAGTATATTATATTAAATGTATCCATATAAATATCATACAGATCCATTGTGCATGAATGTTTACACGTATTGTAAATCAGCTACAAATATAGGATGCAGATTATTGTAATAAAAAGCAGCAGTAACCTACAAAGGTGGCAAGCTTCCTATTCTTATTACAATAAGCATCAAATATACCATTTGGCACATAATAATTTAAAGAATATTTTTCCATCTTACCATGACAGAGTAAACCTACATTCACACGAACGTGTCAATTCACGTGAACAGCCTCATTTACAGACAGAGAAAGTTATGTGGCCGATTTTCACTGTTGTGTGAATATAACATTAGCTGAGGCCCCATGTTAGGGAAAAGCAGCAGTGGGAAAAACAAATGAGATTTCATTAATATCATCCACATATTGCGTGAAAAAAAGCTGTGGAAAAACTGCTCGGGAGTCCCTGCTAAATAGACCCATTCGTCAGCAAAGGAAAGCCACAACGGAATACCGATGCACTGCCACAGCATTCCATCGCAGCAAACCCGCGGCTGGAAGAGGAGTTTCTCTTCATTTTCTGCCATGTGAATTTAGCCTGCATTCGGGTTTCCGTTCGTGGGGTCCCCAAATCTAATCTGCATAAAAAAGCACTTACCTTAGGAAACTTGCAGACCTCATAGACTACAATGTGGTCTGTGTGGTTTCTGCTCGGTTTCTGCACAAAAAATGCGAAAAGAAAAGTGCTGTTTACACGATTTTACAGTATCTACAAAGTGGAGGGGATTCTGCCTTATCCCATTCACACATTGCAGAAAAATATGCAGAGAGGACATGCTGCGATTTCAAAAACCATCACTTTTTTATAAATCGCAGCATGTCACTTACAACTACGGGAATGCTGGTGTTAGCATTACCAATGTGTTTTTTTCCATAGTGCTTTTAGGCTGTGACTTCCTTTGCGGGGCCTTAGCCTCAATGTCAAGTGTAAGAAAAGAAAATATATAGTTAATAAAGTACAGATTTGGTGTAATTTTCAGGCACACCTGGAATTTTAGGTAAGGTTTTAAAATTTTTTTTACATGTTATCTATATTTTTAAAAATTCCAACTAATCCTACAGTTCTGACTCAGTTCTGAATAATACCAATATGCTGAAACTTCCTGTTTTCTATAGATTTCTTTGCAGCAGTCACCTCATTGATCAGCACCCTGATGATAGCAGCTACTATGTATATATAGAGAAGACATAGAATCCACTAGCCACAATAAGTGATTTCATCTGGGGCAACATGGTGGCTCAGTGGTTAGCACTGAAGCTTTGAAGCACTGTATAGTCCTGGGTTTGAATCCTGCCAGGAACAACATCTGCAAGGAGCTTGTATGTTCTCCCTGTGTTTGTGATCCCTATATGGGGCTCACAATCTACATTTAAAAAAAAAAAAGTGATTTCATCTTCTATCTTACCCCCCCCCCCCCTTGCAATGACCTCTACAGAGGTCCCAGGAGACAGGAAGTCTCAAACCATTTTAAGCTAAGTAGCAAGAGTTGGAATTGTAAGATTGTTAAGATTTTTTAAAGTATAGATAATAACATGGAATATTAAAATTAAATTACAAAAAATTTAAATATGTTAAATATAAAATTTAATTTAAATAATAGGTCATTCCTGGCAACACTTTCTCTCTCTGTATTTCAGCATTAGTAATATGGAGCTATAAAGACATTGTTGGACTCCATGGAAAATAAGGAAAATTCTCCGCTAGAAACCATGAAATCAGAAATCATACAGTAGTACATCAGATGGCTTACGCATAGGGTGCATTAATTAACATATTTTTAATTACATTTTTAATATTGTTTTTTAAAATCCCATTGACAAGTTTGATAGGCAACAGGACAACAGAATCATAATTATTTATAAAGAATAAAATAAGAAACGCCTCACCAATGCACACCTGCTCCCGTTCTTGTCCCTTCACGCGTGCCCACTGGTTTCTACTTCCTGATCCTTCACTGAACACAGGAAATGTTACTCAGCCAATCACTGATAGAGGCGGAGCACAGTTGTGGCCAGTGGTTGGCAGAATGGCCATTTTCTGTGTGCCTAGAGGAACTAAGAAGCAGAGTTCGGTGGGGAACTGTGAAGCATGAGAATTAAAGGGGAACAGGATTAGTGACATGAGTATGGCGTCTTTTTTTTTAACACATTAAGAGCAGGTTGTAAGTTTTTTTTTTCCCATTGACAAACTCCTTTCAGGGATTGCTAATTTATGCCTTTATATTAAATCTATAAGAGATTATCATATTTTTGTATTTCGGCTGATACAATACGACCTATGTCATTATGTCATAAAGCCCCATTAGGTCTACACTGTCCCTTTTTCTGCACCCGCTGTTACTGCTGTGGTGCCCTTTCTCCATCACTGCAATGTGAAGATAAATTTCTAACTTATCTTTCTAGTTTCTACCATATCTTTAACCAGAAGAATTCTTGCCAATAATAATTACTAACATGTATTTCCAAACAAACATCCTAATTCTCCATGAAGCAAGTAAAAGCTGACACATAGTTGTGTGCATTTTTATGGGCATACATCATGAGTATTAGATCACCAGCTTGTGGTTTTGGCAGTTAATTGCACAATGTTTTCCATTTATCTAAACTTTATCTTACACTACTACATAACAGCTGTATTGTTGCTTTTAAAACAGAATGACACTGACATCTTAGGTGAAAGTAGACACTTTCACTCATTAGTTACAATAGACCTATGGCCATTACTAATAATATTAGGAATGTAACTGCTGAAAATAATAATTGGAAAAAATAAGTACATTTAAACCATGCACCAATTCCATATACATATTAAAGTCAATCTAACATGTCAATTTGTAAAAATTATTAAATTAATAAGTGTGCAAAAAAAAAAGTTCTTGCGCCTTTTAAGCTCCTTGCAGAGGACTGTATTACCCATTCATTTGTATAGGCCTGTACACATGACTTTGAATTACACAGTTGTATGTGGGGGCTGACAGTCCAGGCCATGAAATATGGGAAAGGTCCTATTCATGTCTGCTTTTGCGGCCCTGCTTCCGCGGTTCCTATTCATTGAATGAATGTGATGGCGGAAATATAGCCAATGCAAGGGTAGAGCACAAGTGAAATCCATGTGCTGCTTGTGCGCTGGCTGTGTCCTTCATTAATGGCTGGCAGTATGCACATGTGGGCAGTACATAGGCAGTAAGTACAAGTGGCAGTAAGGCCCCACGTTATAGAAACACAGCTTTTTTTATTGCAGATTTTGTTAGTTTTTTGAGCCATAGCCAGGAGTGGATTGAGCAGAAGGTAGAAGTATAAGAACTTCTTATATATTTCCCATTCCTTTTGCAGCCATTCTTATCTTTGGCTCAAAAAACGCAGGAAAATCTGCCACAAAAAACTGCGCTTCCGCAACGTGGGGCCTCAGCTTTAAAGAGTTAAATTCACTCCTGACTGTGGTTTACAAAAAACACTGAAAAATCTGCAAAAAAAAAAAGGATGTGTTTCCACATCATGGGGCCTTAGCAACATAATATGATGGTCCAGGGGCAAATGTAACCTCTGAGATTTCCATTCCTGGCCACTTCATTATGAAACTTGTGAACAGACCATGTGGTGGCCTCGGCTGATCTGCGTAAAATTCGCCAGTGCTCTAAGGCCAAGTTAAACATTTTGTTTTGTGGTGCAGCAATGCACACTATTACAAGCAGTGTTGTGTATTGTTTTCTCATAATCTTGGAAGCAACAATGTGTACAGCATAAGTGTATTCACACAATGGCAGATTTCTGGAACATCAAGTTGTACCCCTGTAATAGGGTATCAGTAGACTTTTATAAGTCCTAGAGTTACCCACTATATGTCTAGACTAGGCTAAAACTGAATTATGTTTGCATTTAAAATGGTCATGGAAAGGGCACAGTATGCTGCACTGAAGGACCAAGTCACGTTAAGTGCATTTCCACCATACATCTCTGGGACAGTATGGTGATGTCTATAGGATTCTACATTTCAAGTGATAGCTGTGAAGTCTACCAAGATTTTCAGCAAGTTCATGTAAGTTAAGTAGGGTAAAGAAAAGTAATACCACTACTTTGTGATTAGCAGAAAATTAGCTGATATGTAGATACCAAAATGCCAGACATCAAAGCTCACGATAAGTTTTTCAGAGGCCACTTTCACCTGACAAGCAGTGACCTTCCATGATACCCTCTCCTAGTTTGATAAACTGTATGCTGAAACAGGCAGTTTTAGGACGATTACACTATTGAGTTACAGATACAAACAGGATTACTGTTGCTTTAGCATGGAGAATTGGATTTCCATTCTTTGAGAATGACCAAAAAACCCTCATCAGAGCTTCCAGGCACAGCTGGTATTAGTTTGGACACGTTGCTCCATGTATCCTATACTTACTGCACAGCTTGTTTTCATTTACTATAGAGGAATCCACAAAGATGAAGTGATCACTGTCAGCATCAGGAGCACATATCCCCAAAATATTTCATAAATGTTTTATATTTATCTCCTCTATACTAAATCCAATGTCAAGTTAATCATTGATACAGTATAAACATCTTTCTTTGCAAATGCCAAATATGCAGCACACATGTAACACATTCCATATAAGGGGATGAAGTGCGCAGGGTACATGTCTAATGTAATAACACAAATATAAGGAAATCTATTGAAAAATATTTGTGACACAAATCCTGAATGAGCCACCGCAGAAGTTTATGGTTCCATACTATACAGTGGGGACCTTAGAAAGAGCATGGAAACTGAGAACAATGAATAGTGTAATGCTGTGCTTGCCAGAGGTTTTCCCATAGACCCACTTGTGTACATAGACCTGAAGTGCAGTAATGTATAGGATCATTTACATGATGTTGGTGTGAGGCCTTAGGCTATGGCTACGACCAAAGATAGTTAATGGAGTTGTACTGCATCCTCTAGGGCCATGATGGCAAACCTATGGCACTCAGAGCCCTCTCTTTGGGCAACCGTGCATGGAACAGATTATACTGTGTGGGGGCCACTGTAGAGCAAATTGTACTGTGTGGGAACTACTGTGCAGCAGATTACACACACAGTGGGTCACAGTGGAGCAGAAGGCTATATAAAACCCCATTCATATGACCATATTTTGCAGGTCTGTAATTGTGTGCAATTGTGTATCCACACTTTAATAAGGTTAAATTGCCGTGTTGGCACTTTGTGATAAATTAGTGGGTTTTGGGTTGCAGTTTGGGTACTTGGTCTCTATAAGGTTCGCAATCACTGCTCTAGGGTACCGTAACCACAGCCTCTAGTCACATAAAGATCAAACAGGGCTAAATCCTTTAGTGACTAAGCCCTCATATACTGGGCCACAGCAAAAGAGCGCTGCGGGAAAAGTTGCAGCAGAAACACATCATGTTTTTTCTCACAGCATTTTTCAGAGAAAGTTCCCACCGTGCTTCCCACATATGGGATAATAGCTTCAGACAGATTAAAAGATTTGTACATCTAACAAAATCAGAGAAGACTAGAGTATTATAGTAGTCTTAGGGAGCCTGCACCCGGAGTTTACGCTCGCTCATTCTGAACGTAAAACTCGTTCAGAGTGAGCGGCGTAAAAAACAGATCCCATTGACTTGAATGGGTGCCGGCATACGCACGTATCACATTGTAAGCAATAAGTAAAAAAGCCTCCCATTGATTTCAATGGGGAGCGCACATATGCCGACACCCATTCAAGTCAATGGGATCTGTTTTTTATGCCGCTCACTCTGAACAAGTTTTCCGTTCGGAATGAGTGAGCGTAAACTCTGTGTGCAGGCTCCCTTAGCGCCGTATTACAGCTACATGCAACTCAGAGTCATAATACATTCATGTGTATATGCTCCATGTTTATGTTTAGTTTTTGTGTTTTTTAGAGATGTATTAGTGTGACATAGGCTAAAAATAAGGTATACATGAGTCCCCCTGCGAACTTCCGGTTGGCACATGCGCAATGGAAGGGCGGCAAGAAGACTTCCTGTTCCTTAGTGAATTAACCAGGGCTGGGTATGTACTTCAGGGTATGGTCCTCGGGTTACGACGAGCCTGCTGCAGAACCTCATTTTCTGAATGCTATACAGTGTATAGCATTCGGCAAATGAAGGCTGATTGTGTAGCAGGCTCGTCCTTGCTACGAGCAGGTAAGTATGCTGTTACCAGTTGACTTTTTCTCATTGAAATGAATAGACCAGCGTTGATTGGCCAGTTGCCAGTGATTTGGCCAATCAACGCTGGTTCTGCCAGAGGCTCGTCTGAGGAGGTGGAGTCTAACATCGGACTATTCATTCCAATGAGAAAAACTCTTGCCTGCCCGTAGCAAGGACGTGCCTGCTGCAGAATCAGTGTTCATTTGCCGAATGCTATACATATATATAGCATTCGGCAAATGAATATATATACTGTATAGCATTTAGCAAATGAGGTTCTGCAGCAGGCTCGTCGTAACCACGAAACAGTATGCCTATACCCCTGCTAGACATGGCAAACTCTCAAAACCGGAAAGAGATCTTCGACCGGAAATAGGAAGGGCGGGACTTAATCCTTTGTTATTGTTGTCAAAGGGGGACTCATGTATAAACATGGCCTTACAACAGATTTTATTCATGTCATGCTACATTCAGCATATACATCAATCTTGGTAATGAAATTATGCCAGAAAAACATATGCATTGTACATACTCCATGTATGACTAGGCTTTAAGCTTCAACATCAAATTTTAAAAATTTTGTGTGAACTCTATATATATAGTATCAGGTTAAATGGAAGAGTCTAACCAAATATTAAAAGCACCAGCTTCTTTAATTGAAACCCCATTTCGGTGTGGCAGCTGGTTGCAAATTGCAGATTGCTTTGACCATTGCTTCTCAGTTCACTCAATAATCTCAAGCATAAGGCAGCTATAATGTAAAGGTCACGCAACAATACTTCTAATGTTATTATGTTACTTCTCCTCTGTCAGGCCAGTATAACAGCACATGTTTGACAATTACGTTCAACTCATCAATGATAGGACGGTGCTAGTTTCAGTTATCAGATAACCATAACATGTGGTGAGGATATTGAATACTGCTGCCATCATAAACACTGGATTACCGCATTATAAATTGTCTCTTTCTCGAGTAATAGAAGAGAAGAGCATTCCACTGTCACCAAATATTCATTTTTTACCCCATAGTCTGTAAAATATGAGTGGGCTTCTCAATATAATATACACTTGTAGTCTTAAATAAGTTACCATTGTTGCTATACATATGTTTTACTATATTATACTAAATATCATATTGAACACACAAACACACACATATATATATATATATATATATATATATATATATATATATATATTCCCTGGGGCTTCTAACATTGAACCAGGCCTAGTATGATGCTCTATCAAAGTTGAAATAAAGGCCATCATTTCCTGTACTAAATATCTTCACTCCCATAATTGTCAATAAGGGCAACAGTTGACGGTAAAGCTGTTCCAAAATTTTTACAAATCTGAAATCTTTAAAGGGGCTCTATCATTGGGAAAAGTCATTTTTGGCTAAGCACATACTTGCATAGCCTTTAGAAAGCGTATTACACACCTACCTTTTGTATGTAAATTGCCTCAGTAGTTTTTGAATAAGTCTGTTTTTATACATATGTTAATTAGCCTTCTCCGTGCACTCTGGAAGTGTCTGTGATCACAGTCTGCTATTCTCTATGTGTCTGAGAGCAGGGAGATGAGTCATCATCATCATCAGCCTCTCTTCTCTCACACACATAGAGAATAGCAGACTGTGATCACAGACACTTCCGGAGTGCACGGAGAAGACTAATTAGCATATGTATAAAAACAGACTTATTCAAAAACTACTGAAGTAATTTACATACAAAAGGTAGGTGTGAAATAGTCTTTCTAAAAGCCATGCAAGTATGTACTTAGCTAAATACGACTTTTCCCAATGATAGAGCCCCTTTAAGTGTAATTAACATATCACTTTTTTTTTCTTTTATATGGGGGATTATAATTCTTTGTGATATACTTTATTAAACGATTGTACTATTGTAAAGTTCTTCTTAGCAATGCTCTATGTAAGCATCCCATACTCTCTCTCTATTAACAATATATAGCAAATGTCAAATCACATTCACTACTTGTTTTTAACTAGTGATTTTTCTGTCTTTGTTATAGCTAGATGGCATAAAACTGGAGATACAGTTGTTTGTAATTTTTTTACTCCCCTTTGTCATCTGCTATATCTGTATATACTGGTAACAGAGGATGCATATGCATCTCCCTAGCGATGCATAGTTAAAGAATTGTTAAGGAGAACTTTAGAATTAGTTTTTTGCTAAAAGAAAGTACAATAGGTTCATAAAGGATATTACAAAAATGTTAAGCAAACCTCTTCATATACACTTTAAGAAGGTATATACCAGCACATTATATAATCATGTATTTCAGATTCAAATACTATGCTGTCTTTGGGAAAGGTATGTTAAATTAAGAAGGCTGTGCACTTGAGACAGTTCCTATCCGTATGCCCCAGTGTCATGTAGATGTAATAGAGGGGAATCCCACATTTAAGCCTCTTCTCTAGTAGAGAGGAAAGAACGGAGTGTCTCTAATTGGAAGACAAGATGCATCTATAAGTTATAGTTTCCTCCGAGGAAGAGAAGGTAGTGAGAGACAGGGGATTGGGGTTATCTCTATCAACCTCTATTAATCTATATTTACCATCTATTCCATGTTGATGACTAGCAATTATCTTTTTTTTCCTAGATTTGTCAGCAGGGGTCTACATCACATAACATTCTGAATGCAAATATAATGTTCAAGCAATTTTACTGTACAGTGGTTCAATTATTAAGGTTCAATTATTGGCGTCTACATAACAATGACAGCCATCCTATTAGGCTTTACCTCTGGTAGGACTTAAAAAATGGCCAACATTGACACACCTGAGTGGCCTGCCATATTGAACCTTCACAAATCTACAAAAGTGTTCCAGGGTGGCATTTGGATTTTATTCACTGTATGAAATCCTCCAGGAGCTGCAGTTGCCATTGACCGTTATCTCCATTGGCCATTGCAGCGAGGTATCAGCTGTATGTACCAGCTGACACCAACAGCTGATGAAGCTGACTGCACATATACGGCACAGTGCACTATCTACCACCTGCTGCGCAGTACATGTACTGTACATGAAGAGGAAATAGGAGAAAGAATTTGAAAAACATGAAAAACATGGCTGCTTTCTTCAGGAAATAGCGCCACGATAGTCTACAAAGCATGCTTGGTATTGCACCCAATTCAATAGAGCTGAGCTGCAATAGACATATGTGGTGCTGTTTCTAGAAAAAAAAACATCAGCCACGTTTTTCTAATCCAGAGCAGCCCATTCAATAGCCGGAAGCCAGAGACTCTAACAATGTTGTAGTATTGAATAAACAGGAGAAATTTCATCATTAGCATGCAGGTAAATTGTTTGCAATTTCAAACTAAGATTAATTTTATGTAACTTATTGCAGTCTTATCAAAGATTCCAGTACAGATCTTATCAGAATTCTAGTATAAAAACCCAAATTATGGTTATATGTGATGCAGTTTCCTATCATTGAGCTTCATTTGTACATCTGATCCAGAATGATAAAAAAAAATCATGATATAAAAAAGCAACATAAAAAATGACAAGTAACCTTAGTGTGGAATGTTAAGGCCAGACACAGTGTAGGGAGACAGTGAAGCTAATTTGATTTCACCTTACGTCAAAAATAAATGTACTGTCAATGACTCAGTGCTGGATCTGTAACCATGACTAATGCCACAGGACCATTAATAAGAGGCTGACAACAGCTACAGAACTATTCCCAACTTCAAATGAGAGTTGCTGACTTACACACTCATCCGAAAATTATTCAAAGTTTATATTCACAAAAAAACTATGTCACCGTTTTATTATTTTATGTCCTCTCAGCTCTGCTAGTGTTACCACATGCCTTTAGCTTTTAGGGAATGTTCACATACAACAGCGGTCATGCAGGCTGTGTGTGCAAAAAATATATATGTGGTTTAACCATCACCTTCCCTGGAACTGGTTTTGTATTCAAAACCACATTCAATGTGGTTCTAAATGTGGTATTGGAAAGTTAACTGTGTAAAAGAAAAGCAAAGAAAAAAATGTGGCTGTGATTTATAAAACACACACTATGCCCTTGAAATTGTATTATGCATTATATATTATGTATGTATTATGTATGCATTATGCACCATGCCTATCAATGGGCTGTGCCTAGTACTGCACCCCAAGTCACGTGAATTGGGTTCAGCTGCTATATCTGATATTTCCTGTGAAGAAGATTGGCACTGTTTAATGGAGGACGGGGGATTAACATATATCTAAATGTAAGTATACTTTATGCTACATTAACAACACACAGCTCAAAGAGAGGAATAAGATAAACATACCTTCTTCAAACTTAGTAGTTGCATTACATACTTGCTCTACTCCTTCTCCCGCAGATGTTGCAGCTTTGACAGTGAAGAAATAAGTGGTATTGGAGAGCAGATCTCTGAAAGTGTACACAGTATCAGTAGGCAAGACTGAAGTAGTGACACTTTGAAATGTTAGGATGTAATGTGTTATTATTCCATTTGGTCGTAATGGTGGATCCCACTGGACCAGTATAGACTGCCAACTCGTTGCTACGCAGTGAATATTCTGGACAGAATCTGGAGCTTTAAATGGATATACAAGATATTAACTTTATTGGAAAATCACAAATATTACATCCATAATAATAAATAAGATGCACAATCAAAGGCTTATAAAATAAGACAGAGATACATGGTAACTACTCATACAGTTGATCATTCTTTTCTCACATTTGATCAGCTAGACTCACAGAATACAGGATCTAAGGTTAAAGCCCCACATAGAGGGCTGCAAAAAAAGTTATGAGGAAAAAACCGAGGAGGCAATGTATCACAGTTTTTCCCGCAACGTTTTTCACAGAAAACCTCTGAAGACTTTCTGTCTCACCTATACCTATAGGGTAACCTCCAGCATTTCCATAGGTATAATTGACATGTTGCGATTTCCAAAACCTCGGCAGTTTTGGAAATGGCAGAGTGTCTGCAGTGTGTATTTTTTCGCAAGGTATGGATTGGATTTGCAGTTATTTTCTGCACCAAAAATGGCTTTTTTTTAATTCTTACCCAATTTGGTTAAAAGGGATGGGAACATAAGGAGACTATGGCTCATCAAATTTTTCATCATTTATGCGAGAATAGCTCCTGGTCTACATTTCAGAATATGGCACCTAGGCATTATTAAGACATATTTTGGTGCATCTCATGACAGCACAGCAGATAATAAAGACTGGTATACTATTTACTAGTCTTTATATTTTGGCCTGACTGATATTATTTTGACCTTGACGTGCTACGAATTTCTAATTCACATGAAATAAAGATATTTTGCTTACCTGATTCATCAGTGGTGAAATTAACTGTGTTGCTGAACTTGTTCCCATTACCAACTTTTGTGAATGCAGACATACTAACTTCATATTTCTTGAAGGGTTCCAATTGAGTAAGTATTCCTTCAGTTTGATCTCCAGAAATATTCTATTAGGAGAAAATATTTTAATGTAGGTAGTAAAGTAGGCAATATTACCAATAAAATGGATGTTATTACTATTAGTTGGGCAGTTCTCTTTTTTATCTTTCACAAATAAATATAATGTCAACCTGAGTAAACACCTTACAGAATTTGCTGTGAATTATTTTTTAAAAGGTAAATTCTATAAACGTAGCAAATCCACTGAAAAATTTTCTCAGAAGATGATGAACATTCTAGTACAGGGGTCTCAAACACAGCCATGGAAAATGGGGCACACGTAGAAAAAAAATTCAACTTGACAAACACGTTCCTTTCAGTGGCCAATACATTTTAATGTTCCCTACCAGAGACTTCACATAGTTAAATGTCCCCTAGTTTCCCCTAGCAGTGGTCCTGTAAAGTTTAATATCCCCTAGAAGTGGCCCCGTACAGTTTAATGTGCCACAGCTGTGGTCCTATATAGTTTAATGTCCCCCAGCATTGGCCTCACACAGTTTAACCCCCCCCATCCTCAGTGGCCCCACATAGTTTCATGTCCTCCCCACCAGTGGAAACACACAATTTGATGATTAAGCTTTAATAATTAAACTTAATGTCAAACTTTATAAAACTTTAATGTACCCTGTACCCTGCTCTAGACGCACTGCTGTGACATATGTGCATGTGGAGCTGGGAGGAGCGGAGAGGTAAGTATCTACTAGATACAGTTAAGCTGATTGGAATTTGTAGGCCTAATGTGTCCTATGTCAGAAAGGTTTAGAACCAAGTCAGGGGTTCTTTTCTCCCCTGGATTGGCAGAACTGGGGAGATGATGATCTCAGGGGCTGCCTGTTTTAGATCCCTGTTGAATGTATCCAAAAGCTAAATTGAGTTTCCAAGACTTAAGCATTGATGTAATTTATTTGATCCATATAACATCAGTGAAAACTACAATTCATGCTTTCATACAGATAAAAAAAATGAAATCATTATTGTTCTAGGAATGTAACAAAACAAAAACTAATTATATTCAGTAGTATGCTTTTTATTGTACAAAATGACATTATAATTGTACAATTATGGAATAGTTTCTTTTATGATTTTGTATAAAAGCAAATGTATATTTAATATTGCCATAGTTTTTCCAAGTCATAGATAAAGTTACAGACTCATAGGTCATTATACTAGCATAATAAATATTGTAAAAACAACTACCAAAAACTGCTTATGGGACCCAAAGGTAACTGCAGCTGCTCTTTCCCTGTGCCTACCATACATGGGAAATATATGTTTGCTCTTACCTGGTAAAATATAGATTGAGTGTTGTCATCTACAATTCTAAAGTTGTATATGTGCACAATGCCATTGGGTTTTGGACTTGGACTCCACTGTAACCAGGCAGAATTATCACTGGCATTGATAAATGTCAGGTTTTGAGGAGGTGCCGATGGCTCTGCAATAAAATAATTGGGTGGTATTAACTTCATTTTAGCTTATAGCCAATATTCACAGGAAGCAGAACAGTATCAATACACCTGGGCATAATATTGTATGTGTGTAAAGGAATTGCCTGCAGCAATTCTCCAGTGGCTGCTTCTGAAACCATGAAGGAAGAGAATGACAGAGACAGTGAGTTCTAAACTTGACCCAGCCCCTGTCCCTGCCTACTTGTCTCAACTACCCTAGGCGGTAGTGGGCAACTGGATGACAGTCTCTTCTCTGGATAAGTGTTTACATAGAACAGGACAAGACAAAACAACACAGAAGCAGAGTCAGCAAGCCGATGTCAAACCAGAGAGACAAACAAATCGAAATCCAAAAGAGTAGTAACAAGTAAATTCAATACAATAGCAAGAGAACCACTTAGCAAGAACAAAGTCACAATAGCCAGCAAACATGTGTGAGCTGATAACCTGTTTATAGGAAGTCTAGAACCCGCCCCAGACTTGATTGGTAGATCAGCTGTCAATCACAAAGGAGCAAAGGGAGGTGAGGGAATAGGACAGTGTTCAGACAATACAAGAAGAACCTAGAGCAAGGAATCATAGCTGGATGCGCCTCTTGTGACGTATAATGCGGCCAGAGGATGGCACGGAAGTTCGAATAGGTGCGGATGTAACAATGTGATAGACTGGGCTGTGCATACAATTGGGACACATTCAGTAGCATAGAAAGGCAGTATGTGTTATATTCAGCAACACATTATATAATAATATGGTGCATGGTACAGAACAATGAAGGTAAGTGGCAGAAAAGTTAGAAATAAGTGGTTGCATAAGCAAAAATATTATACCAGAAAACTGAGGTAGCTGAATTACTAAATCTCTACTTACTCTTCATATAAAAGACAAGCAACCGAGCAAACAGCAGCATTTTAGGATCTATTTTACAGGTGTAACTTCTAGATTTCCCATAGTTCTACTCAACTGAATACATATCACCATAGGCTGGGTTCCAAAATAATCTGAGATTGGTTAAATAGGGTTTTTTGGGCTATAAAATAGATATAAAAATGTGACTGTTTTACTATTTATGCTAATTGCTCAAACATATACATAGTGCAAAGGTCCCCATACATCCAGTTTATGCCAAAAGTGTCCTTGGCATACCCTTTTTATTAAAAAAAAAACTGTTTACAGGGAAGTCAGAGGCAGACATATACTACTGTATGCATATGACTCTGACAAAGCTAAAATAAGATGTGATCAAAGCATTAAGGATCAACATTTCAATATGCATGATATATATATATATATATATATATATATATATACAGTAAAAGTAAAGATAGCGGTACATTTTGCTTCATATACAGTATAAGACAACAAAGCAAATGATGTTCACAGTTTGCTTTTTCAGCGTGAGCCTGGTCTAATGTACTGAATGTCTCTGTGTAATTAGATTATCGTTTTCAAGATGGAGCAGTAAAATCATTTTTCTTCTTCGATGACTTTCGGTCAAGAAGTACAGGATAAAATAAGGAAATGCCACCACTGTAAGTAGAGATTTTGTAGCATAACTAAACCTGTCAGAGCACTGAAATTTTAGCACAAGAGAGGAATATATCATGTACCGTTGTGACCTTGTTAGAGGAATGCCATAATTCAAGAAGACACATAAGAAAAAAAATTGAAGACAGTGAAACTAGAAACATGTAAAGGATTAAGGATAATTTTTCTAATGATTTTAATTCTGCACGAACATGTACCTGCTTCATCTGTATGAAAGGCAAGCTGGCTTGGAGGACCAGTTCCTTTTATTGTACTTGCAGCAATAAATACAAAATACTGAGTAAACGCTAGAAGATCTTCCAAGACAATGGAGATGTGAGTGGTAACTAAAGGATAATTTCCTTGTGGTCCATAAATCTGTAAGTAGTAGCCAATGATAATCCCATTTGGATATTCTGGAGGATCCCATGATAACAGCACTGAGGTAGATGTGAGGTTCTTGTACTCTCTGATCATAGGTTCAGATTCTGGGACTAGAAGTGAAGCAAGATAAAATCATTTCCCCAGCAGATGTACAATACTGTATAACATGCTCAGATATAAGCCCCATATACCTAAACAGAGTTTCAAAGGATTTTACATTGATGAACCATATGAAGAGCAGAATGAAGGAGTAATCCCTTCACCACAATATTTAGTACAAATGTGACTGTGCCTAGTCACTTGAACAAAATAAACTCAAGCGATACTCAACTCAAATGATCCATCGTCTATAGCGCTGTACTGCGAGAGGGGGCGGTCCTTACCGCCCAGGGATGACGCTGAGCGGTGAGGAACGCCCCCGGTACTCGTCTATGGACAAGTACTATCAAGAGGGGAGGGAGGTGTTCTTCACCACTCTCACAGTACAGTGCTATAGTGAGGAAGGCTGACTGTCAGGAACGCCCTTCTGATAGTGAAGAGCTATGGTACCAGCACCGATAGCTCTTCACCGGGGGCACAGAACGGCTTTCTAGCGGTATATAAAACCACATGTGCCCCAGGTGGTGAAAGGTCCTCTTTATTGTCTTACCATATATCAGAATACTCAGATTACTTAAAATCACATCCCGCCCGACGTGCATCAGTGAATTGTGCACTTGAAAAAGGATTTTGGATAATCCGAAACGCGTTGTGCTTGCTGTTCTTTCATTTTTTCATTAAATTATTCTTCTTTGACAAAGTAAATTATAGTTACATTTTTTTGACCCTTTGACCTCTGGAGCGCGGATCCCTGACTTTTGACATTTCCATGCTCTTCACCCGGGTCCCCGGTGTATATCGACAGGCCCGCTGCCACTCTCGCCTGACTTATCTATCCGATTACTGCTGCTATTGGTGTTGTGACTACATCACAACCCTGTCAGGTGAGAGGCCTATTGGTCATCTATCTATGTTATAAAATATATCACCTTTTCATCTAGTGATAATACGCTTAGAGCGCTCGGTGTCTTTGTTTTTATATTTTTCAGATTACTTAAAACTCAGTGTTTTTAGTGATTAGAAAATTTGACAGCAAATTTTTGGGGATGAAAGGGTAGAGCCCACAGAGCACAAAAATGTATGCACTGGGAAGGGGAGGCAGTATTTGAAGAGTGTGATGAAAATTTTCAGACCTGGCACTTTTAACACAGAGCCTCTCCCCTTTTGGAAACTTCTCCCCATAGCATCCTGTTCAGTGTTCGCGGTTCCCCTAGTGTAGTTATGACTTTGTATATTATACGGGTTATCCACTTTTTTTTAATATTGATAGGTCATCAGCATTAGATATGTGAGATCTGATAACCAGGACCCCTGCAGATAAGCTTTTCCAGGACCATGTAGAGACCAGTATGTTAACATGCTGGAAACCACGCCAGCAACCACCACATTTTCTCTTTTTTGTAATGTACAATTATTATTTGTATATGTATTTTTCACAATTTTTATTCTAGTCATTTGTAGGGAAAGGAACGAGGAAAGTATTTCTGGTTATAAACATAGCTGTAAACCTACCATCTTCCTCTGTGTTGACATCAATAATCTCACTAGCTTGATCACCATCTCCAAATATAGTACTTGCAGTAATCCAGAATTCATAGTGGCTGAATTTTGCTAGATCATGGATTGTCGCAGATAAATCATTTCCATTGGCTGAAATATCACCTGAAGTGAGATTCTAAGAAAAACCATATATTTCATTGAAGGGAAATTCAAATGGGTCATAAAATAGATAAAATATTTTAAACAGGTTATGGTTGGCTTTAAAGTTTAAAGAAGAACAGTCCACCTTCTCCATATCAATGAAACAGCCGTGAATTTAATTCTTATAATATTTTTTTTGCACAGAGAACAGTAGGTAAGACTCAAGAAGGCCAGTATCCAACCAAGATGTCGGCTGCATGGTAGCACACTGGTTATTGTTTTGTAGCACTGGATCCTCAGTTCAGATACAAGCTCAATGAAGATGACAATCACTATTGGCAATATATAAACATAAGAAGATACTTTTTGTATAGGGTATAGATATGCACTTCTGAAAAAAAAGATCTGCTGCCTGTTCTGCCTCTTTACACTGTTACTTTAGCATACAAAAGATAAAAAGGTATACTGCTAAAGTAATTACCACCCTATAAAATAGACATATCTGACCATGTAACTATATTATTATATTTAATTCTATACTTTATCACTGTGAATTTGGCATTGGCACAAAATAGTCAAATAAATCCTCAAAGGTGCCACATGGGACAGATAACATCTTTCTTACACAACTGACTCTCTGACACTCATCTTTCTCATTTAACCTCTTCCTGCTGGAGGCATTTTTTGATTTTTGTTTTTGACTCCCCACTTTCCAAACCCCATAACTTTTTTTATTTTTCCATTAATAAACCCATATGAGAGTTTGATTTTTGAAAAAAAAATCATAATGGGGTGGAACTGTAGAAAAAAGTTTTTGCGACTTTCTTATAGGCTTTGTTTTTATGGCATTCACTGTGCAGTCAAAATGACATGTCACCTGTATTCCATGGGATAGTACAATTATGGAGCTGCTAAATTTATATAGGTTTATATAGGTTTAAGAAAAAAACGTTGCAAAAATCCTATTTTATTGGAGTACCTCTGTGAACTTTCTGTGAAAAGTGCTGCAGAAAAAAGCGCAATGTGCTTCTGTTTTCCACAGTGCTTTTTCACTTGAGTTTGCTATGTGGTGCCATAGCCTTATTTTGATTGCTTTTTTATTCCACTTTTTAATAGAGGCAAAATACCAAAAAAAGGGCAATCCAACTCACTTACTTTTTTTCTCCGCTATGGCGTTCACCGTAAACACACTTTCAGCATGCTTTCAGCTTTAGCAGTATCTTCCTCCATTCCAGAGATATTGGTTGTGTTATTTTCAGCTACTGTTATCATTGTACTTATTAGGTGGATCAGTCATACAGCTCAGCTCATCGCTTTGTGGAGGGGAATGTTGCCTGGCAGAACACCTGCTTAGTTTTATACTGTGAAGAGGCGTCCTCCACTACTCATCGATGATATCAGTACAGTTATATAGGAAAATGTAATTAATGGAACCAATATCTCTGGAACAGGAGAAGAGACCAACAAAGCTGAAAGTGCTTGAATTCTTAGCCATATTATATATATTATGCCCTATATTAGAAGACATGGAAGATCCTCTTTGAGCTTGGGGCACCATATTGCAAAAATAAAAAATAAAAAATAAAAAAAATAAAAAATTTGCAGGGCTACTTAGTGGCTCAGTGGTTAGCACTGCAGCCTTGCAGCACTGGGCTCCTGGTGTTCAAATCCTGCCAAGGGCAAAAAAAAATCTGCAAGGAGCTTTTATGTTCTCCCTGTGTTTGCATGGATTTCCATCCCATATTCCAAAGACATACTGATAGGGAAAAATGTACATTGTGAGCTCTATATGGGGTTCACAATCTACATTTAAAACAAAAAAAAAATGCAGTTCAAATGCTGCGATTTTAAAAATACTTGTGTTTTTGGAAATCGTAGCATGTATGGGTATAATAGAGGCAGAAAGTCCGCAGAGGAAACCTCTTCGGACTTTCTGTGAAAAATGCTGCAGAAAAAAACATGATGCATTTCCGCTGCAGTCTTTTCCAAAGCGTTTTTTAGTTGTAGTTTGCCAAGTGGGGCCTTTGCCTAAGGTTTTGCAGTAGGTGCATTAGTGGTGGGTTTTTATTATGTAGATTAGAGCTCCAATGTAGAAGACAATTTGTCACTTCAAATTTGGTGGGTCATCTCAGAGGTTTTACTGTATTTAGATGACATTTATATAAGATATTTCAATGCATGCTTCATAACATATAGCACACGATATTGTGCAGATCTGTTATTGTGCAGATTGTATGGACCCAATAAATACTGTTCCCTAATTCAGAAATATACAGTAACGTGTCAGCATTTGCCATCTTGCACACGTGAGATGCAGTAGCGAGCATCCTGTGAAGACAAGCTCGCCTGCATAGAACATTAATTAGAGAGCTCTTTTATCCCCCAGCATTTGTTGCTTACTTCTGTTGTGGAATGACCTGCATCCTGAGTCAACTGCTATTTACACACATTTAATGAACTGACTTTGTTACTGGGCTTGCAATATGTTGTCACTTTTCTGAAAGCAAACTGGAAAGGGCATGTGCCTGCTGAACATACAGTAGTAGGAACCAGATGGTCTCTATAACAGAGTACCTTCAGTTACCTTCACAGCATTTGTCCATCACCAAATACAGCCATGGGGTGAATTCTCTCTGTAGCACTCACTGACTTTATACCATTAGTGGAGCATGGGCTTAGCTTCACTCTACCTAGTTTCGACATAAGTTACATAGAACTGTTCTATATTGTTATGTAGTCATTTATTATGAATTTTCTATCCATATAGCCGTGTTTTACATATTTTTCTGATCTAGGTCAACCCTGAACAAAAGATTTAAATGAGGGAACCTACAAAATAATTTTTACCAAAAGACAAAAAACAGATAACATTACATGAAGGCATGTGGTCATCTTTCCAACCATAGTGTTGTGGCACCCCATTGGGTTTCCAAGGCACCCCTATTGGCTGCTCTATACAGTGGTGTCCAACCTGTGGATTTCCAGTAGTTGTGAATCTACATCCAGCATAATGTCCTACAACTGCAGAATGGAAAGCTAGCTTCCCAGCAGGAGAGCCACAAGTTGGTGACCACTGCTCTAAAATTATGTATCAACATGCATTATTGCTCTAATATATCATGTAAAAGTGAATTGTTACTGAAATTGATGTCATGTTCTCATCTGCATTTTACAGGGGTCTAATATGCTGTACTTCTGAACAGGACTGTATGAATCCACAACATACATTATTAACTATCATTATTATCATTTATATTATCATCATTATTATTATTATTATTATTAATAATAATAATAATAATAATAATAATAATAATAGTTTGCTTTAGGAACTAGCTATAAGAGCATTTTAGATCACACTTTGCTACAGGGTGACTTTTTCTCTGGACTGTAATTGGGAGGTTTTTTTATATTTAGCAAATAAGTATAAAAATTTCACATTCTCTAATGCAACAGAACAAATTGACCTGCTGTATTTGTATGAGCTAGATAGTGGTACATTTGCAAACTGTAACTGTAATAACCAGTGTGGGCAAGGTCTACCGTAGTTTAAAAATATGCTTACATTTGACTTCTGTGGCACAAATGGTTTGACAATGGTATAAAAATCAATAGAAATATAGTCAACATTTCTCAGTATTTAAAAAATAAAACTGATTATTTTCATTAATTTGAATAACAATACGAGAGAGGAAATTATTTGTATGAAATGCTACTATATTATATCAGAAAACAAAAGTTAAAAATATAATGTCCTCACCCTGACATAAGTGTTAGAAGTGTTCTTGAAGTATAACGTATAATATAGTATGACGCCATTTGGTTTAATGGGTGGGTTCCAGAATATCTTTACAGATGTAGAGGTAAGATTTCTATATGATACGTTTTTTGGTGGGTCACTTGGAACTGCAAAATGAATTAAGAAACAATTCACCAAACCTAAATATAGTAACATAAAACTTACAACAATACCTAGTTTTTATAAAATAAATGAAGATATATTAATTTTCCAACCTATAAACCTGTTTCTATCATTCATAGATTATGGGAATATAGATAATATAGGAATAGTCTTTTACATTATTTACACCATTTTCTATGGATTATAGGTCACATCAGAACAATGCCTTAGAAATAGAAGATCAACATCAGATATCCAGCACAAAGCAAAGCAAACATCTAGTGTAAACTGAGACCATTGCAATGCTTATAGAGCTGTTTTGTTGATGAAAATGGCAATGAACTTATTTGATAAAATGCATAGCTTAATTACTTTCTACATGTCATATACCATACATTTTATAACTTTTTTGTTGATTTAGCATCCGGATTTTATTGTAGATTATTTGTTAAAGTTATACAGATAACAAATGTGCATGTTCCATGCTTTTTTTTACAGTTTATTTAACAGTAATATTTTTTATATTTAATATATTAATGCATTCTTCAGGTGTTATGGGACCTTTTAACCTCTGAAGGGTTCATTTTTACCTCACCGTATTCTAAAAGCTACCACATTTTAATTTCCATGCTAACCTATGCAGATCCAAGCTTTTACTTATAGCCAAAGGATCATTCCAGTTTCGTAATCCACACCATAGTATAGTTGGAGCAGGAACAAACTTTGCCATAAATTCCAGAAGTTCACTATATATATATATATATATATATATATATATATATATATATATATATATGTATAAATTTGCTCATTAATGTTCATAGGTATTTGAAGTAGTAGAACCTTATAGGTATTACCACAGGACATCATGAGTAAAAGTGAACAAAGAGCTTTGATTTTCTGTCTAAGTTTGTCTCCTTTATGTGAAATCCTGCAACTATTTATTCTTCCCTTTGCTTCTGTATTGAGAGTTGTTCCTGCCTCTCACTGTGTATGAAGTATGGGTTTGGAGTAGGGGTGGTGTAAAATGTATAGAAAACGAGGGTAAGGGGATGTCACTTCAAGGGTAGGGGAGGGTCACTTCACAGGTGTTATAAAATGTACAAACTTGCTTTTGGTGCCATATGAAAATACAAACTATATTAATATAGATATATAATATATATAATATAAATATTGGGATAATTATATCATATATTAAGCAGCTGCATATAAATATCCTTATTCTCCCTTAGACTTAACTGTTTGGTGACTTTTCCGTACCCTCATTTTCTCTACATTTTACACAGTCTGTACTCCAAGCGCATATTCCAACCATAGTAACTTTCAGTGAGAGGCAGGAACAGCTCTCAATATGAATGAAAGGGAAAGAATTAAGAAATTTAGGATTTCACAGAAAGGAATTAAATTTGGTAATAAATCTGTGCTTTTTTCCCCCTCCTCTGATGTGTACGATTATCCCCTGACCCTGGTCTATAGTCTCTCACTCTGCCAAATCAGTATCCCTGCACTATAGGCTGAAACAGCGCTGTCCATAGCTGGGAATCTGTTCCTTTTGGAATAGAAATACTAATTTGGCAATTAAATCCGCATCATGTTAGTAGGCTTATTAACTGAGTCATGATGTTAAGGAGGCTGCCCTCTAGAGGGCAGCATACAGAGGCACTGTTCTCCTAATTACATCCTGGAGAATAGATTTGCATATATTTTTTGCCCCTATCAACTAGTGAAGAAAGAAATCAGGTAGTAGTCTTATCATTTCTAGATGGTCTACTGCACTTTTCTTTCTGCTCTTGAACTCACATTAAGATAAGATAATATAATCCTTTAATAGTCACACAATGGGGAAGTTTCAGTGATATAGTTTCATAGATGGTACAGTAGTATATAACAAGAGAGAAAACACATACAAGCTCATGGCAGATAGAGAAATCCTAGGAATCATAGCAACTAAAAAGAAAGAAAACACAGAAATAATAATACAGCCCGACCGTGGTTGGAGGATACGAGGAGGGGTCACAGCATGTAGATATAACAGATATTATTTCTGCAGGGAAGATGGTTGTTACTTTTAATTGTAAAACATTAGTAAAAGATTATTTGTAAGGAAATAGGTGGACTGGTAGGAGACCTGTCACAGGGTATAAAGCATACCATATATTAATATGTGTTTACTATGTACCTCCTTCTAAAGTTTTAAATCTTAAAATATCACTTCTGACATTTCCATCACCAAATCTAGTACTAGATGTGACATAAGCACTGTATTCATGATTGCTTTCGAAATCCTTAAAGTCCACTGAAGTATCTTCGATGTTAATAGTTTTATTTGATGTCTCATCCCTAGGGTATAAAACAGGAAAAGTTAAGTCCTATTAATAAGAAGTACAGATAAAAATAAAAACAGAATGCACAAATTCTGTCAAAAAGTTAGGTAAATGGTAACGTACTCTATAAGGCGGGGGTTGGTTGAGGGAGGTGGTAGACTCCTTTTAACCCCCTTCACGATTTAAATGTAAAATGTTTTGAAAGCAGGAATACAAAGAGGTATAAAATATTACTGGTGTAAGGCTAAAATGTGTTAGGCTGCTAAAGAGTTCAATGTACATAAGGCACCAGAGTTATGTGTCAGTAATATTTACTTTAGCCATTAATTCAAAATCTGCAATAAAAAAGTGACATTTTCAGAAGACGGTAAGGGCTAGTTCACACGGGGAAAGAGGGGGCGGATTATGGAGCTGAATCCACGTCATAATCCGCCCCCTCACAATGGAGGTCTATGTAGACCGCCAGCCTACTTTTTTCTGTACACAGCATGTTGCCGCTCACGTAAAAAAGAAGCGAGCTGCCCTTTCTTCAGGCGGAATCCGCGGCTGAATCAGTCACGGTATCCGCCTCACAATAGCGCCCTCCGGACTAGGCCCATTCATTTGGGCCTAAACCGGAGCAGAGAGCCACAATGAGATGCCGTGCACTGCATGTGAACTAGCCCTTACGGGGTAAAGGAAATAAAAAATGAACATGTGTAGCACATTAAAGTGTCATAAAATTGTGCATTTTGCAACAATATTGATACGTTTCATGACATAAAACAGTTGAAGGATGAAACCAGGAAACTTACTGTTTGGTCATGTACCATATTATTTTACACATAACATAACCTGAAGCTCTTAGGTAAATATGTAGCAGTGCTTCCTAAATACAGTATATTTTGTAACTGAAACTGGTACCATTATATTGGGTGGAGAGACCTTTCAGGTCTGCACCCCCTTTATTTACACTGGTGTTACAAAGTCCTACATCTGAGATTTATGCACTTATATGACTAATGTAACAAGCCATATGTTGTTTAGTACATTGCATTTCACTATAAATCTATATCCACACAGTACTGATGCACAGCAGATTTTCTGCAGCATCAGAAACCACGCCATGCAGAATTCATAATGTAAATGCTATGCTATGGGTTTATTCAGGTTAAAATAAGCAGCATAAATTACATTGGCTAATATAATTCAAGCTGTGGGTTTTTGGCACAGTGCATGGATGAGATTTGCTTGAATGTTGTTTTTTTTCCTGGAAAATAGGCTGCCCATGCACTGCTCAACTTTAAAATTGCAACACCAAGAAGGACAAGCCATAGGGTTATCCAAATCAAGGAAGAAACAGTTGTCGCTAAAATGATCACATTTTAAGCACCTAAATCCGTTTTGTGGCATGTAGGAGGAGCAGAAAAGCCAGACTGATCTGGAAACCACGTGCGCAACGCCATGAAGAAAACTTCACAAATTAAAATCACAATGGTCATACTCCCTGGATTATGGTTTGGATAATATATGGTGATGTATAGCTCTTTGTAGTTTCCTATCAGTCAAAAAAACAGCTCGGCGTTACACTGATTTGGCCATGGAACCAGTGGTAAGGCTATAACTTCAATATATTTCAGGAACCATTTTTTAACAGGACAATGCCAGGCCGCATGTTGCTCATACTACAGTACAGTAAGCATACTACATGGCCTAAACATGCTACCGCTGGACTTGTGTCCTATTCAGCCCATCTAGAATGTCATTGGTTATCTATTGTAAAGGGAACTCCCAGCCTCAGTGTATTCAGTGTGGCATAACATTGCTCAGCCAACCATTAATAACCTCACTGATAGCATTCCTAGGAAAGTTAATGCATGTGTTTCTGTAACTGGCACTCATGATAAATACTGAATAAATTCAGAGGTTTTGAATGTTTTGTTTCCATCATTTGCATATCACTAACATGTCTATCGATTCTGTGATCCCCATATTCACAAGACTTTTCCTTCTTTGTGCTGCAATTACAATGTAGTAGAATGTAGATATAAAGCACATGTTAATACAATGACAACATGTAATACTCGGTCACATTATGTGTTCTGTCTTACCAGATATACAGTGTGTAGAAAAGTATAATTCCATTTGGCTCCAGAGGTGGTAGCCACGATAACTTCACAAGTATACTGGATAACTGGCTTACAGCAAGGAAGCGAGGAGGGGTAGATGGTGCTATAAAAAAAAATCAAAAATGACACACTTGGCTCAATCATCCAATGAAAGAAAACTAAAAAAAATCCATGAACAGGTATTTGAAGTCTATCAGCTCCAATAAGACTGTATTACTTCCTTGGCTACAAAAATGAAGGACAATTTTTCATGGTAGTATTAACACATCTGTTTCTGTGATTCAATGGAAAGTACGATTTCATGAGAACGCAGATCAGTAGGCATACCACAGCCCTTTGCTTAATATATTCTACAAATTCTGTGCTGTTATATTTTTTGTTCCAATAAAAGCAAAATCTGTTTTATAGGTGTGAATGCATGTAAAAATAAAGTAATTTGCAACACAATTCCACTGGGGGAAGAAAGCTGGAAATAATTATTTCAAGCTTCAAGAGGTGGGAAAATTCCTGCTGGGCATAACATTGAGAGATCATAAAAATATGGGATTGCATGGAGGGCTTAAACCATTCCACGCTACCCAATATATAACACACTCTGACGCCACATTATTACAACAGAAAATAATACATATGTCAACTATATCTCTTCCATCCTGTAGTCCAAGAACCATTCATAACTTGTACAACATGGAAGGCCATGCATGCAGCTTAGAAATTACCAGGGTGAACTTTTCTAGAGAACGTTTTGTAAAAATTAGTTTGACACTTTTGAGGTATCTAAGTCTAAAGTTAAGCTTATTTTTTTTTCTTGAGAATTCTGTCTTTACCGAGCAAACCTTTATGCCAGGCCCCACATGTCATAAATGTTGCAGGTTTTCATTTTATGTTCTGTGCAAAGTCGGTGGGATTGTGGCGAATCTCATTGACACACTGCAGAAAAATGCACACAGCGGAAATGCTGTTTTTGTGGAAATTGCAGCATGTCAATTATACCTATGGAAATGCCTGCGATTCCCTTATAGGTATAACTGAAGCAAAAAGTCTGCAGAGGAAAACTGGGAGACTGACACCTGGACCATGAATTGATCAGTTGTTTCAGGTGCTTCTAATGATGGAACCTATATAGGGGACAGAGCCAGAAGCTGAAGGCTCTGTCCACTGTATAGCAGCTATGGTGGAGTACTGCAGCTCTTCCTCCATTTAAAGGGGTTGCCCCATCTAAACAGATCCTATCTATACTGTTAGCTTATGTAAATTGAAGACATTTCCTAAATATATTGCTTTAGAAATTCTGCTTTGTTTTCCTGGTATGTGAATTTATCCCCCCCCCCCACACACACACACACATTGTTTACACAGCGTTGATATAAACATGGACCTATAGAACAAGTGACATCACTCTCTCACTGTTCTTGCCAGCTTCAGCTAATTGCAGTTTGCTGATAAAGCCAGGTCTGTTATCTCTCTATGTAAACACACAGATAGCACTGAGCCCAATTTGTACAGGCATCTGTATATTATCTCATCTGAATAAGTGTTCTGTGTCCAGGGAGAAAAAAACAGGAAGTGAAAAGCAGACACTGCAGGCAGCCTGGTTGATACACTGAAATGGGAAGACCCATTTAAAGGGGCTCTATCATTAGATTTTAGGGTTTTGAGATAAAGCTATGCCTGAATAGCCTTTAATAAGGCTATCCAGGTGCTGTTAGTTGTTTGTAAAAAGACCTCCCTGTTTTTGTTAATTACCTTTGAAATAGATATGCAAATCAGTCTCTCTGTGCAAGATGGGCGTTCCGTGCACCCTCTTGCTTGTGCTGCAAAACTCCTCCTCCTCCTTCATCACTACCTCCAACGTTGTCCTTTCCGGTGGTTTATATTGAAATTTCACGCATGCACAAACTACTGCGCACGCTCCAGCACCAGCTCGCAATGTTATCTACAGGAAAATGGCGCTGGAGCATATGCTACTGCACACACACGAAATTTCAATAGAAACTGACGGGAAGGACAAGCGCCACTGTGCACGCTCCAACACCAGCTCGCAATGTTCTCTACAGGAAAATGGCTCCCGGAGGGAGCGCTACTGCACATGTGCAAAATTTCAATAGAAACCGCCGGAAGGACAACGCTGGAGGCAGTGAATAAGAAGGAGGAGAAGGAGTTTTGTAACACAAGCGAGAGGGTGCACGGAACGCTCACGTAGAGTGGGCGCGCAACGTGCACACAGAGACTGATTCGCATATCCATTTCAAAAGTAATCTTTTTAAAAACGACTCAAACTACTCAAAACCCTAAAATCTAATGATAGAGCCCCTTTAAGTGAATATGATCAGAGCTGCAGAATGCAGAAAGAGTGGCTATATAGTAGACAGAGACTTCTGCTTCTGGCTTTGTCCCCTTTATAGATTGCATTACTGCACCACACACAGCAAAGGTTTTGTGGTGTAAGGTTTGGATATTGTACCTCCACCAATCGGTTACTGGTGTGTTAACATATCTTGATTTCTTCTTACTTCAAATCATTATTTAAAATGCATATAATGCAGGGTTTAAATGGTTAAAGGTGTTTAGTGACCTCAGATAGAGCCTGCTAATTTTGGACAGGTAATACTACCACAATTATTGAGATCTCTTCAGAAAACATCCACTTCTGTGAATTGCAAAGGATCTTCTAGTTTTGTATAATTAAAGTCTGCTTTAAACTGGTCAATAATTGACCAAATAATTTATAGGAATGAGAGCGACCAAGGAGACAAATATTTATTTATTTATTAAGTTATTGTTTCTATTAGACATCACCAAAAATTATCATCTGTCAAGCAGAACGTGTCCTATATAAAATGAGGATGTGCTGCTCACATAATGGAATGATATAGAGGTAGAACATATGGATGGGTGATTGTTCCTTTCCTGTGCAGGTAAAGGCTCATATAAATGAGCGTCAGTCAACATGTTATACCTTTGATGAGCACTCGTCCTATCTGAGCATTAACCCACATAAAAGGGCCCAAAGCATACACATTGTACAATAACTAGTTCTTCAATGTTTTAATACACTTTGTGTTCTAACATTGTAAAACCCTGCTGTTTGCTGTCAGTGAAGAGAATCATTGTGAATATGGCTGGGTTCACATCTGCACTCAGTGAGTGCTTGGGGATTTCGTTCTCATCTCCACTTGAAAAATGCGTAGAGAAAAGTCCCATGGGGTCTGTGGGTTTCCATGGGTAAACACTTTGTAAGCAGATTCGGTTTCCATGTTTTGGGTCCCAAGTGGACCCGAACAACAGAAACCAGAGCGCAAGTGTGAGCCTAGGGTTAGTCTGATTGGACACCTATACAGACCTAATTACAGTTGTACCCAATGTAGGCAAACCTATGTTAGCTCAATATATCTTCAGTACAAACCTCTAGTTGTCCTAATAGTTTGCTACAATGTGTCAGTGCAATGAATAAAGAGTTATATTAGACAAAAGGGTCTTTTCTTGTAGCAACAATGCCACTCTTATCTATAGGCTGGCCTGGTATTACAGATTAGCCCTTTCACTTGACTAGATGCTTCCTCTTCCCATGACTCTTCAGCATCCACAAGCAGAAATAAAAGAAATTTGACAGAATAGATAAAATTTTGGAGCTCACATGGAAGTCTATGTTGGATGTGAAAAAAAAAACTAAACTGAAAAATAGCGATGATTCTATAATACATTAACTTAATGAAGAATGACTTAGAACTTATTATGAGCTTACCGTCCTCTTCTGTAGTGATGTTGACTGGGTCGCTGTGTACACCTTCCCCTTTTACTGTGCTGGCAGAGACTTTCAGAATATAACTTGTATGTTTTCGTAAACCTGTATACATCAAAATATTGGGTCACTGATCCCTTGTAAGAAAACAGCTCATTTTTTTCTAGTACACAGTCTAGCATAGGATTCTGTTCTCTCCAGCCTGGCCTTAATTTGGTATTAAAGTACAATGTACAACTCTTTACATATCGGGTATTATTAACAGTTGCAACCACCCTCAATACTTTGTTTATTTTATTGAGACAGTTGTATTGTGTCTTCTACACTACATCACCCTCCATTGTTTCACATGGATATGAATCTGACATCCAGTTTAGCAAACTCCATAGCATAAATCCATGGGCATGGGCCCCCAGACATTATAGTTACAATAAAGTTGATTTGGATTTATACATTCCAGGAGTCCTCTAACTGAACAGATGGCTATGACCCCTTTTTGCCCCAAAGTGCCCAAATGGCCAGTCCACTCCTTCACAAAATATCCTTAGAAAATTACCTGTAATAGTGAGTGACAGGTCCGGTGTATCTGGAGCCCTTTCCACTGTGCCGTTAATCCATGTTATATACACAGTATAGTATAATATGATTCCATTCGGTATAGTTGGTGGAGAATATGATACAATGATCTCTGTGGAAGATATATTTCTGTATGATATGTTTTCAGGTGGGCTATCTGGTGCTGTAAGAAGAATAAGGCGAAAAGATTCAATATTGGTTCAAATTCTTTTTAAAGAAAAATAGTTGATGTCAGTCATTACAGATGAGAAATTAGATGTTAGTTCTGTATCTGACATGAGCCCAAACATGTAGCAGGCGACAAATCAATACATGCACTCATTTCTGTATATATTAGGATTTGGATTTAGGCTCTATGGATATTTTACATGGTAAAAGAAAAATAAATTGGGTAAGTTGGTACAAAGTCACTGCTAGATTGGTATGTACTACATGCTCATCTTGCTCAGTGGTGTAGGTAAGAAGATTCAAGAAATTGCTGTCTTAAAGGAAGGAGACAGAAGGACAGAACAGTAAAAACAGTTTCAAGATCTACTGACATTGTCTTAATTTTTTTCTATAGATTAAAAATTTTAAAACCAAGTTTTTATTAGTATATGACAGAATAGAGTAGCTTTCTGTCAAATAACAGGCCCATCACAGATCCTGGGAGAGCAGACACTATGTTAGTCCCTATTTCAACCTACTGACCTAATATTTTTAACTTTTTATGAATCATGAAGACAACCTCTTTATAAAAAGAAGCCAAATTCTCTTAATCCCATTAATGGACTACTAGAGAAATATAGAACTATACCGTATGTTGTCAAATTACAGCCTACTAGTGCTGTACTACAATCACATACGGTATATATATTGTTGATACCGCTTCTGGCTGGATGACTGGGAATTTTTTGGCCAGACATCATAGAGTAGAGAGGAATATTATAAAGAAATGAATAAAACATTGTTTTGAGGAATATGTTTTAAAATTAACCATTTTTGTTACTTTGAAGCTTATTTCACACGTATATTATATACATTATATTGTTTAGGTAAAATAATATTCATCATCTAACTGCCCATCCTCCCAGTTATGACCTGCACCACAGTACAAAGTATTTCATTGTCCTCTCATAAATATCTCTTTTTCCTGTGAGAAACAGGTCTTTAAAGTTCATGAGTATCCGCTAGACAAACCATTTCCACATGTAACGCTATAGTCATAAATCAGATGATACAGGTAACATGTTCATCTCATGTTAATATAAGGCTTGCGGACACCAAGTATAGGAATTACAAACTCATTGTATCTGTCTCTTGCCCTGTACAGTATCAATATTAAATCTAGAACCTAGTTTTGTAGTATTTTTGCTTTTTAGTCTGAAGTTTACGTGATTTTATGTTAATTTCTTTTCCCTGACATAGAAGAATTTATATTTGGCAATATTTGTTCTGTCCACTAAGAGAACATTATAACTCAATTTTGGCACTAAAAAATGTAGCATCTTCATCGGATGGTTCAGTAAGGGAAAATATTTCCAAAATATTTCCATCCCCAAAGACATACTGATACTGAATTTAAAATGTGTTTCCTACTTGGGACAGTATTGACAATATGTCTCTAAAGTGCTGCAGAATATGATGGAGCTATATTTGTAAGCAAAATAAATAAATGAAATATTCCATATGGTGCCCAATTTATTGCTGGGACTGTGCAAAGTTGGCCCTACATATCAGACAGTTATCAACAACTATTAGCCTGCATGTTTAAAGGGATCCTATCTTTCGAAGACATTTTTTTCTAACACGTTGGAATAACCTTAGGAAAGACGGAGAGTGGAGACGCTGCGGGAAAAATCACGGCGTTTTACAGTGCAAGCAAAGGGGATGGGATTCATGTGGATCCCATGCCCACTTTGCAGGAAAAAACGCAGTGCGGACACGCCGCGATTTGCAAAGCCGTTGCGGCTTTCCAAATTGCAGCATGTCAATTATATCTACGGAAACGCTGGCATCTTTCCCATAGATATAATTGTACCAGAAAGTCCACAGAGGAAAACTCTGCGAACTTTCTGTTGAAAGCGCTGCGGAAAGAATCGCAGTGTGTTCACGCCGCGGTTCTTTCCACAGTGTTTTAGCGCTGCGAATACAGCCGTGGGGCCTTAGCCTTAGATGTCTTCTCCGCGCCGCCGTTCGCTTGAAATTCCGTTTTTACTCAGTATGTAAATGAGTTCTCTCGCAGCACTAGGGGCGGCCCCATTGCTGCAAGAGAACTCTCCAGTGCTGCCGCCATCTTCTTCTGGAACAAGGTCTTCTTCTGGTGGTGTCTTCTAACTTCTAGGCCTTGGGCCAAGGGCTAGCCGACTGCGCATGCCTGCCAGCCACGAGAAAATGTCCGCTTCCGATACTGTGCAAGCGACCATTTTTCTTGTGGCCTCAAGCATGCGCAGTCGGCTTGCCCTAGGCCCGAGGCCTAGAAGTTAGAAGACACCGCCGGAAGAAGACCCGGTGAAGACCTCGTTCCAGAAGAAGATGGAGGCGGCACTAGAGAGTTCTCTCGCAACATTGGGGCCAACCCCAGTGCTGCAAGAGAACTCATTTGCATACCGACAAGAACTGGGATTCCTACGGAACGACGGAGCGGAGAAGACAACGAAAGGTAGGAGAAGAATAACCTTTCTTAAGGCTATTCCGACATGTTAGTTAGAAAAAAATGTCTTTGAAAGATAGAATCCCTTTAATGCAGCTCAAAATCCTTGTCCTACAGCAACAAATATTGTGGGACTGTCTGCCAGTTCTTATACCCATTACCTTGTAGGTCTTGTCTGGGGATGGTTAACAGCACACAGATTCAGTTATATGACCTCATTTAGTAAAAGATGGCAGGACCATTGTGCCAAACAAGGCTTTTTACCACTTGCGTCTCCCTATCACCTCATAAATGGTAAGATCTTGCAAGCAGGGCTTTCACTCCTGTTGTTTGAGATGTTAACTATGTTGTCACATTGTAATGTCAAATACTGTCTGTACTATATAAAGTTATTATTATTATCATTATTATTATTATTATTATTATTATTTATAAACTTTTTTATCTGTATTTTATATTAATTTTTTGTTAGTCTATATTGCTTAGTGTGACACATGCATAAGCAAAGTAATTCATGTGCTAATTCAGCAAATATATTTTGTGATTATTTTAATTTATTTAAGAGACATGCATGGCAAAGAAATTAAAAAATATGTACAATTTACCATCTTCACCAGTTCTTACAAAAAGCAATCTACTTGTTTTTGGTCCAGGTCCCACAGATGTACTTGCACTAATAGTGATACTGTATTCACTATACTTTTTGAGATCACTAATTATTATAGACTGGGTACTGCTGCTGTAATGCCGGGCTCTAGCTGAAACGTCATGACAAATGATTGTGTAATACTTAATAATGCCATTGGGAGAAGAAGGCGGAGAGTAGAACAGTTGTATGGAAGTAGAGTTTAGAGTTCTGTAGGACAGGTTATAGGGTGGATCATCAGGAACTGCAGAAAGAACAAAAAACAAAAGGAACTTAAACCTGCGTCAATATTATTTGGATATACACAAGCAAGACAAAATGTGAACATTATACAAAACAAGTCATACAAATAATAACCATTATACATGCACATACACATTTTCATGTCCACATCCTAAATTCTGTGTGTGAGGCACTGAAAACTGCATGTACAGTACACCTTTTTTTCAGTTTGTAAGCTCTTCTATGTATACTACCTATTATTGGCGGAACTAGGAACGCCGGGGTCCCGTGACAAAGTTTTCACATGGCCACCCCTCCCCGACCAATGCCCACCGAAGACCCCGACCGAATTCCCCCCCCCACACACATTCCTGCACTCTCTATTATGCCCCATAGTGGCCCCTTCACACACTATTATGCCCCATAGTGGCCCCTGTACACACTATTATGCCCCATAGTGGCCCCTGTACACACTATTATGCCCCATAGTGGTCCCTGTACACAGCATTATGCCCCATGGTGGCCCCTGCACAAAGTGTTATGCCACATAGTGACCCCTACACAGTATTATGTCCCATAGTGGCCCCTGCACACAGTATTATGCCCCATAGTGGCCCCTACACACACTATTATGCCCCACTGTGGGCACCCACGAACAATTATTATACTCTGGGGTCTTTTCAGACCCCAGAGTATAATAATTGGAGACCAAAGGGGGGTAACAACATAAAAAACAATGTTACTTACCTATCCCCGGATCTACTGCAGTCCTCAGTGGTGTCAGCCATCGTCAATGAAGTCTGGGACGTCACATGACCGAGACGTCACATGACCCGGGACGCAGGCCCCGATCATGTGACGTCATGGAGAATCACAGAAGTAGGCCCGAACCTGCCCGGAGAAGTAAGTAGCACGGTTTTTTATGTTCCCTTACCTCCCCTAGACCTCCGATCATTATACTCGGGGGTCTGAAAAGGGTCTGGAGTAACTCCAGCCGGTAATGGCCTATTAAGAAAAGAAAAAAAACGCAGCAGTAGCGGCTGTCGACCTGTGGCAGCCACTACCTCTGCTACCCCAGTAGTTATGCCACCGCTACCTATGTGGAACATGTACTGTACCCCAGTGAGGTGGCAATACTGCACATGCTCTAATCCATTCTAGACACCACCTTCACAATTTGTCATTTGCTTACACATTTCTTTTCTCAGGAATTCTAACTCTATAAATGGCCACAAAGATACATAATCACCTTTGTGTAATTCCCTTATTGGTTTATTAGGCATAAAGAATATTATAGATTTTCTATAAGTGCAGAGCCCCTATAATTTCACAACACTGCAATCACACGATTTGTGCTGGCAAACAGAGGATATAAATGCCATATTTATTATTTTCTCATGATGTCAGGCCAAGGAGCTCATACTTGTCTAGGAGCCTGTGAAAGATGCTTAAAAAATTGATTTGATAAAGTGTAGAAATAAAATTGTGTATCAGGTTTACATTATAATATGATATATTACTATAAAGAAACCTTTTTTATTCACTGATATATGTTGTCTTATAGGGATTTTATTACTTACCATCTTCCATAGTTGTCATATACAGGATTTCACTAGTTTGATTTCCATCTCCATGTATTGTGTGACCTGATACAACCACTTGATACTGGGAATATTTTTTAAGGTCTGACAAAACAATCAATGAGTCGTTGCTTATCGTTGTCAGGGAATGAGAAGAATTCCAGTAGTTAATCTTATAAAACAATATTATTCCATTGGCAAATATTGGTGGCTGCCATGTGAGCAGCACTCTAGTGGATGACAAATTCCGGTACAGCAGATCATATGGAGGACTACTTGGAGCTGAAAATGAAAAATGAATTAGTTTATAAAAATATATATATGATCATGAATCATATTTTAGCTAAGAAAACCATTCCTACCAGTTTCAGAGGTCTTTACTGAGAGTATTGGTGTCGACTGGTTTCCATGCCCAAATTGGGTGTAAGCCCGAACAGAAATCCTATAAAGAGTGTATGGGTTTAAATCAGTTATGGTGAAGGTTGTTGAAGTTGTGTTCTGAGCAAGTATCACTGTTGAATTTGTGTAGATTATTTCATAGAGTGTAATGATGCCATTGGGTTCTGCTGGTGGAGACCATTCCAAATTGATGGCAGTTGCATTAACGCCAGCTGAAACCAGATTCTGAGGTGGCGATCCTGGCTCTAAAAGAAGAGTCAATATACATTAGTTATAAAGGTAAAAAAAATATATATATTTACATGTTACATCAGATTTATACCATCAGTTACCAGTTGACTCATTAAGTTATTTAGAAAATTTGAGTCTGAAACCTATTAATATTAAGAACTGAGGGTGCATGCACATGGAGTAACACTCCACTCATTCAGACACGTAAACACGTGTCAGAGTGACCACTGTAAAGTAGAATCCCATTGATTTCAATGGGTGCCGGTCTTACGCACGCTACACATTGAAATCAATGGATTTAAAAGCCTCCCATTGATTTCAATGTGTAGTACACGTAAGACCGGCACCCATTGAAGTCAATGGGATTCTATTATATAGCGGTCACTCTGATGCGTGTTTACTTGTCTGAATGAGTGGAGCGTTACTATATCTATTATATAATGGTCAAATGATTGACACGGGACTCGGATCTGTGTCATTGCCTGTTTAACTATAGCTGTCACTTATGGGAGACTGTTAGGCTTGATTCAGATGACTGAGGTGCAAAACGGCAATGAAAAACTTCCATTTTTCATGGACATCTTGCACCTAAGAGACATTACAAAGCAATGGCCATTTGTTAAAGCCTGAAGAAGCAACCTCTTTGCTTTCAAATCTGGAAAATGTAATTTTTCTGGTCAGCCATCAAAGGTATCATATCTATAATACTTTTGCCTTTTTGACATAAAGCTAACAAATGTTGCATGATTTTTTTTTTTTTTGTTTCACTAACACTGTACTTTTCTATTTTTCCATATAGTTTCTACACCAGATATTTCTGCATCATAAACTAGTCATGTAAGACTGCCCTCGGTATTGCCATAGTCTTGAACTTGAATAAGACAAACTTAGAGGCGACATTACTTCTTGGTAGCTGCACAGTTTTTTAAAGGCTTCAGGATGTAGTAGGTTTTTCAGACACTGGCACGATAAGGATTTTTTAGGTAGATCTTATTGATAGAGTGCTTTTATTATATTTATAAGATAAGATAATCCTTTAATATTATAGATTGTAGACTAAGGTATGCATTACAGACACACACTTCAAGTTATAAAAATAAATAATTTTCAGCAGATGAAGTGAAAGAATTCTTGAATTGTCATCAACTTTCTATTTGTAGCTTGAGAACTAAGTGCATCTACAAAAAAACCACCCGAAACTGTATATGCTGGTTATAATGGTGCTGCATTTGCCCATCATTAATTAAAGTGGAATCTCACCCAGAATACACTTTATTGACGATTCTGTGATGTAGTGCCATGTTTCCATCAGTATAATGACACTGAAGTGACAATGTTTACTTTATAACCTGGAAATATAAAAAGTAAGAAAAGAAAATTGTGTTTCTTTTCTCCCATTTGTAATATGTATACTTACCATCCTCAAGGGTTCGTACAAAAATATTATTTTCGTCCGAAACGGGACTCTCGCCGGCTGAGTTTGAAGCCGTAACTCGCACTTTGTAGTCCGTATATTTTTTTAAACCTAAAATTAATCATTATATCAGTCATTAAATTACACATATAGCTGATGTTTTCATTGTGTTCATTGCACACTATAGAGGATACACAGTGTAGAGGTTCATTGAGTAATTTTTACTAGTAGATATGTTTATTTTACTATATAGACACAAAGCTTGCACTAGGCGGATACAACTATTAACATGTTAACATTTTTTGTCATGCTCCACCCGTTTGCAATCCAAGCCCTGTTAATATCATTTTCTAATTCCCCCATTCAGCACAACTTCCTTTAGGTTCTCTGTCAATGATGGTACATTTGCCTTTCATAACGCAGCCTGAGTGAACTATTTCCCAGGCAGATATTCATTCACCCATAGGGTAGGACACTAACAGACACACATACTAAGCTTCCTAAAGACTGAGGTAAATAAAACCTACAGTCCATCTCCAGTGAGTAATAATCAGTCCACAGTCATGTGATATACAGTCCATGGTCATGTGATGTACAGTCCATGGTCATGTGATGTACAGCCCATGGTCATGTGACGGACACATAGGTGCACAGCCCGTTACCAGGCAGAAGTCTGATTACTGTGCTATGACAGTAACGAGCTGTACACCTGTGTGTCCATCACATGGCCATGGACTGTATATCACATGACTGTGGACTGTATATCACATGACCATGGACTGTACATCACATGACCATGGACTGTATATCACATGACCGTGGACTGATTATTATTCACTGGAGATAAGCAGAATGACACAGATCTAGAAAAATGAACTGATACAGAAAGAATATTGGAAACTTGTATAACTTTCCATTATACACACAATAATATTAATTTACTGAAACCGGACAACCCCTTTAACATGTTATGTCTGTGTAATGCCAGCTATACACGTAACATATCTAGCTCAGCTAAAAGCTACCTCCCTTGATTTTCTTAAGGCATACACACTCAAAATGGCCACATAGGGGATCAATCACTTAGGAGTTTTTTGGGCTGAGGAGTATTTTTGATACTGATGTCATATCCTCAGTATCATATCTGTGGAAGTCCAACTCCTTCCATACAGCCTGCGGAATTAGAACCTGTACAGAGGACAGAAGCAGAAGGCTCTGCCCATTGTATAGTGTATGTGCTGGAGTACTGCCGTTTTGTTTCCATTCAAGTGAATGGTGAGTTCTTGTGATGATCTACCATTGTATCTTAATAAGAAGAAGTGCTGTCACTGATAAAAGAACATATTTGTGATTGAGAAGGAGATGGCAGATCCAGGACTGAAGATTTTTGGGATCATATTTTTATTCTGCTGTCCTGGAGAAGGACCAACTCGGTTCTTTTGATTTACTTGTTATACGTTTTCTTTAAAAGGGTATTTTAGCCATAAATATAACTGATTTGGACTGTAGATTTCTGTTCTTTAGCAACATAATATAGCAGTGACTCCAGATTTTTCCCATTCATAGTTTATCTGTCCAGTTTATCTCTTTGGAGACATTTGTTAAGATGTGATAAAAGCTCAGTGCATAATTCCATCTGGGGATTAAAAGAAATGAAGAATCCCTCTCTGACTCCCACTGCTGTCGATGGCGTATATAATGAAAAAAAATGAGAGCTGCTCTGTCCTTTTTCTTCATACTCCTAATATTCACTTTAAATCTATAATACAAGATGCTTTAGATGAAAACATTAAGTAACCTTGATGAAAAGATGTGCAGAAATCCTACAGAATATACATATTTCAGGTACATTTATAAAGATCCCATTTTTTACTGTGCTCTTTGCATCTTATAGAGGTAATCCTTCTTAAGGGAAACATTGCACAATTCATTTTAACTCAAATATTTTATTCACTATCTAATTTAATAAATGTAAAGATGTTTTATTACAACATATGTGCCTCATTTAGCCCATATGTGAGCATGCTTAAGTACAGAACTGAGTTTGCCATTTGTAACTTTACGTTTTGACACCACACTGGTAAGAATAGGTTTATGTGCAGTCCTATAAGAAAACCACAAATAACGTACAATATTTTTTATGGCGCAGAGTTTCCAAAGAAATGACAAAATCAGCTCTGCTACATCAGTAGTTCCAGTATCTGTTGTTAGTCTTATGCTGTCTACTAGGCAAACTATATCAATCTGTTGACTTGAGTGGTTTCCACCAATAAAACAAAAAGGGTCACACCTGTTATAAGCATGCTTGTGTTGCTTGTTATGACATGAAAAGCATCTTTTGTGTATAAATCCATCGCATAGACTGTGTAGTGGGTTATCATCCCGTTGGGTTCCATAGGAGGGTCCCAAAAGACCATGACTGATGTCGAACTGATGTTCTGATAACTTATGTTATTCACTGAGCTGGGAACTAAAGGTAAGAACATGAAAGTGTTAATCATGCTTAGTTGTTAAGTTCTTTTATAAGCCTTCAGTGACCAACTAGTACCTTGTTCACTAGTCCTTATGACAATATCTGTTGGTGGTCCTTCCCCAACTGTAGTAAAAGCGGACACACTGATTGTATAGTCAGTGTAAGGTAAAAGCTTCTCCACCGTGTAGGACAGCTGTTCAGCCTCAATATCAATCCCATCCTGCACAGTCTCAACAACTGCAAAGAACACAGAAGAGAGAATGATTCACTGGAGAGACATGTTATACTCTATAACATCATATACTCAAACCTGACACAGGGCTATTCACAGAGCTTCAAAAAATGTTCTCCATCTTCCACATTTTTAAGGTTTGTATTTTTAAAAGGAATCTCCAATCTCCCATACTTAATATCTTATTAATGAGATTTCTTTATTTTGGATTGATTTAGTATTGGATGATGTCTATTCATCATTCAGGAAGAATACTACATTTTACATAATACAGGCATTAAACAGAATTTAGAGAGCAGTACATTCTGGGAGCTCAGATGACAGTAAGCCCTCATTCACATCTGCGTCGGTAATCTGTTCGGGGAGTCTGCATGGCGATGCCCCCGAACAGACTACCGAATGCATTTGCAAGCAGTGTGCAGTGAAAGCACACGGATCACCATAGACTATAATGGAGTCCGTGTACTTGTCACAAGATCTCCAAAGGGAACATGCGGTCAGTAACTTAGTTCACAAGCTACTTTTCTGTCCATATGACTCGTGCGGACAGCGCGCGGCAAGCACGGGCCCCATTATAGTCTATGAGGTCTGTGTGCTTTCACTACACACCGCTTGCAAATGCGTTTGGTGGTCCGTTCAGGGGGGTCCCCATGCGGACTTCCCAAACGGATTACCAAACGCAGATGTGAACCAAGGGTTAGGCTGAATCCCTACGTTGCGGAAACACAGCCTTTTTTTGTTGCTGACTTTGCTGTGGTTTTTCAAGCCAAGTACAGGTGTTGATGGAGCAGAAGGTAAAAGTATAGAAAAATAAAGGTGGCACTGCTTAGATGTATTACCTATATCAAATTATAATATAACATTAAGATAGCACTAGGAGGCAATGTTTAACAAATCCATATAGTAAACCTGTGGTGCACTTGTCCCTTAATGTAGTCTTGTTCACAAATTAAATAAATAAGTAGAAAGAGTGGGGGCACTCACCAGGATATGTATTAAAAGGAAGGCTTTTATTAAAAATAAACAAAAACAAAAAAAACTCCAGAAAAACATCCATTTTGTTAATGGATGAGAGGAAAAAACGATTTGTGCCTTGCCTGTAGGTTTCTTTTCCTCTCTCCCATTGACAAAATAGATGTTTTTAAAGAGGACCTTTCACCATTTTGAGGACATGCGGTTTAATACACCGCTAGAAAGCCGACAGTGCACTGAATTCAGGAATTTGAAGCAGATATCTTGTCAAAATGCAACCTGGATGGCCTGGCAAAGTAGTAATTTTAGTAAGGCAGGTTATATACCTCCCAGTTTTGTGGCCTGGGTTTATTAATGTCATCCGTGATATTTTCTCACGGACCTGTACATGTACATGTTTGTGTACATGTAGTCTTGTAATGATGACAATTAGAATACACTGTTAAATAAGTGAGAGATAGGTAGAGAGACAGACTGACTGAAAGAGAGATGATAGATAGATAGATAGATAGATAGATAGATAGATAGATAGATAGATACAAAGGATTGCTCTATCCAACATAATGAAGAAAACTCTGATCATCATCATCCTCCTCTGATAGAATCATCCTTTCAGTGAGTGTTAATACTTTCTTTGTTAGGTCTTTTATTACCTTGAGAGAATTGAAGTATTTATGTGATGCTGACAAGCCTGAACAGTAGTGTCAGCAGAAAAAGCAATCACAGGTTAAGTAAGTTTCAATGTGCATGAATATAGTGACTGTGCACTATAGTGCCCCCATGCACCTGTCTCTGTGTTTTGACTCATTGACCTCACATGTATATATGTATACTTTCACAGTGATATTTTGTGTAAACTGCTTCAAGCTAGATTTAAGGACACAATTAGACAATTCTCCTCCTGCAGCATATGAAAGCAGTGACCAGATATGTTTGTGTTCTGTATTCTGATTCATACTTTGTGGGTTTGGGGTGGTTTTAGAGTACGCTTCATATAGAATTCGGCATTTTTTCCGGATGACCTCAGTTGAGGTAAAAGCAATAGCAGAAACCACATGAAATAACTGTTATCTATTTGTGTGCATGTGGTTTATTGGGATCGGCCTTGTACTACAGAGGAGTATTTACTGCACTTGTTCAGGTTTCTATAGACCTGATTACCCGGGTAAAATGCTTTTAAACATCTAGGAATATGTACAAGTAATGTACACTGGCTACCTTATGGAAAAAACAAGATGTGAAATGTGTGGAAATGATTTTTCAGCTTCATCCACATAGACTGACTGTTTTGCAAAAGTATTTTTTACGACTGGACATACCCATTAGATTTCACCTGTTAGTTTTTATGAGATCTGCTAACGTGTATGTTTACAACCCAAGAAACTCCCTCAACCACTGAGAAAAGTTTAGACACTCAGATCTTAACCTGTCCAATAATTTCTTTACTCTGGAGGCAACTGGCACTGAAGGTGTAAAAGTAGCGATGTTTAACTAGTCAACTGTGTGCTACGCATTGCGCTATTTGCATATTGTGGACATTCTGATTCACTTTAAATAATAGGCAGCTGATCTCATGGCTATATATCCTCCTTTTCCTCTCCACTATAAGGGGGCATTCACACGGAGTAAAATGGCGTGGATTCTGGCATGATAGCTTGCAGCAGATTCAGCGCAGATAAAAAGCCTCCCATTGACTTTTACATGCTGTTACTTCCTGCTGTGCAGCTTCCTGCGTAGCTGCTGCACTAACTCCCTCACACTCAGCCCTCCCTCACTCCTACACTCCCTCTCCCAGTCTCTCATTAGAATAGTGATTCCGCCCATTACTAACCTCTCACCCCCCCATGTCTCTCTAGAATAGTGATTCCCGCCCACCCTCCCTCTCGTCTCCCATGTTAAGCTATTCCGCCCACTGTAGAAGACAGGAAAAATGGGAGGATCCATTCTCCAGACACAGGAAGGCTGGTAAGTATTGCAGGGGATAGGGGAGGGGGAAGAGTAATGGTGACATTCTGTTTTGTAAGCGGTAGAATGGAATGTCACTGGATTATCAGAAAGTGTCACTAGAGCAGTCACATGACCGCTCCAGGGATATGGGTAATTATAGATTTTTTTTTTAAATTAAAGTATATTAGAAGTTAGGGGAGGGAATTTAGTTTATGGGTTAATTTTAAATTTATCCTGGACAACCCCTTTAACTGCAAACGGCTGGAAGAAGTTTTGCTTGACTACTGCAAAATAAATAACGTAATACATTGTGGTCTTTAAAATAAAGGAGCTGACCACAAAGCCTGGCCAAGGCAAATCTGCAACAGTTTTTGGGATCTGGTCTTAGTGACTTCCTAGGCTGGATTATAGAGGGGAATGTCCCTAATGATATTTCTTCCCTTAATTGACTGGACTATAAAAAAAAACTTTTTATTGAAGAAGAACAGCCATGATTAAATCTCTTTTGGGTTATTTTATATGCCATCAATACATACTTCAGTCCATCTATGACCTATAGGTAAGGCCATTGCACCACCATTTCAGCTATTGTGCCACATTTTCATGCCACAATTTTGTCAAAAACTAAGCCAATAAAAAAGTGGTTTAAAGTTCAACTAGACAGATAATGAAATACCATCAGGCAATGTTAGAAATCTGGTATGTAAGGGGCCACATGGTGGCTCAATGGTTAGCACTGCAGCCTTGAGCTGGAGTCCTGGTGTTCAAATCCCGCCAAGGGCAAAAAAACATCTACATGGAGTTTGCATGTTCTCCTCGTGTTTGCATGGATTTATATTCCAAAGACATACTGATAGGGAAAAAAATGTACATTATGAGCTCTATGTGGGGCTCACAATCTACATAAAAAAAAGAAATCTGGTATGGTATATAGTTTTGGTTTATCTGCTCCAATTACGCCTTCTAAGCATTGAGAGAACAGAAGTAAATAGACAGATGAAAAGCTATACTGAATCTATTTCCACAAGACTACATATCAATCTGTTCAGCTCCTCCTGTTTTATAACAAGCTGACTGCAGTATTTTCAAGGTGACTGGTTCTCTTTAAGGACTGCAGGTACCATAGATGGGTCAAGTCAAAAAATGAAAAGGCCATAGCACTCACAACATTGCTACAACCACTTGAAAGAGCTGATCTGCAGGAAATGGGATGCCGAAAAATGCTACATTGCCGCAACGTGGGGCTTTAGCCTTAGGAAGTACTTATACTTCTTTTGTCTGTTCAATCTACTGCTGGCTTTGGCTAAAAAACACAGCAAAATTTGTAACAGAAAAGCTGCTTTTTGCAACGTGAGGCCTCAGCCTTAAGAGGGAGTCCAGAATACAGGGCAAGAATAAAAGAAATTCTCAAACAATAAAGCACATGTGTCCAGTGGTTTAAAGAAGTCATAATGCAAATTTTATAGATACAATAAAAAGATATGTAAAGTATCTATTTCATCAACTCAATACTTTAGAAATATTATTTTAACCATATATCTGTCAATTTAACTATTCACAAAATATCTCTATCTCAAGAAAGCAGTGTGCTTTATTTACACCAATGGATGTGTCTGCATGACAATGGTGTCTTTATGTCAAAAAGGTCGCCTACACCTGTTTGCCACCACACACGCTGACACTAACAGTTTGACCTATATGACTCCACGAGTGACACTTAAAGGGCCATTAGTCAAATGTTCCTCTACTGCAGAGCTCTGTATGTTACAGTAGGTGATACGCTAATCCCTAATAGTCACACCTGCTCTGGCAACTGTAATAACTGATTGTCTATGCAGCCTGCCCGGGGGCTACAGGGGGCTACTCTTTCTTATAATGGAGGTCAACAATGTGACAAGAAAGTAGCCTCTTCTTGGGTGGCTTTGCCATATGCCACAAACATTTTTAAGCAACAGTAACAACAAAAACAATGCAATAAACTATATTGGTCAACCATGTATTCACATAGTAAAAAGTTACATTTTATATTGTTAGCCCACATTACCAGTATCACCATTTGGGTTGTTGTAGAATGCTACCGCAGACATAGATTGACCGGTGGGGAAAATATCAGCTGATCCTTCGTACACTCCAGACATTGCCTCTTTTAGAGGTCCCAAAAACAGAGATTTGGTATATTCATTCACCATGGTTGAAGTCTGATAGTCGGAGTTATAAGGGTACTGTAAATAAGGATATAACAAGGACTGATTAGAATACAACTTACAACATTCCATTATTTATATTTATACCAATATGTGTAAGTATGATTGTAGCATATTCTGGCAACATGTATTGAATTCTATGTGTTACTGGCATGTCAACCCCTATAAATAAGATAGTACAAGTAAGATTTTTAGGATGACTATTTAAAGGAAATTTGTCAGCAGGGTGAAGCATATAAAACCAGAAACACAGTTAGATAGGTCAGGCTCACCTGAATGTAAAACCTATTTCCCACTGAAAATTCATGCATCTGTTTCCAAGGGATTCCTTTATTTCTGAATTTGGAGCACTAAGGGTGGCCCCATTGCTCGAGACTGCTAGGCCACATGATGTGCTAATACATGGGCACATATGTGAGAACCTGGGGCCAGGGGAGATTTCATCATAAATCCCTGGCCCTGTCACTCCAAGAAGGGAGGGGAGAAGGAGGACGTATTAGAACAGTTTGGAGCAACAGAGACACTCTCAGTGCTCCATATTGCTCATTTGCATATTGTGAAATAAATTAATATCTCTGCAATGGAGGCCCAAATTTCATGTTACATTTAGGTTAGCCTGATCTGATCAACTATGTTTCTGATTTATTATGCTCCACCCTAGTGACAGACTCCCTTTTAAGGGAGTATTTCACGTCCAAACACCTCCCTAACCAGAAATATATCTAGGGCTCTTTAATAGGAAAAGAAGCATACTGTTGTGATGTGGATATGGATATTCAGCTGCAAGTGCTCCAGACTAGAAGTCTAATATACCAGATTTGCCTTAAGACAACCATAATGCAGGTAAAGGCTGATAATGCCTGGAGGACATTGGGAATTGATTTCAGAGGAGGGTATGAGAATATGCAAATGTCTGTAGGCAAATCTGACAAATTGAGCCCACTCCCATTGCACTTGAAGGCTGATTTGAATATCCATAAAAAAACAGGATGATGATTTCTACATTTCTTCATTGCCTTATGGTCAAAAAGATATCTTTCTACTGCGACTAAAGTCTTCTACAGTGCACTATTACTGATTTCAGAGGTATTTTGGACTTTACAGACTCTATTTTAGTAGAAGACCATTTTAGCATTCAAGCTAACCAGACACCCTGCCCCTGTGGTCCAATTGATGAGTCGCATGGTCAAGAAGAACCTCAAAGGGTCCTGCTCTTGCGAGCTTAACCTGCATAGGGACAGTGATTTTTTTTTAATTATTTAATCAGGATAATGTAAATTAATTTTGTACTGGGTTAAAAATCTTGCTTGAGAAAATACACATGAACCCTGGACAAACACCAGCTGACTAATCCATGTTTAGACAAGTTGTGGCTAGGAAAGAAGATTGAGCTGCTGTATGTTATTTTAAAGACAAATTAAAGTGAAGAATAAGGGCTGCCACTTAGGTCACTGACTATGGCACAAGACAACCTTGAGATCCATCATAATTGCTGCAGCAGATCCTTCATTTAGCCAATGAATGGACATGCCTAAAACTCTTCACAGAAGCAATAAATGGATTTATTAGGGGACCCATGAATAACACCCTAAAGAAAACTAAAGCTGAAATGCTGGATTTTCAGTTAAGTCGCCGTTAGTGCAGCTGCAAGTGGACTCATACATCAATCACTGAGACAAGAGCAAACATACAGTAGCTGGCTTGTTCACACCCCGACCACTTACAAGGGAGGAAATGGGCTGCCACTTCTCATTAATGGGGAAAAATATAGAATGAAAAGCTTAAAACTGGTAGACTAAAAGAAGTAGATTGCAAAAGCGTCAGTCTACCACAGAAAGATGGTAGAAAGGCGTTATAGTGCTTTTATGGCTCATATATGGAAATAATAAAAATACATCTAATGTGGAAATTCCATTATTGTCCACCTGTTTAATGGTTGTTGTTTTTTGGGCTTTTTTGGGGGGGATTTTTTTATTGCTTTGTTCATTTTGTACCAATTTTAATTTACACAATGCTTCAGAATCCGAATTTTGCTTCTTGTGACCAGAGTGTGGTGTATCAGATGAGTTTAGAATGATTTTACCCAACTAAAAAGGACAGCTAAATCAGCTATACATATAATAATATTAGTATGATGGTTTCCCAAAACACCAACTCAAATCCATGGGGAGAATATCTGATATCATGCAAATATCTATATGGTATAAAGCATTTCAAATCTTTGGATCACGGATGAATTGCATCTTTCGAGCTAATCTATTGGAATATATAAACAACTCACAGTGTACAAAACTATATAATTACACTAAAGATATAGTAAAACTAAAATTCAGTAAAATATAGAGTAAAGTAAATGATTTAATGCTGTTTTAGGCCGGGGCCCCATGGGAAGTAAACACCGCGATTTGCCCACAGCGGAGACACTGCGGGAAAAATCGCGGCGTTGTACAGTGCAGGCAAAGTGGATGGAATTCATGCGAATCCCATGCCCACTTTGTGGAAAAGATCGCAGCACAGACACACTGCGATTTGCAAAGCTGTTGCGGCTTTGCAAATCACAGCATGTCAATTATATCTACGGAAACGCCGGCAGCTTTCCCGTAGATATAATGGGAAGAGAAAGTCCGCGGAGGAAAACTCTGTGAACTTTCTCTTCAAAGCACTGCGGAAAGAACCGCAATGCGATCACGCATATCACAGTGAAAGCAATAGGGAATAAAGCCTCCCATTGATTTCAATGGGGAACGCTCGTCTGCCAGCACCCATTCAAGTCAATGGGAGCTGGTTTTTATGCGCTCATTCTGAACGACTTTTATGTTCAGAATGAGCGGAGCATATACTCTGTGTTCAGGCTCCCTTAGTCCTTTGTTTTATGCTACATGCACATGAATGTGTGCGTGAGCTGGATACATTGTAAAATGCTATTTCCATTGTCCTGTTCATACCTCCCAGACTCTCGTCAGTGAGCACAGGCTGCAAAGTGATCAGGTACAAGACCTGTCCTGAATTTTTTCCTGAGTACACAGCCCCATAAACAGACCTATTAAAATACACGGGTGTGTGTATGGGGCCATAGTAAATTATGTGAATAACATGGCAAGCATACTGACAATGAACATGTTTATGTGCATAGAGTCTAAGGGTAAGTTCACACAGGGTATTTTGGTCAGGATTTCGAGGCTGTATCCGCCTCAAAATCCTGACCAAAAAGACTTATTTAGCCAACTGCTATTCCTTATGACCCAAATCCCTCACAAACATACACATACTTTTGCATTTTGATCCACCAAGCAGGCATGATTTCTAATTGGGAAGATTGTGAGTAGGACAACTAGACTAGAAGTGGCTTATCTCCCCTGGAAACAAAAGTATTAGGCCCTTTGAAGATGACCATGGGAGAGGTCATTGTGCTATCCGGATTCTTCCTGGATAGCACATTGACTCATTCATTTCTATTAGCCCACGTACATGACCATGTATTACCACAGACTTGTTTGTGGGCTGACAGTCGAGGCCGCAAAACTCAGAACAGGTCCTATTCCTGTCTGGTTTTGCAACCGTGTTTCCGCAGCTCCTATTCATTGAATGACATCCGTGTACCGCTAATCTTTGCCCAAGCCAGTTATTACCATATGCTCAGCTGAGTGTGCATGTTTATGTTTAGCAAGCATTGCTGACATGAAGCATTGAGATTCTGAGGTTGCAGGGTGACCATGGAAAAATGTTTTTGAATTGTCTCATTGCAGTGTAATAATAATTACTATTACTCCTATTTACATGACTTATTTCTCTTACAACAGTGGAGCATATATAAGATAGAACTGGTGGCGCAGAACTGGTTATATGATGGTCTCTAGTGGAAGGGACATTTATCGTGAGCTGTGAGACATTTTAAAGTGTAAGTTACATCAATCACATTAATGGTGTTTTTTACAAAGTGCTAAACCTGTCACTATGACAGTACTGATAAGTCTTCTCCTCCACGTCTGTCCATGCTCATAATCTACCAGCAGACATCTACAAGGCAAACACAAACTCTCGTCTCCCTTACATTTTAACTTTTGAAACATTTTGGTCAGTAGGGATCTTACTTATAACATTTGGACCTGTCTTTCCATGGACCTCATTCATTAAAATAGTGTATTCTTTTTTTGTTGTACTAAATAGAGCAATAAACTAAAAAATGTTAACCAGACAAATATTTGCCAAATTCTCACAGAAACCTCAGACACTAAAGCCTGGGTGTGACCATTACTTATGTACCACCAATACCTACACCCTCACTACTTTTGGCATACAAAGATTCAATATGCCGACAGATGTACCACCAATATTCAATGTGCACATAGTCAGATATGTCTGATTAATGAAACAAAATCCTCCATGCACTTTCCTTGTCAGCAATACACTATATACTAGGAAGACTTTAAAAGTCCTACTAGGCCATTTGTCTAACTTCCTCGAATAGTGACAGAGAAAAGCAAGGGATGGAGGCAAATGTTTGACTAGTTGAAATACAGGTTCAAATATCACTTACATTTGAGGATCTAATATCTTCCCATGTTGTAGTTATGTTTATAGAGAAAACAATATTTGGTTTGTGTTTTGTCTTGATTTTTATTTTAATGTTACAACTCCCAACAATCCTATCAGCACTACTTTAATTGAAGAAATAACAGGAAACACTTGTAGGTGTTGAACTATACCAAGTAGGTGTAAATGGAAGAAAGGGAGTCTCTGTCTAATCTTACAGAAGACTTGTAGATTAGGCAAAGTGTGAAAACACTCACAAAGCAATAAGTGATTACTAATTGTTCAATGCATAAAGATCAACACAAATTCCAAAGAACAGAAGAAACCATGCTACCTTATATTTTCCTGTGAGAATTGTATTTTCAATGGCCATTCCTGTTTCTTTTACGAATGCTCTAACCCTGTATTGGGTAATGATGCCATTTGGTTGCAGTGGTCTTCTCCAGCTAACTGTTATAAAGTTGGCTTCCACTTCTTTTGCATTTAAATCAGAAACAGCGCTGGGTACTGGGAAATGTATAAAAAGAAAGTGAAAACATTAAGAATTCAATCCCCATTAAGTTCCTTCCAACCTACACATTAATACGATGTCTACTAGTACTAATGTCTAGTTATTCAATTCCAGGTTTCAACTGTTGGAAAAGGTTCAACGGAGAGAGACATAAAACTGATAAGGGTAATGGAGGACTAAATGAGTTAAAGCTGTTTAGTCTGGAGAAGAGGAGTTTAAGGGGAGATATGATAAACCTGTATAAATATATATAAAAGGCCCATACAAGAAAGTTGGGGGAAAGCATTCCATGTAAAATCCACTCAAAAGTAAAGAGAGCACTCCCTCCACCTGAAGAAAAAGGTTTTATTGCAAGCACCGACAAAGCTTCTAGACTGTAAAAGACTGTGACTGTGGAATAGCCTACCATAGGAACTAGTCACAGCTGACTGCTTCAAAAATGGATTAGTTCCCTTTTTACAACAACCATTCATCCATGTAAAGGCCTTAAAGAGGACCTCTCACTATCACCGGCAAGTCAAGCTCTTTACATCAATTAATAGGTGCTTATCTGCTAGTTCTGGAACAGTTGAAACTATTTTTCTAGCTCCCACCATTCCCAAGCAATCAGTGCTCTTAGTTTTGGTGGCTGATATACTATTTAGTCTCTGTACTGTCAGGAGGGCGGTGTCAGACAGGACCAGACAAGGGATGTGATTCTGAGCTCTGACATCGGCCGCCTCTCATTGGAGCTCTGCATCAAATCCCCTGCCTGACCCTGCCCTTCTGACATTACAGAGCTTAAATAGCACATCAAGTATCAATATTACCAGCACTTTTTGCTCAGGAATGGTGTGGGCAAGAGAACTTTCAAGGTGCTAAGAGCTTGAATAGGTTTAGATGCTGAAAGGTCTTCTTTAAAGAAGTTTTCCCTCTAAAGTAACTTATCCCCTACACATAGGATAGGGGATAACCTGAACAACCACATAGTCTACCAATGATCAGGAGAACAGGCGACTTTGGTGGTTGGGCCGTGAGCATTCTAATCCATTCATTTCAATGGGAGTTCCATTTATGTCATTATTTTCCTTTTTTGTGTGAGCACTATTGTGTAATCAGGCAATAAACTGTTCATTGAACACAGCACCTTTCTTCATGTAAATAGGGGATGTGCTGCTGACCTGCAATTCTTAATGTTGCTAATATGCATTCTTAATGATGAGACTGGGCTGTCTCCTGGCGTCCTGGAACCTAGGTGTAACTCTACGGTAGCACTGGAGTGGTTATAGATTTTGATGATATTTACATCACTTTTGTGCTTTAAAGGGGCTTTATCATTGGGAAAAGTAATTTTTAGCTAAGCACATACTTGCATAGCCTTTAGAAAGGTTATTCCACACGTACCTTTTGTATGTTAATTGCCTCAGTAGTCTTTGAATAAGTCCATTTTTATTCATATGCTAATTAGACTTCTACGTGCACCAGAAGTTTTTATTAGTGCTATGAGAGCAGGGAGATGAGTCATCAACACAGTAGCCTCTCTTCTCTCACACACATAGAGAATAGAGGGTGCACAGAGACACTTCCGGTGCACGGAGAAGGCTAATTAGTAGAGATGAGCGAACACTATTCGAAACAGCTATTTCGAATAGCATGCTCCCATAGAAATGAATGGACGTAGACGGCACGCGGGGGGGTTAAGCGTCCGGCCACCGGCAAAGTCTGCGTGCCGGCCCCTTCCATTATTTTCTATGGGAGTGTGCTATTCGAAACGACTGTTTCGAATAGTGTTCTCTCATCTCTACTAATTAGCATATGAATAAAAACGGACTTATTCAAATACTACTGAGGCAATTTACATACAAAAGGTAGGTGTGAAATAGGTTTTCTAAAGACTATGCAACTATGTGCTTAGCTAAAAATGACTTTTCCAATTACTTTTCCCAATGACAGAGCCCCTTTAAATGTTAATAAAATAGGTGCAGGTGGTAGCACCACCAACTTTAAGAAAAGAGGTGCGGCCAGCTCAAAAATGTCACTTGCACTTATATAAGTCGCAGGTGGTGTTATATAGTCACAAGTCACAGCTATTCCATTTTTCTGGCATAGAGGATTTGATGAATCCTCCCCAGAGTGTATTTTGACTGTGTAGTATGTCCATTATTGCTGTGTGTTCTGACACTTTGCAATGCAAAAGTAGAAAACCAGGACAGCTCTCTGTCTAGTGAGCCTGAAAGTTACTGTTCTGGCTGGATTTGCTGCGGCCAGTGACAATGTGGGATGTCTGCTATGGGCATCTCATTGTGAAACCAATATGTTGGGGGTTATTTAGCCCTAACCAGAAATCTCTATATGAAAGAGCTATATAGGATTTTAGCTCAGAGCACTATAACATATGAGATATTTTACGTAAAGGTGTGTATGGGCAGCATTTTTCTTTCTCTTTGTATTCTTTCACACTGAATTGTACTGCATACAAGTTTCCAAAGCAATTACTATAAGTGTATTGTTATGTGCCTGCATATACAGTAAAGAAAAAAAGAGAGAAAAGTTCTCATGAGAACATTTCCTGTGTATCTTTCTCTTGCTTACTGTTTGTATGCTAAGATACAGTATTCAACACCCAAAAAAGGGACCATTAGAGGTAAAAGCAAACAGAAGATATCACTTCACAGGTCTTAATCAGAACAATTAGAAAGTCTTTTGTTTGCACTAAGACTATTGTCACTTAATTAAGAGATCACAAGTACAGTAGGCCTAGACTCATCCTCAATATAGGCTGCTCAAGACCATGCAAAAGTCTTTAAAGTGCCACTGCTGTCACACCGAGAGGCCCTGCCACTTAATGATGTGTTAGGTCCCACCCTGCTCCTGGCCAGGGGAAACAAAGGTGTCAATGCTAATCACCACTGTAGTGTAGAAAGGTCAAAATCACACCATTATGTCACCTGACAGACAACTGAAAGCCTGCTCTAAAGGGCATGTCCTAATACTGGTCTTCAATGTTACATTAGTTCATGCACCATTTATACATATCTATGTTTATATAAGGAATGATTCACCCTTCTGTAATGATAAAGATATTAGAAGTTACCAAGAGATTCTGTCACCATATAAGAGTACAAGGCTAGAGGTCAAGTGCATTGTTGTAGGTCACAGATCAGGGGTCACTCCTAGTATTCTTTATCATTTATAGTAAGAGCAATACTACTATATTTTCTATACTACACACATCTGCACCTGCAGAACCTCTTTTTGAACAATAAGGAGTGATTCATGTCCATTCTTGTTTGATTTTCGAGTCTGGAGCAGTAAGAATAGTGCTAAGTATTGCTTATCTATCTATCTATCTATCTATCTATCTATCTATCTATCTATCTATCTATCTATCTATCTATCTATCTATCACAGCTATACATTTGGATCAATTTTGAGGGAAACTATTCTTACAAACAGTGCGAGGATAAGGGGTACATTTATTATTACCGGGGGTCTGACAGGTGGTCCCTCTATGTGTATGCACTACCAACTATGACTGTACACTGAAACTCCATTCACATAGTTAGTGTTAAGACCACATTCTTGTAAGGTAGGTTATGGCAGTCAGATGTCCAGTTAATTTTTTTTTTTTTAATATCTAAAAAACACCCATCAAATCGACTGGATTGTGGAGTTGGATTGAAAGCCACTATAGTGCTAATTACTGAGTCATTGGGATGCCCATGGCAATTGAGACACTGAATGGTAATGGGTGAACTGTAAATATGAATTGGGACTCTGTGGATGAAAATTTGGGTTCTGAAGAGATAACAGAGTGGGCACTGCAGACGTTGTAGCTATATCTGTATGATGTCTTTTAAGGGGCATTATAAGTTTTTTCCTGTTTGATAGAATTCTGCAATAAAGGGGAAATAAGCCCTGTAGTCACTATCAATACCTTGCACTGTCCAAACATAGTACTAGACTTGTAGGCCCGCAGGGCATTGTTTTTCACATGCACAACCTGCAGGATGAATTAGTCAGTCTACTGTGTGCGGACAGGACACCTGGAGTATGTCCATAGACGGACATGTGCATATCTCTTCTCCACAAGACAGGACCTAGACAATCACTCACTCCTGCTCAGATTTTGAGTGACAGCTCTAGCATCCATCCAGGAACCTCATATAGCCATCTCGCAAGTATAGAAAATTCTGGACACTTCACAGTCATTCATTTACTTCAGTGAGCCTGTATTGAAAAATGGATGGCAATAGGACCTGTCCAGAGTTTTGCCTGGGTGTGTGGATGGGGCCATAGTATATAATAGGTCAGTGTGCTAGCTGAAAAACATGGATAGCACACTGACAAGATATGTGTATGAGACCTTGGGCTCATTTGTACATGTGTAGCAATAATCCTCTTTTTCTAATTCTTGTAATCTGTATAAACATTTTGGTCTTGGTGTACTAGCAGTCTCTCTGTGCGCTCACTTACTGTTTGGCCTGTCATGGACTTGTGGTTATAAACCAGAACCAATCCAAGAAGGCAGAACCCCATAGCATAGAGAATAAATTGCTGCGCCACTGCTGCGGTGGATAAGATGTGCCCTTGCTCCATACATTTCAGTGGGAGTACCAGAAATAGCCTTTGTAAAGCACTCAGCTATCTTTGGCTCTGCCATTGAAATGAATGGAACAGGGGCACATCTGTATCCACCAGAGCTATGTTCTCAATGAGAATAAGTATTTGTAAGTGGAACCCAATTATCTCCAAGAAAAGTAACCAGGATATGGGCTCCTCAAGACCAAGAACTGGAATACCAATGGATAAGAATACTTCAGATTTTATTGGATAACGCGTTTCTGAATTTAAGCGTTTCGAACCCCTTTGTTATAGTTGTATGTTCTCACACAGCAATATAGAGATATGACGAAGGGGTGCGTTTTCCAACACGCTTTAAACCCTGAAGCGCATTATCTAATAAAACCTGAAGTATTCTTATCCATTGGTATTCCAGCTCTTGGTCTTGAGGAGTGCATGCCCTGGGTTACTTTTCTTGGAGATAATTAGGTTCCACTTACAAAGGGATTCTACCACTAAAGCAACATTTTTTCTAATTACCACTGCGGCCTCCCAAAAATGGCCGCCGGCCGGCCGCGGTACGCTCCTGTATTGAACTACAAGAGCAAGAGCGGCCTCCCAAAAATGGCCACTGGCCAGCGGCCATTTTTCGGAGGCCGCTCTTGCTCTTGTAGTTCAATACAGGAGCGTACTGCGCAGGCGTCGGAAGTTGGACCGAGACGGAAGACAGAAGAGGCGGGGTTGCAGCTGAAGATGGAGGCGTCGCTGGAGTGAGCTCTTGGGCAGCAGTGGGGACGCCCCCACGCCATTTGAGCGCTGGGGCCCGCCTTCATTGCTGTGGAGAACTCATTTGCATACCGTTAAAACCGGTATTTCTGAGGAACTGTGCCACGGAGACCACGTCTAAAGGTAAGAGACGAATAGCCTTTCTTAAGGCTATTCCGACGTGGTAATTAGAAAAAATGTTGCTTTAGTGGTAGAATCTCTTTATTGTTCTTTTTGCAAATTTGTTTTCGACCACCAGAGTTAAAACAACATTTGTAGCATTTAGTATGCTACTGTATGAGAAATAAACCACACATTGCAGAAAAAAACACCAGTGGACATGCTGCAATTTCCAAAACTGTGGCAGTTTTGCAAAGAGCAGTATGTCAGTTATACCTACAGAAGCACTAGCGGTTTACCTATAGGTATAATGGAAGCAGAAGTCCACTAAAGAAACCCTCTGAAAATTGATGCGGGCAAGAGTGATGCGATTCTGCTGCAGTTTTTCACTGCAACCCGCTACATGGGGCCTCATCCAAACTAGCATATACCATTTTACTATTCGACAACTATTAACATTGGTGTTTAAAACCTTGAGAATAAAATCCTATTTGTCTCAAATGCTTTTTTGCTGCAGATGAATATGAGGGGTCTCAGTCTGAAAAGGATTTTTATGTACAATCTGTTTTAAAGGGACAGGTCTGATTTTGAGCCTATTTTACTTTGGGTATCTCGACTGGTATTTCAAGGGTCGGTATGTCAACATTTATTTAGAAGGCCTGGATGTCTATTTTTATCAGGTGCTTATATCCGGATATTTGGTTAGGGGGCTTGGTAGGTGGTTAAGGAGGTTTAGATTGTGGTCTATAGTAGAATACCGGAATTCTTTATTCACTTTTTGGCTGAAGGTATCATATGTAGAGATGAGCGAACACTAAAATGTTCGAGGTTCGAAATTCGAATCGAACAGCCGCTCACTGTTCGTGTGTTCGAACGGGTTTCGAACCCCATTATAGTCTATGGGGAACATATACTCGTTAAGGGGGAAACCCAAATCCGTGTCTGGAGGGTCACCAAGTCCACTATGACACCACAGGAAATGATGCCAACACCTCTGGAATGACACTGGGACAGCAGGGGAAGCATGTCTGGGGGCATCTAACACACCAAAGACCCTCTATTACCCCAACATCACAGCCTAACAACTACACACTTTACACACTCAATACCACCTCTCTGACAGTAGGAAAACACCTTGAAACATGTGTATTTGGCACTTGCAGTGAGGAGAGCTTGTCACCAGCAGTGAATTTGGCCCTTGTAGTAAGTTGAGGTTGGCACCAACATTTGTTTTGAAAATCAGGGTGGATTGAGCCTCTAACCAGCAGAGTTTGGGCAAATTCATGGTGGAGGGAGCCTCTAAAAACCCCAGTTTGGACCAATTCATGGTGGAGGGAGCCTCTAAAAACCCCAGTTTGGACCAATTCATGGTGGAGGGAGCCTCTAAAAAACCCAGTTTGGACCAATTCATGGTGGAGGGAGCCTCTAAACAGCCCAGTTTGGACCAATTCATGGTGGAGGGAGCCTCTAAACAGCCCAGTTTGGGCAAATTCATGGTGGAGGGAGCCTCTAACCAGCCCAGTTTGGGCAAATTCATGGTGGAGGGAGCCTCTAAAAACCCCCGTTTGGACCAATTCATGGTGGAGGGAGCCTCTAAACAGCCCAGTTTGGGCAAATTCATGGTGGAGGGAGCCTCTAACCAGCCCAGTTTGGACCAATTCATGGTGGAGGGAGCCTCTAAAAACCCCAGTTTGGACCAATTCATGCTGGAGGGAGCCTCTAAACAGCCCAGTTTGGGCAAATTCATGGTGGAGGGAGCCTCTAAAAACCCCAGTTTGGACCAATTCATGGTGGAGGGAGCCTCTAAAAACCCCAATTTGGACCAATTCATGGTGGAGGGAGCCTCTAAACAGCCCAGTTTGGGCAAATTCATGGTGGAGGGAGCCTCTAAAAACCCCAGTTTGGACCAATTCATGGTGGAGGGAGCCTCTAAAAACCCCAGTTTGGACCAATTCATGGTGGAGGGAGCCTCTAAAAAACCCAGTTTGGACCAATTCATGGTGGAGGGAGCCTCTAAACAGCCCAGTTTGGGCAAATTCATGGTGGAGGGAGCCTCTAAAAACCCCAGTTTGGACCAATTCATGGTGGAGGGAGCCTCTAAAAACCCCAGTTTGGACCAATTCATGGTGGAGGGAGCCTCTAACCAGCCCAGTTTGGGCAAATTCATGGTGGAGGGAGCCTCTAACCAGCCCAGTTTGGACCAATTCATGGTGGAGGGAGCCTCTAACCAGCCCAGTTTGGACCAATTCATGGTGGAGGGAGCCTCTAAAAACCCCAGTTTGGACCAATTCATGGTGGAGGGAGCCTCTAAACAGCCCAGTTTGGACCAATTCATGGTGGAGGGAGCCTCTAAAAACCCCAATTTGGACCAATTCATGGTGGAAGGAGCCTCTAACCAGCCCAGTTTGGACCAATTCATGGTGGAGGGAGCCTCTAACCAGCCCAGTTTGGGCAAATTCATGGTGGAGGGAGCCTCTAAAAACCCCAATTTGGACCAATTCATGGTGGAGGGAGCCTCTAAACAGCCCAGTTTGGGCAAATTCATGGTGGAGGGAGCCTCTAAAAACCCCAGTTTGGACCAATTCATGGTGGAGGGAGCCTCTAAAAAACCCAGTTTGGACCAATTCATGGTGGAGGGAGCCTCTAACCAGCCCAGTTTGGACCAATTCATGGTGGAGGGAGCCTCTAAAAACCCAAGTTTGGACCAATTTATGGTGGAGGGAGCCTCTAAACAGCCCAGTTTGGACCAATTCATGGTGGAGGGAGCCTCTAAAAACCCCAATTTGGACCAATTCATGGTGGAGGGAGCCTCTAACCAGCCCAGTTTGGACCAATTCATGGTGGAGGGAACCTCTAACCAGCCCAGTTTGGGCAAATTCATGGTGGAGGGAGCCTCTAAAAACCCCAATTTGGACCAATTCATGGTGGAGGGAGCCTCTAAACAGCCCAGTTTGGGCAAATTCATGGTGGAGGGAGCCTCTAAAAACCCCAGTTTGGACCAATTCATGGTTGAGGGAGCCTCTAAAAACCCCAGTTTGGACCAATTCATGGTGGAGGGAGCCTCTAAAAAACCCAGTTTGGACCAATTCATGGTGGAGGGAGCCTCTAAACAGCCCAGTTTGGGCAAATTCATGGTGGAGGGAGCCTCTAAAAACCCCAGTTTAGACCAATTAATGGTGGAGGGAGCCTCTAAAAACCCCAGTTTGGACCAATTCATGGTGGAGGGAGCCTCTAAAAACCCCAGTTTGGACCAATTCATGGTGGAGGGAGCCTCTAAAAAACCCAGTTTGGACCAATTCATGGTGGAGGGAGCCTCTAACCAGCCCAGTTTGGACCAATTCATGGTGGAGGGAGCCTCTAAACAGCCCAGTTTGGGCAAATTCATGGTGGAGGGAGCCTCTAACCAGCCCAGTTTGGACCAATTCATGGTGGAGGGAGCCTCTAAAAACCCCAGTTTGGACCAATTCATGGTGGAGGGAGCCTCTAACCAGCCCAGTTTGGGCAAATTCATGGTGGAGGGAGCCTCTAACCAGCCCAGTTTGGACCAATTCATGGTGGAGGGAGCCTCTAAAAACCCCAGTTTGGACCAATTCATGGTGGAGGGAGCCTCTAAAAACCCCAGTTTGGACCAATTCATGGTGGAGGGAGCCTCTAAAAACCCCAGTTTGGACCAATTCATGCTGGAGGGAGCCTCTAAACAGCCCAGTTTGGGCAAATTCATGGTGGAGGGAGCCTCTAAAAACCCCAGTTTGGACCAATTCATGGTGGAGGGAGCCTCTAAAAACCCCAATTTGGACCAATTCATGGTGGAGGGAGCCTCTAAACAGCCCAGTTTGGGCAAATTCATGGTGGAGGGAGCCTCTAAAAACCCCAGTTTGGACCAATTCATGGTGGAGGGAGCCTCTAAAAACCCCAGTTTGGACCAATTCATGGTGGAGGGAGCCTCTAAAAAACCCAGTTTGGACCAATTCATGGTGGAGGGAGCCTCTAAACAGCCCAGTTTGGGCAAATTCATGGTGGAGGGAGCCTCTAAAAACCCCAGTTTGGACCAATTCATGGTGGAGGGAGCCTCTAAAAACCCCAGTTTGGACCAATTCATGGTGGAGGGAGCCTCTAAAAAACCTAGTTTGGACCAATTCATGGTGGAGGGAGCCTCTAACCAGCCCAGTTTGGACCAATTCATGGTGGAGGGAGCCTCTAAAAACCCCAGTTTGGACCAATTCATGGTGGAGGGAGCCTCTAAACAGCCCAGTTTGGACCAATTCATGGTGGAGGGAGCCTCTAAAAACCCCAATTTGGATCAATTCATGGTGGAGGGAGCCTCTAACCAGCCCAGTTTGGACCAATTCATAGTGGAGGGAGCCTCTAACCAGCCCAGTTTGGGCAAATTCATGGTGGAGGGAGCCTCTAAAAACCCCAATTTGGACCAATTCATGGTGGAGGGAGCCTCTAAACAGCCCAGTTTTGGCAAATTCATGGTGGAGGGAGCCTCTAAAAACCCCAGTTTGGACCAATTCATGGTGGAGGGAGCCTCTAACCAGCCCAGTTTGGGCAAATTCATGGTGGAGGGAGCCTCTAACCAGCAGAGTTGTGGGAAAGCAGGGTGGAGGGAGCCTCTAACCAGCAGAGTTGGTGGAAATCAGGGTGGAGGGAGCCTCTAACCAGCAGAGTTGGGGGAAATCATGTTGGAGGGAGCCTAGTATTAGCAGAATTGTGCAACGCTTATGGTGGATGAGTATGAGGATGCGGAGGAATTGGAGAGGTTGAGTACAGACATGGAGTTTCATGTTGGGGTGCTTTACACAGGTGGGCACAAAAATGAAGGCTCTATCCAGTGGTGGTTCATTTTTATCAAAGTGAGCCGGTCGGCACTCTCAGCTGACAGACGGGTGCGCTTGTCAGTGATGATGCCACCGGCTGCACTGAACACCCTCTCAGATAGGACGCTGGCGGCAGGACAGGACAGCACCTCCAAGGCATATAGGGCAAGTTCAAGCCACAGGTCCAACTTCGACACCCAATACGTGTAGGGCGCAGAGGGGTCGGAGAGGACAGGGCTGTGGTCGGAAAGGTATTCCCGCAACATGCGCCTATACTTCTCACGCCTGGTGACACTAGGACCCTCCGTGGCGGCACTTTGGCAAGGGGGTGCCATCAAGGTGTCCCAGACCTTAGACAGTGTGCCCCTCGTTTGTGTGGACCGGTGAGAACTTGGTTGCCTACTGGAGGAACTGCCCTCCCTGCCGCCAACGTCACATGCTGGAAACATCTCCATCATATTCTGCACCAATTGCCTGTGGCAAGCATTGATGCGATTGGCCCTCCCCTCTACCGGAATAAAAGACGAGATGTTGTTTTTATACCGGGGGTCAAGGATAGCAAAGATCCAGTACTGGTTGTCCTCCATGATTTTGACAATACGCTTGTCGGTTGTAAAGCACCCCAACATGAACTCAGCCATGTCTGCCACAGTGTTAGTTGGCATGACTCCTCTGGCCCCACCGGAAAGTTCAATCTCCATTTCCTCCTCATCCTCCATGTCTACCCATCCGCGCTGCAACAATGGGACGATTCGAAGTTGCCCGGAAGCCTCCTGTATCACCATCACATCATCGGACAACTCTTCTTCCTCCTCCTCCTCCTCCTCCTCCTCCATTAAACGCAGTGAAGCGGACAGATGTGTGGACCTACTCTCCAGCTGTGACGGATCGGATGCTATCCCTAACTCCTCTGTGTGATCTGAGTTATCCCTGATGTCAATCAGGGATTCTCTCAGAACACACAAGAGCGGGATTGTAAGGCTCACCATCGCATCCTCAGAGCTCACCCTCCTTGTGGACTCCTCAAAGACCCGTAGGATGTCACAAAGGTCTCTCATCCATGGCCACTCATGGATGTGAAACTGAGGCAGCTGACTTTGTGGCACCCTAGGGTTTTGTAGCTGGTATTCCATCAAAGGTCTCTGCTGCTCAACCACTCTATTCAACATCTGAAACGTTGAGTTCCAGCGTGTGGGGACGTCGCACAAAAGCCGGTGTTGTGGCACATGCAGGCGTTGCTGGAGAGATTTTAAGCTAGCAGCGGCTACTGTCGACTTGCGAAAGTGGGCGCACATGCGCCGCACTTTCACCAGTAGCTCTGGAACATTGGGGTAGCTCTTTAGGAAACGTTGCACCACTAGGTTGAAGACGTGGGCCAGGCATGGAACATGTTGGAGTCCGGCAAGCTCCAGAGCTGCTACCAGGTTCCGGCCGTTATCACAAACGACCATGCCTGGGCCCAGGTGCAGCGGCTCAAACCATATTGCCGTCTCATCGAGGAGGGCATCCCTCACCTCGGAGGCAGTGTGCTGTCTGTCCCCCAAGCTGATCAGCTTCAGCACAGCCTGCTGACGTCTACCAACGCCAGTGCTGCAACGTTTCCAACTCGTAGCTGGGGTCAATCTAACAGCGGAGGAGGAGGCGGTGGCGGAGGAGGAGGCGGTGGCGGAGGAGGAGGCGGTAGAGGAGGAGGAGGAGGGGGGTGTTCTTCTCGTGTCCCTGCCAGGAATGTTAGGCGGGGAGACGAGGTACACCGGGCCAGTTTGGGAAGCAGTCCCAGCCTCAACTACATTCACCCAGTGTGCCGTCAGTGAAATGTAGCGTCCCTGTCCGCATGCACTTGTCCACGCGTCGGTGGTCAAGTGGACCTTTGTGCAAAGCGCGGAACTAAGGGCCTGCCTGATGTTGAGTGACACGTGCTGGTGCAAGGCGGGGACGGCACACCGGGAGAAGTAGTGACGGCTAGGGACGGCATAGCGAGGTGCCGCAGTTGCCATCAGGTCCAGGAAGGCGGGAGTTTCAACAAGCCGGAACGCCAACATCTCCTGGGCCAGCAGTTTAGCGATGTTGGCGTTCAAGGCTTGCGCGTGTGGGTGGTTAGCAGTGTATTTCTGCCGCCGCTCCAATGTCTGAGAGATGGTGGGTTGTTGTAAAGAAGCGCCTGATGGTGCCTTTGATGGTGCAGGAGAAGGAGATAAGACAGGAACAGGGGAGGATGAGGGAGAAGTCAACAAAGTGGCGGAGGCAGATGAAGTGGTGTCCTGGCTCGTCCTCTGGAGTGCATCGCCAGCACAGTCAGCAGTGGCAGTGGCAGAGGCAGAGGCAGTGGCAGAGGCAGTGGCAGTGGCGTGAACGGCAGGCGGCCTTTGTCCTGCCGTTGCTGCCTGCCACTGATTCCAGTGCTTGGATTCCAAATGACGGCGCATTGAAGTGGTGGACAGGTTGCTCTTCTCAGAGCCCCTAATCAATTTCGAGAGGCAAATTGTGCAGACAACACTATATCTGTCCTCGGCGCATCCACCACTTCCTCTTCCAACTCCTGTCTCATCTCCTCCTCCCGCACAATGCGCCGGTCAACTGGATGCCCTGACGGCAACTGCGTCACATCATCGTCGATGAGGGTGGGTTGCTGGTCATCCACCACCAAATCGAACGGAGATGGAGGAGACTCTAGTGTTTGAGCATCTGGACACAGATGCTCCTCTGTTAGGTTCGTGGAATCGTGACGTGGAGAGGCAGGTTGAGGGACAATGAAAGGAGCGGAGAACAGCTCTGGGGAGCAGGGACAGTTGGGGTTATTGTTCTGTGAAGCTTGGGAATTTTGGGAGGAAGGAGGACAAGACTGTTGGGTAATAGGAGGAGAGGAGGCAGAGTCTGACTGGCTGCTGGACAATGTGCTGTAAGCGTTCTCTGACAGCCATTGCAAGACCTGTTCCTGGTTTTCGGGCCTACTAAGGTTTGTACCCTGCAGTTTAGTTAATGTGGCAAGCAACCCTGGCACTGTGGAGTGGCGCAATGCTTGCTGCCCCACAGGAGTAGGCACGGGACGCCCTGTGGCTTCACTGCTACCTTGCTCCCCAGAACCATTCCCCCGACCTCGCCCACGGCCTCGTCCACGTCCCTTTCCGGGAGCCTTGCGCATTTTGAATTCCCAGTTAGAAATTGGCACTATATACCAGTAGAAAAAATTGTGGGTGCACGAAACCCCAATATATTCTTTGAATTCCCAGTCAGACAATGGCACTATATACCAGTAGCAAGAAATGAGGGTATTTATAACCCCAATATATTCTTTGAATTACCAGTCAGAAACTGGCACTATATGGCAGTAGCAAGAAATGAGGGTATTTGTAACCCCAATATATTCTTTGAATTACCAGTCAGAAACTGGCACTATATGGCAGTAGCAAGAAATGAGGGTATTTATAACCCCAATATATTCTTTGAATTCCCAGTCAGACAATGGCACTGTATACCAGTAGTAAAAATTGTGGGTGCACGTAACCCCAATATATTCTTTGAATTACCAGTCAGAAACTGGCACTATATGGCAGTAGCAAGAAATGAGGGTATTTGTAACCCCAATATATTCTTTGAATTCCCAGTCAGAAACTGGCACTGTATACCAGTAGTAAAAATTGTGGGTGCACGTAACCCCAATATATTCTTTGAATTCCCAGTCAGACAATGGCACTATATACCAGTAGCAAGAAATGAGGGTATTTATAACCCCAATATATTCTTTGAATTCCCAGTCAGAAACTGGCACTATATGGCAGTAGCAAGAAATGAGGGTATTTATAACCCCAATATATTCTTTGAATTCCCAGTCAGACAATGGCACTGTATACCAGTAGTAAAAATTGTGGGTGCACGTAACCCCAATATATTCTTTGAATTACCAGTCAGAAACTGGCACTATATGGCAGTAGCAAGAAATGAGGGTATTTGTAACCCCAATATATTCTTTGAATTACCAGTCAGAAACTGGCACTATATGGCAGTAGCAAGAAATGAGGGTATTTGTAACCCCAATATATTCTTTGAATTCCCAGTCAGAAACTGGCACTGTATACCAGTAGTAAAAATTGTGGGTGCACGTAACCCCAATATATTCTTTGAATTCCCAGTCAGACAATGGCACTATATACCAGTAGCAAGAAATGAGGGTATTTATAACCCCAATATATTCTTTGAATTCCCAGTCAGACAATGGCACTGTATACCAGTAGTAAAAATTGTGGGTGCACGTAACCCCAATATATTCTTTGAATTACCAGTCAGAAACTGGCACTATATGGCAGTAGCAAGAAATGAGGGTATTTGTAACCCCAATATATTCTTTGAATTCCCAGTCAGAAACTGGCACTGTATACCAGTAGTAAAAATTGTGGGTGCACGTAACCCCAATATATTCTTTGAATTCCCAGTCAGACAATGGCACTATATACCAGTAGCAAGAAATGAGGGTATTTATAACCCCAATATATTCTTTGAATTCCCAGTCAGAAACTGGCACTATATGGCAGTAGCAAGAAATGAGGGTATTTATAACCCCAATATATTCTTTGAATTCCCAGTCAGACAATGGCACTGTATACCAGTAGTAAAAATTGTGGGTGCACGTAACCCCAATATATTCTTTGAATTACCAGTCAGAAACTGGCACTATATGGCAGTAGCAAGAAATGAGGGTATTTGTAACCCCAATATATTCTTTGAATTACCAGTCAGAAACTGGCACTATATGGCAGTAGCAAGAAATGAGGGTATTTGTAACCCCAATATATTCTTTGAATTCCCAGTCAGAAACTGGCACTGTATACCAGTAGTAAAAATTGTGGGTGCACGTAACCCCAATATATTCTTTGAATTCCCAGTCAGACAATGGCACTATATACCAGTAGCAAGAAATGAGGGTATTTATAACCCCAATATATTCTTTGAATTACCAGTCAGAAACTGGCACTATATGGCAGTAGCAAGAAATGAGGGTATTTGTAACCCCAATATATTCTTTGAATTCCCAGTCAGAAACTGGCACTGTATACCAGTAGTAAAAATTGTGGGTGCACGTAACCCCAATATATTCTTTGAATTACCAGTCAGAAACTGGCACTATATGGCAGTAGCAAGAAATGAGGGTATTTGTAACCCCAATATATTCTTTGAATTCCCAGTCAGAAACTGGCACTGTATACCAGTAGTAAAAATTGTGGGTGCACGTAACCCCAATATATTCTTTGAATTCCCAGTCAGACAATGGCACTATATACCAGTAGCAAGAAATGAGGGTATTTATAACCCCAATATATTCTTTGAATTCCCAGTCAGACAATGGCACTGTATACCAGTAGTAAAAATTGTGGGTGCACGTAACCCCAATATATTCTTTGAATTACCAGTCAGAAACTGGCACTATATGGCAGTAGCAAGAAATGAGGGTATTTGTAACCCCAATATATTCTTTGAATTCCCAGTCAGAAACTGGCACTGTATACCAGTAGTAAAAATTGTGGGTGCACGTAACCCCAATATATTCTTTGAATTCCCAGTCAGACAATGGCACTATATACCAGTAGCAAGAAATGAGGGTATTTATAACCCCAATATATTCTTTGAATTCCCAGTCAGACAATGGCACTGTATACCAGTAGTAAAAATTGTGGGTGCACGTAACTCCAATATATTCTTTGAATTACCAGTCAGAAACTGGCACTATATGGCAGTAGCAAGAAATGAGGGTATTTGTAACCCCAATATATTCTTTGAATTCCCAGTCAGAAACTGGCACTGTATACCAGTAGTAAAAATTGTGGGTGCACGTAACCCCAATATATTCTTTGAATTCCCAGTCAGACAATGGCACTATATACCAGTAGCAAGAAATGAGGGTATTTATAACCCCAATATATTCTTTGAATTCCCAGTCAGAAACTGGCACTATATGGCAGTAGCAAGAAATGAGGGTATTTATAACCCTAATATATTCTTTGAATTCCCAGTCAGACAATGGCACTGTATACCAGTAGTAAAAATTGTGGGTGCACGTAACCCCAATATATTCTTTGAATTACCAGTCAGAAACTGGCACTATATGGCAGTAGCAAGAAATGAGGGTATTTGTAACCCCAATATATTCTTTGAATTCCCAGTCAGAAACTGGCACTATATGGCAGTAGCAAGAAATGAGGGTATTTATAACCCCAATATATTCTTTGAATTCCCAGTCAGACAATGGCACTGTATACCAGTAGTAAAAATTGTGGGTGCACGTAACCCCAATATATTCTTTGAATTACCAGTCAGAAACTGGCACTATATGGCAGTAGCAAGAAATGAGGGTATTTGTAACCCCAATATATTCTTTAAATTCCCAGTCAGAAACTGGCACTGTATACCAGTAGTAAAAATTGTGGGTGCACGTAACCCCAATATATTCTTTGAATTCCCAGTCAGACAATGGCACTATATACCAGTAGCAAGAAATGAGGTTATTTATAACCCCAATATATTCTTTGAATTCCCAGTCAGAAACTGGCACTATATGGCAGTAGCAAGAAATGAGGGTATTTATAACCCCAATATATTCTTTGAATTCCCAGTCAGACAATGGCACTGTATACCAGTAGTAAAAATTGTGGGTGCACGTAACCCCAATATATTCTTTGAATTACCAGTCAGAAACTGGCACTATATGGCAGTAGCAAGAAATGAGGGTATTTGTAACCCCAATATATTCTTTGAATTCCCAGTCAGAAACTGGCACTGTATACCAGTAGTAAAAATTGTGGGTGCACGTAACCCCAATATATTCTTTGAATTACCAGTCAGAAACTGGCACTATATGGCAGTAGCAAGAAATGAGGGTATTTGTAACCCCAATATATTCTTTGAATTCCCAGTCAGAAACTGGCACTGTATACCAGTAGTAAAAATTGTGGGTGCACGTAACCCCAATATATTCTTTGAATTACCAGTCAGAAACTGGCACTATATGGCAGTAGCAAGAAATGAGGGTATTTGTAACCCCAATATATTCTTTGAATTCCCAGTCAGAAACTGGCACTGTATACCAGTAGTAAAAATTGTGGGTGCACGTAACCCCAATATATTCTTTGAATTACCAGTCAGAAACTGGCACTATATGGCAGTAGCAAGAAATGAAGGTATTTGTAACCCCAATATATTCTTTGAATTCCCAGTCAGAAACTGGCACTGTATACCAGTAGTAAAAATTGTGGGTGCACGTAACCCCAATATATTCTTTGAATTCCCAGTCAGACAATGGCACTATATACCAGTAGCAAGAAATGAGGGTATTTATAACCCCAATATATTCTTTGAATTCCCAGTCAGACAATGGCACTGTATACCAGTAGTAAAAATTGTGGGTGCACGTAACCCCAATATATTCTTTGAATTCCCAGTCAGAAACTGGCACTATATGGCAGTAGCAAGAAATGAGGGTATTTATAACCCCAATATATTCTTTGAATTCCCAGTCAGACAATGGCACTGTATACCAGTAGTAAAAATTGTGGGTGCACGTAACCCCAATATATTCTTTGAATTACCAGTCAGAAACTGGCACTATATGGCAGTAGCAAGAAATGAGGGTATTTATAACCCCAATATATTCTTTGAATTCCCAGTCAGAAACTGGCACTGTATACCAGTAGTAAAAATTGTGGGTGCACGTAACCCCAATATATTCTTTGAATTACCAGTCAGAAACTGGCACTATATGGCAGTAGCAAGAAATGAGGGTATTTGTAACCCCAATATATTCTTTGAATTCCCAGTCAGAAACTGGCACTGTATACCAGTAGTAAAAATTGTGGGTGCACGTAACCCCAATATATTCTTTGAATTCCCAGTCAGACAATGGCACTATATACCAGTAGCAAGAAATGAGGGTATTTATAACCCCAATATATTCTTTGAATTCCCAGTCAGACAATGGCACTGTATACCAGTAGTAAAAATTGTGGGTGCACGTAACCCCAATATATTCTTTGAATTCCCAGTCAGAAACTGGCACTATATGGCAGTAGCAAGAAATGAGGGTATTTATAACCCCAATATATTCTTTGAATTCCCAGTCAGACAATGGCACTGTATACCAGTAGTAAAAATTGTGGGTGCACGTAACCCCAATATATTCTTTGAATTACCAGTCAGAAACTGGCACTATATGGCAGTAGCAAGAAATGAGGGTATTTGTATTCCCAATATATTCTTTGAATTCCCAGTCAGACAATGGCACTATATGGCAGTAGCAAGAAATGAGGGTATTTGTAACCCCAATATATTCTTTGAATTCCCAGTCAGAAACTGGCACTGTATACCAGTAGTAAAAATTGTGGGTGCACGTAACCCCAATATATTCTTTGAATTCCCAGTCAGACAATGGCACTATATACCAGTAGCAAGAAATGAGGGTATTTATAACCCCAATATATTCTTTGAATTACCAGTCAGAAACTGGCACTATATGGCAGTAGCAAGAAATGAGGGTATTTATAACCCCAATATATTCTTTGAATTCCCAGTCAGACAATGGCACTGTATACCAGTAGTAAAAATTGTGGGTGCACGTAACCCCAATATATTCTTTGAATTACCAGTCAGAAACTGGCACTATATGGCAGTAGCAAGAAATGAGGGTATTTGTAACCCCAATATAGTCTTTGAATTACCAGTCAGAAACTGGCACTATATGGCAGTAGCAAGAAATGAGGGTATTTGTAACCCCAATATATTCTTTGAATTCCCAGTCAGAAACTGGCACTGTATACCAGTAGTAAAAATTGTGGGTGCACGTAACCCCAATATATTCTTTGAATTCCCAGTCAGACAATGGCACTATATACCAGTAGCAAGAAATGAGGGTATTTATAACCCCAATATATTCTTTGAATTACCAGTCAGAAACTGGCACTATATGGCAGTAGCAAGAAATGAGGGTATTTGTAACCCCAATATATTCTTTGAATTCCCAGTCAGAAACTGGCACTGTATACCAGTAGTAAAAATTGTGGGTGCACGTAACCCCAATATATTCTTTGAATTCCCAGTCAGACAATGGCACTATATACCAGTAGCAAGAAATGAGGGTATTTATAACCCCAATATATTCTTTGAATTCCCAGTCAGACAATGGCACTGTATACCAGTAGTAAAAATTGTGGGTGCACGTAACCCCAATATATTCTTTGAATTCCCAGTCAGACAATGGCACTATATGGCAGTAGCAAAAATAGTGGGTGTATATAGCCCCAATTCTATTGCTAGGGGACTTGCAGGGTATTTCTGGGGTGAAGGTGGGGGGGCACACCGTTGGAACGGGTATCGGGGGTATATATCGGGTATACGGGAATACACTGACAGTGTATTCCATTCAGGATCCTGGGAAAGCTGGGTTGCGGCGATTGAGCCCGTCAGTGCCACGTTACACTGACAAGCTTCTCCCTGGAATTTAGCTCTTACAAGAGCTGTTGTGGTTGTCTTCTCCTTCCTATCCTAGCCTGTCCCTGCCTACCCAGAATCTAAGCCCTAGCTAGCTGGACGGAAACCTCCGTCCTCGGTGAATTGCAAGCTCAGAATGACGCGAACCTGGGCGGCGCTGTTCTTTTAAATTAGAGGTCACATGTTTTCGGCAGCCAATGGGTTTTGCCTACTTTTCTCAACGTCACCGGTGTCGTAGTTCCTGTCCCACCTACCCTGCGCTGTTATTGGAGCAAAAAAGGCGCCAGGGAAGGTGGGAGGGGAATTGAGTAATGGCGCACTTTACCACGCGGTGTTCGATTCGATTCGAACATGCCGAACAGCCTAATATCCGATCGAACATGAGTTCGATAGAACACTGTTCGCTCATCTCTAATCATATGTATTGTTTGGGATTCATATTCCATGAGAAAGGATGGTGAATATACATGTGGTTTGGAGACAGCTAAAAAGAATGTGCAGCTATTGAATATATAGGGAGACTCGACTTTCTGAAACTGCTAACTATACAGTGCTGTGTATACAATGGTGGCAGTGCCGCTTTCTGTATCACTCCATCTAACACTGACTGTGTGTGGGATAATACTTTAGTTTTGAAGTGGTTAAACAATTTACTTTTATAAGTGGTTTTTCCAACATCTTTCTCAGTTACAAATTACATAAAAATGTATCATATAAAATAATGTTAAAATAACATAGTTAAAGATAATGTATCTTTGATTTTTCTTTCTCTATAAAACTCAAAATTACTAAAGTTGTTCAAATGTTTATTCTAGACTAAGGATAGAATATCCTCCATGTGAGTGTGATGCATTAGTATACACTGCCACCATGTGGAAACAATATCAAACTGCATTTGTCTGTTCTTTAGTAACATTGTTAGACATCTATGTTACACACTTGAGGATTTAGATACCATAATTGAATTCATGTTTAGAAGACTAAGTGTATTTATTCTCCATTGTTTATAGGAAACCATCACAACATGTAGGTGTTTACTGAAAACCACACAGTTACAATATATCTTTACCTGCCACAGTTAAAGGGTTTATCCAGTTTCAAAGATTGATGGTCTATCTTTAAGCCGCATATTATATCTGCGAGGGCTGTCACACCCAGGACCCCTTGTGTGGAAAGACGTAAAGCACTCTGCTATCTTTGGCACTCCCAGTGAAATGAATGGAGCCGGTGCGTCTACCATAGAGGTGGAAGTTGAAGCTCCAGGGCCGCATTGCCAAATCTGTAATAGGGCCACCACATACCATGTGCTATCTATAATACTGGAGTCTTTTTATCCTATACCTAGTCCATCGGGCCCCCTGAGGCTCTACTGCCTGTTAGCACTTGAATCCCTGGTAAAACACCCTTGTTCTGTGGGGGTCTCCAGAGTTAAACTCCACCAAACAGTAATCTATCCCCTATCCTATGAACAATTTTTGTTGTATAACGGCTGTAATGTCCAGTCAGCAATGTAATCCACCATTCTTCTAGGCATACCTCCCAACCGTCCCGATTTCCGCGGGACATTCACGATTCCGGTGACATGTCCCGCGATCCCGGTTGGAGGGAGGTATGTCCCGATTTCAACTCAGATCTGCGTCCAGAGGACGCAGATCTGAGTTGAACACATACGTGGCTGAAGCAAGGAGCTGACACAGGTCAGCTCCTTGCTTCACCGCTGAATGCCGCCTACTGGCTTGTAGACGCGATGTGATGACGTCACATCGCGTCTACAACTGTGCGCCAGTGAGAGAGAGAGGCGCACAGAGTGCAGCGGGGGAACGAGGAGAAGGTAAGTGTAATGTTTACACTGAGGTGGAATGTGAAACTGGGGGCAGATGAAGGAGAGGATGGCATGACACTGGGGGCAGAGATGTGGGGACATGAATCTGGGGGCAGAGATGGAGGGAACATGAATCTGGGGGAAGAGATGGAGAGGACATGAATCTGGGGGAAGAGATGGGAGGACATGAATCTGGGGGCAGAGATGTGGGGACATGAATCTGGGGGCAGAGATGGGGACATGAATCTGGGGACAGAGATGGGGGGACATGAAACTGGGGCAGAGATGGGGGGACATGAATCTGGGGGCAGAGATGGAGGGGACATGAATCTGGGGGCAGAGATGGGGGGGACATGAAACTGGGGGCAGAGATGGAGGGGGACATGAAACTGGAGGCAGATGAACGGTGTATATGAAACTGGGGGAGAGATAGAGGGGGGATATATAATTTACGGGTGACTGTTGGAGGATTATACTGTGTGCGGGCACATGAAAAATTAATTAGAATGGGCGGAGTCAACACAAAAGTGGGCGGGGCTAAATTTGCCGCGCCGCTGCCGCACATTTTGTCCCTCTTTTGGTTCTTCAAAAGTTGGGAGGTATGTTCTAGGGCTTCTATCTAGAAGGCTGATCCAGGTCATACGAAATACATTTTACTGTATTCTACCTCCATCTTGCTTATAATGTATACTTATCCATCACAGACTTTAGCATTTAGTATTTCTTCTGCATATTGTGCCATGGTTCACCATGCTGCTCATGGCATCTATCTGCTTTGATAAGATATTTCCTGCATTAGCTATTACAATGCATTGTATATCTCTCACATGTATTTAGGCCAAGATATAAATACTGTAACAGAAATGTTGTTACCTTCAGCTGGAGTGAAAACAGATATGTTGGATCGGGGCCCAACACCTGCACTTGTTTCTCCACTGATATATGCATCATAGGTTGTGAAAGGAGTGAGGTTGGTAAAAGTAAACTTGAGATCCTTTGTGCTGTTATCCAGAATCCGACCTGATGATAAAAGAATTTAGTGTATAAGTATAAAGAATGCTTTATGCCTTACTGTTATGAGCAAAACGCACCACATCAAAGTTCATAAAACCGATATACTGGGGAGGGGGAGCATATGCTAGGGAAGGGGGGCTTGGTGATCCTAATATCTGCAATTCTCCAATTTTCAAAGGATGTGTATTATTCACAGAAATATGTATTACACCCTACTAAAACATGTGGACATCATGGAGGGGATGTCTTGCTTGGCATGCCTTACTTTTAGCAAGAATTGAAAGCTGCTGCAGGAAGAATAGCAAAACCAAGTGACTAGTAGGTAGGCTGGGATTTCAGCAGACAACGTCCCAGAGAACCGTCCTGACAGTCTGTAAAGATTTGTAATACTTTGCAATACCATTCAGCTAACTAAATGTTAAAAAGTATTCAACTTATGACAAATGACCTTGAAAATGACCTCTGAACCTGACAGATTGCAGAATCACTTTGTGCTTTTACCAAAATTCTTTACAAACATATCACATAGTATATACGAATATCAATGTACCCGGCTTGTTCCCAGAATTCTTTGTCTATGTACAGTAAGGCTATTCTTTAGATGTCTTCTCCGTGCTGCTGTTCGGTAGAAATCCCGTTTTTTGTCTGTATGCAAATTAATTCTCTTGCAGCACTGGGGGCGGGCCTCAGAGCTCAAACAGCACTGGGGGCGTCCCCAATATTACAAGAGAAATCTTCAGCGCCGCCATCTTCTTCAGAAACGGGCTCTTCCAGAGCTGGGTTCAAACTTCTAGGCCTCGGGCCTCAGGCAGAGCCGACTGCGCATGCCTGTGGCAACAAGAATAATGGCCTCTTACACAGCAAGTAAACGGCCATTTTCTTGTGGCCTTGTGGTAGGAGAAGAATAGCCTTTCTTAGGGCTATTAATATGTGTGATCGAGCAAAAATGTGATTTTTAATTATATAATCCCTTTAAAGCATGTCTCCAATAATAAAATAGCTTTTCATAAATGAATAGTGCAGAAGAATATAAGAAACATACACTTTAGAACATACAGTATATATGGCAATAGTTATAAAAGCCACAAACATTGGTTATTCTTACTCACCAGTGGGGCCGTACAATTCAACCCTGTAACTAAATTTTCCGGTCACAATAGTTGGAGCATCCCACGTAACAGAGAAGGATCTTGCTGTGATGTTGCCCTTGACGAGATTTTGAGGAGGATCTTCAGGCACTGAAACAATATACACACATTTTTTTATTCTAAAACGTAGCGTTTTTTTTATACAATAGTAAAGATAGGGGATAAGTTGGACATGGCTGGGGCTCCATCCTATGGATTTGTGGTCCGATCCTGTGTATAGGGACACATTGTATTGTGGGAAAACCACCGTTGATATATAATGCAATCACTCTTTATGTATGGCAGTAAAAAAAAATAGACAAAGTTATATGTTGTTTATTTCTGGTTGTGGGTATAATGTTATTTTTTATATGATTTTGAGTTAGAAATTGCTATTAATAGTTATAATACAGGCAATAAAGGGTTCGTCCACAAATAGATATTGATGGCAAATCCTCAAGAAAGGTTATCAATATCAGAAGGGTTGGGTTCTGACACCTGGCACCCTCACTGATCAGCTGATAGCTACACAGTTTACAGATTTAGAAGCAGAAGGGATGGATATAGTGTTGTGTAACATTATATCTAGTTCTAGAATAACCTATCTAAGGCTAAGGCACTATGTAGCAAGGCGCAGCCAAAAAGTGTTGTGGAAAAGACTGCTTCGGAAACACATTGTGGTTTTTTCTGCAGCGCTTTTCACAGGAAGTCAAAATTTTCCTCTGCAGACTTTCTGTTCCTATTATATCTATATGGGAACTGCCAGCATTTCCGTAGGTATAATTTACATGCTGCAGTTTACAAAAATGCAACAATTTTTGAAATTGCAGCATTTCTGCTGTGAATATATTTTCTACAATGTGAAGATTGGATTAGCCAAAATCCTATCCATTTTGCAGGTACTGTGATACGCTGGCCAAAATACCACGTATTTGCAACGTAGGGAGCGGAAAAAAGCTTTTTTTGTAGCAAATTTTGCTGCAGTTTTTGAGCCAAAGCGAGGAGAGGATTGTGCAGAATGTAGAGGTATAAGAGCTTCCTTTATACACAGTCCAGTAACATTAATGTGACCACCTGTCAAAATCCAGAATAACCACCATTGGTAGAGCGAACCGCTGCGAGATGTGCAGGAAGAGAGGGGATGTTGTGATGATGGTCACTGGGATGTTGAGCCATGCCAACTCCAGTGCTGTGGCCAGCTGCACTAGGTTACGCTGTTGAGCATCCATGGCACGAACAACCCGATCGAGGTGGTCCTACAGATTCTCTATTGGGTTCAAGTCCTGGGAATTTGCTGGCCAAGGGAGTACGGTAAACTCATCCTGGTGCTCCTCAAACCATGCATGTACACTGAGAGCTTTATGACATGTCGCATTGTCCAGCTGGTAGATGCCATCATCCTGAGGAAAAACAATTCTCATGTAGGGGTGAACATCGTCCGCAAGGATAGATGCATACTTGTGTTGATCCATCGTGCCTTCCACAATGATAGTACACCCAGATGGCTGATGGCACATGCCTTCTACCATTGGTTATTTAATGTTGACGTCAAAAGTAGGCGGTGGTCACATTAATATGACTGGACTGTGTATTTCCCATTCATTTTGCAACCTCTCTCTTGGCTTTGGCTCAAAAAACCACAGCAAAATCTTCAACAAAAAAAGCTGCTTTTCCACAACATGAGGTCTTAGCCAAAATCAAGTTCCTGTGCATCAGACTGCACAAAACCAAGGAAGGTAACACAGTGAGCAAGTTTTCTACCTACTGGAGATAAAGAAGATAAACCATAATCCCTTTTTACAAAAGTTTGTTAGGGTGGGAGGAGAATCAAAGTATACAGTAACCCTCTAAAATACAAAACAGCGATACAAAAAAGGTTTTTACTGGAGCAGGTTGACAACATAGACCTCAAAGCTACTGTGTTTTAATGGTGAAGAGGAAGTTATGCCAACTGTGGTTTGGAGCCTATCTATAGACTACTGAAAGCAAACTATAGACATTAGTCAGAAAATAAAATGTGGCTACATATAATCTAAAATACTTGAGCAATTTCCAAATACCCTGGATAATAAAAGCTACAGGGAAATTGTATTGGCTTTCTCTAAAAATTGCCAGGTATCAAAAGCATATGTAACATCTGCTGTGCACTAAAGAACAACATGGGGTTAATGCTTCTTCTATTCCCTAATATACTAACCAAGATTCAGAGTCGTCCAAATAAGAGGTCAGTATATAACAGAATAACTACATAAGCAATTCCCAACTTACTAAGGAAATGTATAAATTGACCTCTTCCAAACAAGTAATTTACTTCACTTGCCTTGCAATAGAGTATAAGACTGTCTTGTTGGATGATGTATTGCTTACACTGCACGTTATGAGATCATCACTAATCATATAAAATATATACATACTATCTATCGTCAGCCACATGTCTATTGAAACAAGCATAGGTCAGTTATGTGCACTCCATGCAATTGCACAATTACAATACATATGTTTATAGTAACAAACCATGCTGTGGGGTTTTCTGTAAAAATAGAGGCATAGAATTAAACAGTGAAAGCTAAGAACCTCAGCATTGCATTCCTATAATTCATCCTACTTAAAACTGAAGCTGATAACATTGGACCTGGCAGGATAAGAGTAAATGATGAAGCACTTGTTCACAGCAGAATCACAGACATCCTGAGCAGGCAACAGAAGCTCCTTCTCTTCTGGCACTTCTACTTGTTTTGACTTATAGGGACTTGTTCTTCTGGTGCCAAAAATGCTTTCTGTATTGTACTTTAAGTGCTGCTTTATCAAACCACAGGTTTGGTGAAAAACAACAGCTAGATATTGGGCACTGGATATAAAACAGTAGCATATCACTTTTAATGGGTCCCTTTAATGTGAAAAATATGTCAAAGTTCATAATACAGGAGCCTAAGGCTGATGTCCCATGTGGCGCTAACTGCAGCATTTTACAGTCCTGACAAAGTGGTTGGGACTCTAATACTCACAGGGGAAATGCTGCAATTTCCAAAACCATTGCATTTTTGGAAATTGCAGCATCTCAGTTATACCTATGGGGATGATGGTGGTTTCCATTTAAGTATAATTGAGAAAGAAAGTCCGCAGAGGAAAGCTCTGCAAACGTTCTGTGAAAAGTGCAATCATTTTCTCTGTAGCCTGCTATGTGGGGCCTTAGTCTACAGAGATATTCCTATCATGAAAACAGGGTTGCACGGCCTTTACCTCAACAGCATCTATCTAAAAATCACTTTTGTGGGTTTACGCAAGGTTCACACTAACATCCAGGTCTTTGTCATTGGTGTCTGTGTGGGGACCCAAAAGACAGAGTCCCTGTCTTTAATGAGGTCCACCAGGTTTCCATCCAGTTTCCACTGGTTTCATACTGAAACTGACAGAGAAAATTCCTCCTTGCAGGACCTTTCTCTCTGTTGATTTTAAGGGGAATCTGCAGCGGAGTCTCTTACAGAGACTTGAACACAGATGTCAACCTAGCCTTACTAAAAATAGCCAAGTCTGCCTGATTGATTATTCTTGGAACTCCCATTGAAGTGAATGGAAGGTGATGTGCATATGAAGCCACCGCTACACTACTGGCAGCTGTGAGACAGGAGTCAGGGAACCCCTGTTCTTGAGCCTTATGCAAGTCTCAGAGGTAGTACCGATACATCTTGTACACTTATAGCATATACTGTAAATATGTCACAAATGTTCGATTAAAATAACCCTTTCAGCTAGCCTTGCACACCAGTGAGATAAGGATTGGGAATTAAGATTTAAGATTCCCAATCTTCTTCCCATTCTAAACATATGCATGTTCCATTGAGCTGAACATATATGTGTATGGTGGATTAGGAGAGATAGCTCGGGGATGAACATATGCTTGACCAACAGCAATTTAATATGTATGGTGGCTACACATCTGAAACATTCCAAATCAGGTTTAAGGCTAAGGCCTCACGGACGTGAACGCACTGCAGTTCTTTCCACAGCACTTTTAAGAGAAAGTTCACAGAGTTTTCCTCTGCGGACTTTCTCTTAACATTATATCTACGGGAAAGCCGCCGGCGTTTCCGTAGATATAATTGACATGCTGCGATTTGCAAAGGCACAACAGTTTTGCAAATTGCAGCGTGTCTGCGCTGCGATTTCTTCTGCACAGTGGGCATGGAATTTGCATGAATCCCATCCCCTTTGCTTGCACTGTAAAACGCCATGATTTTTCCCATTTTTTCCCGTTTTCCTTTGTGGGCAAATCGCGGCGTTTATGTCCCGTGGGGCCCCGGCCTTAAGTGCCAAACAATTCTAAAACTGACCACTGTTTTAGTATTGGTGTTTATCTGCAGACCATCAGCTAAATTTGGAAAGGTCTGCTGATAACTTGATGCCTGTTGTGTTTATAAGTGTAAGATTTATAGCTGATGCTACTGGAAAAACCTGAGTCTGAGAATTATCTATTTTTTGATAGAAGGACAGCATTCATTTCACTGTCAGTGAATGGGGACTATTCAAATGTCTGTCATTTTGACACTCCATTGTCAAGGACCATCAAAATATAGTTCATTTCCTATTTTTGGCTGGTTTTATACATCCCACCATACACTGAAATGTATGGGGGATCCATGAAAACAGGTGTCCTGCGGGTTCAAGGCAGTCATGAAAAATTTACTTTTTTCAGAGCTGTTTAGCACATCTTTCATGTAAATCAATTCTTAAGCTACTGTGACTCACCAGGGTTTTGCTAAAAGGAAAAAGTGTCCCTTAACAATCCATATAAACAAAAGCCTGCACTATTTCTGTCAAAAATGGGGACTGATCGTAATGAAACAAAAAGGGGGTTATCTGAAGGCATTAAAAAGTCCACTGAAATATTAAAATCAATGAACTTTCTAATAAACACTTGTTTGTCCAAAATCAAAATAATGGAGTCCCTTCAGGCTTCACAGAATTAAATTCTATGTGAAAATGGAAATATTTACTTACCGGATTCTGGTGTCCTTACAATTGTACTGTCAATGTAGCCTGGTTCGTTGGTAACAGCTGAAACCTCAAATAAGTAAGTTGTGTATGGCCTAAGCTGTCCTACTATATATGTGATTGGTTCATCCCAGATGGCATTAAATGTCCGAGAGGTTATGGTCTGTAATGTAAGCGAAGCTGTAGTTGTAGACTGCCCACGAGTTGAAGAAGGGCTAGTTGTGCTCCATAGAAATGATTCACTTTTTTCCTGAAAAGACAGATTAAATATATATAATAAGCAATATATACAGTGGGGCAAAAAAGTATTTAGTCAGTCACCAATAGTGCAATTTCCACCACTTAAAAAGATGAGAGGCGTCTGTAATTTACATCATAGGTAGACCTCAACTATGAGAGACAAAATGAGAAAACAAATCCAGAAAATCACATTGTCTGATTTTGTAAGAATTTATTTGCAAATTATGGTGGAAAACAAGTATTTGGTCAGTAACAAAATTTCATCTCAATACTTTGTTATATATCCTTTGTTGGCAATGACAGAGGTCAAACGTTTTCTGTAAGTCTTCACAAGGTTGGCACACACTGTTGTTGATATGTTGGCCCATTCCTCCATGCAGATCTCCTCTAGAGCAGTGATGTTTTGGGGCTGTCGCTTGGCAACACGGACTTTCAACTCCCTCCAAAGGTTTTCTATAGGGTTGAGATTTGGAGACTGTCTAGGCCACTCCAGGACCTTGAAATGCTTCTTACAAAGCCACTCCTTCGTTGCCCTGGCGGTGTGCTTTGGATCATTGTCATGTTGAAAGACCCAGCCACGTTTCATCTTCAATGCCCTTGCTGATGGAAGGAGGTTTGCACTCAAAATCTCACGATACATGGCCCCATTCATTCTTTCATGTACCCGGATCAGTCGTCCTGGCCCCTTTGCAGAGAAACAGCCCCAAAGCATGATGTTTCCACCCCCATGCTTTACAGTAGGTATGGTGTTTGATGGATTCAACTCAGTATTCTTTTTCCTCCAAACACGTAAAGTTGTGTTTCTACCAAACAGTTCCAGTTTGGTTTCATCAGACCATAGGACATTCTCCCAATACTCTTCTGGTTCATCCAAATGCTCTCTAGCAAACTTCAGACGGGCCCGGACATGTACTGGCTTAAGCAGTGGGACACGTCTGGCACTGCAGGATCTGAGTCCCTGGCGGCGTAGTGTGTTACTGATGGTAGGCTTTGTTACATTGGTCCCAGCTCTCTGCAGTTCATTCACTAGGTCCCCCCGCGTTGTTCTGGGATTTTTGCTCACTGTTCTCGTGATCATTTTGACCCCACGGGGTGAGATTTTGCGTGGAGCCCAGATCGAGGGAGATTATCAGTGGTGTTGTATGTCTTCCATTTTCTAATTATTGCTCCCACAGTTGATTTCTTCAATCCAAGCTGGTTGCCTATTGCAGATTCAGTCTTCCCAGCCTGGTGCAGGGCTACAATTTTGTTTCTGGTGTCCTTTGACAGCTCTTTGGTCTTCACCATAGTGGAGTTTGGAGTCTGACTGTTTGAGGGTGTGCACAGGTGTCTTTTTATAGTGATAACAAGTTTAAACAGGAGCCATTACTACAGGTAATGAGTGGAGGAAAGAGGAGACTCTTAAAGAAGAAGTTACAGGTCTGTGAGAGCCAGAAATCTTGATTGCTTGTAGGTGACCAAATACTTATTTTCCACCATAATTTGCAAATAAATTCTTACAAAATCAGACAATGTGATTTTCTGGATTTGTTTTCTCATTTTGTCTCTCATAGTTGAGGCCTACCTATGATGTAAATTACAGACGCCTCTCATCTTTTTAAGTGGTGGAACTTGCACTATTGGTGACTGACTGAATACTTTTTTGTCCCACTATATATATATATATATATATATATATATATATATATATATATATATATATATATATATATACACATATATATATAATGTAATATATACGTATAATGTGTAAAATGTGTATATAATGGGTGAAACACTGGTAAACAATATATATAGCTCAAATCTTTTGCCTTTTGTGACTTAAATATATCACTGATGGGGATCTTCACTCATAAATTACTGCATATTTCTACAATTTAATAACAAATGGCTGCTATATCCAGTCTTTTCTCAGTCCTGCATTAAAGAGGTAGTAAAGTTTAGAAAACTTTTTCTAAACGCTGTAATATGAAATTCTGATTTAACAGGGGGTTCCTGTTAAGGATCTCTATCTATTCAGTGGAGAGCACAAGGCATCACTTTGGAGGACCTAAACATTGGCGTTAGAGTGCTGGGGGTGACAGAAGGTGACCCTTTGTGATTAGAGATCAGTGAGTAGTGAAATATTTGAGATTTGATATTCGTTTCAAGTAGCCCCTCAATATTTGACTACTCGATCGAATATTGTATCCCATCACAGTCTGTGGGAAAAAATGCTTGTTTCAGGGGAAACCACTATTCGACTAAAGGAGAGTCACCAAGTCCACGAGTAGCAGGAGGAGAGTGTTTAGGAGGAGTGCTGTGCAATTAAAGCACACGGACCCCATACACTATAACGGGTCAGTGCACTTTAACTGCACAGCGCTTGCAGTTGCGCTGATATTCTATTTGGGGGGTCCTCCTGCGCACTCCTTCCGTATGGGAGGCAAGCACTAATGTGAACTTACTCGTCCTGCAGAACCAGCATTGATTGGCCGAATGCTATTCAGTGTATAGCATTCGGCCAATCAACGCTGGTTCTGCAGCAGGCTCTTCTTTGCTAGTCGGGAGAGCTGGCAGCTTGCGGTTATGTGGGAGCTGACTTTTTCTCATAGGAATGCATTGACCAGCGTTGATTGGCCAAATGCTATACAGTGTACAGCATTCGTCCAATCAACGCTGGTTCTGCCGGAGGCTCGTCTGTGAGAAGGCGGAGTCTAAGATCGGACCACAGCAGTCTCCTTTATGGTCCGATCTTAGACTCTGATGAATAGCATTCGGCCAATCAACACTGGTCAATTCATTCATATGAGAAAAAGTCAGCTCCCACATAACTGAAATCTGCCAGCTCTCCCGACTTGCAAAGAAGAGCCTGCTGCAGAACCAGCGTTGATTTGCCGAATGCTATACACTGTATAGCATTCGGCCAATCAATGCTGGTTCTGAATCGAATCTTTACTGCGAATAGGAGTAGTATTCGAATGAGTACGAGTATTTCTAATACCGTAGTATTCTATTGAATACCTACTCGATCGAATACTACTCGCTCATCTCTATTTGTGATCTGCTTATTGTCACTAATAGATTGTCAAAAACAGAGGGCCCCATGAATTGACGTAAGTGGACAGGGGAAACAACAAATATGCTGTAGTAAATCAATGACTGTAGTATTCCAAAGTCATTGATGTCCTGTAGGGGATAATTATCATTTTATCATGTTGCCTGTGTAGATTTCTTATGTTAAATCCCAGGTGACTCAGTTACTTTGTTATTATGGAAACTCATACAGGGTCCATTCACACTGAGTTTTTTTACGAAGATTTTGATGCTGAATATGCCTCAAAAGCAGCTTCCAAAAAAAGAATAGAATTCTACTGGGAGGCTTTTTTTGGAGGCTGATTTTTTGGCAGATTTAGCATCAAAATCAGCACCAAAAAACTCTGTGTGAATGAACCCACAGGGTAATCTTGGTAATGAAACTTTGGAGACTCCATGACTTCAAGGCTGAATTTTCAGAGCTTTAGAAAGTTTAGTTTTACAAGTGAAGCAGAACTTACAGTGCATTCTGGCAATGCTCCATTCAGAATATCTTCTACTTTTACAGTGGTATCCTTTACTACTACTCCAGTCCTTGCATGCTTAACACTTATCTTGAAGCTAGTAATTTTTCCATGGGGCTGTCGAGGTAAAAACCATGTAAGATTCACTGCGGATGAATTAAGGGCTTCAACAGACAGATTCACAACTTTTCCTGGAGCTGTAAGAAATAAAGTTAACGTAATAGTTATTCATTGTGTCATATAACAAATAAAGTAAGTATATATTGTGCAATACAATGCCATGCAAAAACATCATTCTATTAGGGTCCCTTCTCTTAGGGTCCATTCACATAGAGTTTTTTGGTGCTGATTTTGACGCTGAATCTGCCTCAAAATCAGCCTCCAAAAAAAGCAGCTGATTTTGAGGCGGATTCAGCGTCAAAATCCTTGCCAAAAAACTCCGTGTGATTGGACCCCTTGGTAAAACCTAAAGAAATGACTGACACTTTGTGGGTTTAAAACACCAGTGCAAGTCACTTTACTCTGTGGGTTTTAGACACATCTATAAGATTTGTTTACCTATCATACAATATTCTCACTTTTTTAACCAATTAAGGACACAGGGTAGTTTGTATATTAATGCTCAGTGACTTTCTAATTTTCCTACCCCCTTTTTTCTCTTATGGTGTTCATGGTATGGAATAAATAAAGCAGTTTTTGGATAGTGTGAACTTATATGTACATGGGGATACCTAAAACATTAGTTTATTTTTTTGTTTATATTATGTGCTTTTTAGATTAAAAACTGTGATTTTCAAACTTTTTATTATTTATTTTATATACTTTATTTTTAACTATTTTTTTGTTTTTACTAGAGATGAGCGAACAGTGTTCTATCGAACACATGTTCGATCGGATATCAGGGTGTTCGCCATGTTCGAATCGAATCGAACACCACGTGGTAAAGTGCGCCAAAATTCGATTCCCCTTGAACTTGAACCCTTGTGCACCCTCAGCTCTGCTACATCAGAGCCGAGGGTGCGCTTGAACCCTTGTGCACACTCTGCTTCATCAAGCTAATAGAATGCATTGGCCAGCGCTGATTGGCCAATGCATTCTATTAGCCCGATGAAGTAGAGCTGAATGTGTGTGCTAAGCACACACATTCAGCACTGCTTCATCACGCCAATACAATGCATTAGCCAGTGCTGATTGGCCAGAGTACGGAATTCGGCCAATCAGCGCTGGCTCTGCTGGAGGAGGCGGAGTCTAATGTCGGACCTGAATGGAGACTGGTGTGGAGCGATCTTAGACTCCGCCTCCTCCAGCAGAGCCAGCGCTGATTGGTCGAGTTCCGTACTCTGGCCAATCAGCGCTGGCCAATGCATTCTATTAGCCCGATGAAGTAGAGCTGAATGTGTGTGCTTAGCACACACATTCAGCTCTACTTCATCAGGCTAATAGAATACATTGGCCAATCAGCGCTGGCCAATGCATTCTATTAGCTTGATGAAGCAGAGTGTGCACAAGGGTTCAAGCGCACCCTCGGCTCTGATGTAGCAGAGCTGAGGGTGCACAAGGGTTCAAGTGCACCCTCGGCTCTCCTACATCAGAGCCGAGGGTGCGCTTGAACCCTTGTGCAGCCTCAGCTCTGCTACATCAGAGCCGAGGGTGCGCTTGAACCCTTGTGCACACTCTGCTTCATCAAGCTAATAGAATGCATTGGCCAGCGCTGATTGGCCAGAGTACGGAATTCGGCCAATCAGCGCTGGCTCTGCTGGAGGAGGCGGAGTCTAAGATCGCTCCACACCAGTCTCCATTCAGGTCCGACCTTAGACTCCGCCTCCTCCAGCAGAGCCAGCGCTGATTGGCCGAATTCTGTACTCTGGCCAATCAGCACTGGCTAATGCATTGTATTGGCGTGATGAAGCAGTGCTGAATGTGTGTGCTTAGCACACACATTCAGCTCTACTTCATCGGGCTAATAGAATGCATTGGCCAATCAGCGCTGGCCAATGCATTCTATTAGCGTGAACTGAGTTTGCACAGGGGTTCTAGTGCACCCTCGGCTCTGCTACATCAGATTGCTACATCTGATGTAGCAGTGCCGAGTGTGCATCAGATGTGTAGTTGAGCAAAACTGACTCAGCACTGCTAAGTCTGCATTCGCATAGGAATGCATTGGCCAGCCTTCGGCCAATCAGCGCTGGCTCTGCCGGAGGAGGCGGAGTCTAAGGTCGGACCTGAATGGAGACTGGTGTGGAGCTATCCGTACTCTGGCCAATCAGCACTGGCTAATGCATTGTATTGGCGTGATGAAGCAGTGCTGAATGTGTGTGCTTAGCACACACATTCAGCTCTACTTCATCGGGCTAATAGAATGCATTGGCCAGTGCTGATTGGCCAGAGTACGGAATTCGGCCAATCAGCGCTGGCTCTGCTGGAGGAGGCGGAGTCTAAGATTGCTCCACACCAGTCTCCATTCAGGTCCGACCTTAGACTCCGCCTCCTCCAGCAGAGCCAGCGTTGATTGGCCGAATTCCGTACTCTGGCCAATCAGCACTGGCTAATGCATTGTATTGGCGTGATGAAGCAGTGCTGAATGTGTGTGCTTAGCACACACATTCAGCTCTACTTCATCGGGCTAATAGAATGCATTGGCCAGTGCTGATTGGCCGAATTCCGTACTCTGGCCAATCAGCACTGGCTAATGCATTGTATTGGCGTGATGAAGCAGTGCTGAATGAGTGTGCTTAGCACACACATTCAGCTCTACTTCATCGGGCTAATAGAATGCATTGGCCAATCAGCGCTGGCCAATGCATTCTATTAGCGTGAACTGAGTTTGCACAGGGGTTCTAGTGCACCCTCGGCTCTGCTACATCAGATTGCTACATCTGATGTAGCAGTGCCGAGTGTGCATCAGATGTGTAGTTGAGCAAAACTGACTCAGCACTGCTAAGTCTGCATTCGCATAGGAATGCATTGGCCAGCCTTCGGCCAATCAGCGCTGGCTCTGCCGGAGGAGGCGGAGTCTAAGGTCGGACCTGAATGGAGACTGGTGTGGAGCTATCTTAGACTCCGCCTCCTCCAGCAGAGCCAGCGCTGATTGGTCGAGTTCCGTACTCTGGCCAATCAGCACTGGCCAATGCATTTCTATGGGGAAAAGTTAGCTTGCGAAAATCGCAAACTGACAGGGATTTCCATGAAATAAAGTGACTTTTATGCCCCCAGACATGCTTCCCCTGCTGTCCCAGTGTCATTCCAGGGTGTTGGTATCATTTCCTGGGGTGTCATAGTGGACTTGGTGACCCTCCAGACACGAATTTGGGTTTCCCCCTTAACGAGTTTATGTTCCCCATAGACTATAATGGGGTTCGAAACCCATTCGAACACTCGAACAGTGAGCGGCTGTTCGAATCGAATTTCGAACCTCGAACATTTTAGTGTTTGCTCATCTCTAGTTTTTACCTGTCCCACAACAGGACTTGAACTTGGGATTATCTGATCTCCAGTGCATTGTACTGAAATACATCATATTGCAGCACATCCCACAAAAGCAGTCCTGGCTGCCAAGACAACCCCTTGTACTTCTCAATCTTATCATGGAGGAACCAAGGAGTGGCAGGGGGGAGCCATCTTGCTTCTGGACCCCCCAGATGCCATGAGTTCTATTGATCAGAGCACCCAAGGAGTTACTGCGCCAGACTCAGAGTATTTTCTGACTTTGGCAACTAGTCCTGAGCCTCGGCTGAACACGACGTAATAGTATGGCACAGAGCAGCAAGGGTCTAGATGGTTGCAGTTTTGCAATTTTGCAGCAGCTAACGCATGACAATTACAATATCACAGGTATCTCAGGCCATTTCAGGAGCAGGCCTTTCTACACTGTTTCTGTTCCTCTCGTAGAACTAAACAGGAGTTGTTGAAACAGCATAGCCCAGTGAGTTACTCCTTTTCCAATGCTCCCAATTAACAGATGCAGGATAGTTCTCTGTGCTGTTTATTTACATTCTGTACAAGTCCGCTTGCCTTTTTCTGTAATCCCAGCCACCTCAGGGGGCTATAAAGATGGGTATTTCAGTTTGATCCACGAAGAGCTGAAATGAGAATACCACTTTATGGCTAAGACCCCACGTGGCATCCTGCAGCAATAAAGCGCTGTGGGAAAAACTGCAGCGACAATGTATCGCAGTTGTACCCGCAGCACTTTAGAAAGAAAGTTCGCAGAGGTTTCATGTATTGTAGATAGGGAACCTGTAACAGATTTTGCATTGGGGTCAGAAGCTTCAAGTTAGAATTTGATTTACTGCTTTGAAACATTATAACAGAGATTCACATTAGTATGGAATTTATATAAGCTAAGTACATTAATAATACCCATAGATACTGCCATAGGTTCTTCAATATTGCCAATAGAGTTTTCCTAATTTCTCTAAAACTCAGATTTGCTATGGTTTATATTAAGGCACCATATCTACCACAATTCAAGATTTATTGTTCTTCTTTCTGAGTGCATGGAAGTTACAACTATTCTGGGCAACATGTCATAAAAACACAGATATTTTTTACTTCCACCTCAAGGCTCAGTATTGCTTGGGACATTGATGCCTTGATGTTACAGGATCTGCATCTACTAATGATCCATATTATTCAGGATGTAGTGTACTAAAATTGGAATTGCTCTTAAAGTAAAAACAAGAAACAATTCAATAGAACCAATCCTTTCACACATAATTTGTCAAACTGTAATACCTAAATGGGCAATATACATAAGGAGGAACAATCTGGATCTCTCCTCTGCACACAGATCAACTAGCTAGTTGGCAGATACTTGTTTTCGTGCCCATTGCTTATTTACTCTCCTCGCCATTTCTACCTTCTATGATAAGATAAACAGAAAGTCAGCCTCATAGTCTTCATTTCATAAAATCAATCTTCATTACCTAACATACTAGAAAACCTGGAACGTCACTTTATAGAAGGAGCTAATACACAAGTGATGCTGTGGAGGGTCGAAGCTATAGTAAACACTGGAAGCAGATTCTGGTGATAATATAAATGGGTTTTCTATTAAACAAATCAAAAGAAAAAATAAGATACAATATATAGCCAGCACATGTGGCGCTCAGGCTTTATTCACATCTGTGCAAGGGTTTCCGTTCAGGGGGTCCATTTGAGGACCCCCCAAACGGAAACCTAATCTGCATCAAAAAGCAGTTACCTTAGAAGACCTGCGGACCACATAGACTATAATGGCTTGCAGCACTTTTTTCTCCACATTTTTCATGCGGAGAGGGGAACAGAGCCTGGAGGCTCGTCGTACTTCATACATTGATCTGGCATGATGAAGGTCATTAGACTGAAATGTCCCTGCTTAACATTGGATCAATTTTTCATTTATACCTAAATACCATTTTTTCCATGGCATTTCCTATGTTAACTTCACAATAAATGTATTTGTTTATCACTGAATCAAGAGTGTGCAGCAGATAATTTATTCTTTTTTAGAAGAGCGCTTCTCAACTTGGTTAATTTAAGGTTAATGGTTTGCTTTTAGGACAAGCAAACATATTTTTCCTAAGGACTAATTCCATTGACTTGAACAATTTTTTGCAATTCTGAAAATACAATTTTTTCATGAAACTTTCTAAGTAAAACTTTTAATAGTTAAATAAAATTAACACCTGCCATAGGCTCCCTCTCAAAGGATTGCGTTTTTTGATATAATCCTATTTAATATAAACATTCTCCGACTAAATTAACTAACACATCTTTTCATCTCACATATGGACGCGTGTGAATGGACCCTGATGGAGAACAGAAAAAAGCTGGTGTGATTATTGTGGTCAAGAAAAGACTACAAAGGAAGGTTTGTTGCCCTGATTTGCACTATTAATAATATAACTTTTATGATAGGTAACATATACAGTATTTTCTCAATTCGTTTCATGTTGCTTTTTTTGAATTTCTTGAGGAAAAAACTTACAGAAAAAATCTGGGGTAAATGTATTTTTTGTGGAGATTTCAATATCACTCACAATGTGATTGATATCACTTATTGCGGTAATAGACCTCCCCATAGCTTGATGCTTGGCTTCTACAGGAAGATTTACATGTCGCTTGTGATGCTTACACACATTAGATGGAGATTTCACATTTTACTCCTCCAGACACCATACTTACTTCCATATTGGTATGTATTTAACTGATAAATGGCTCCTGATGTGTCTCATTGCACCATAGGTCACATAACATGGTCAGACCATGCCCCCATTACTCAGACCATTGAAACTCCTTCTTACCCCTACAATACCTAAAGTTGCCACAATAATATTCATGTCACATCTTTAAAGCAAGTTCAAAAATCCATTTCTTCAAGCCTAAAAGAATTCTTCACACTCAGTGCCCCGGACCACTGCTGTGGTCCGATCTTAGACTCCGCCTCCTCACAGAGGAGCCTCCGGCAGAACCAGCATTGATTGGCCGAATGCTGTACACTGGCCAATCAACGCTGGTCTATTCATTCCTATGAGAAAAAGTAAGCTCGCTCATAACAGCAAGCTGCCAGCTCTCCTGACTAGCAAGGACGAGCCTGTGGCAAATCAACGCTGGTTCTACAGCAGACTCGTCCTTGCTAGTCTCCTAAACACTCTCCTCCTGCTATTCGTGGACTTGGTGACTCTCCTTTAGTCGAATAGTGGTTTCCCCTGAAACGAGCATCTTTTCCCATAGACTATAATGGGATTCGATATTCGATCGAGTAGTCGAATATTGAGGCTCTACTCAAAATGAATATCGAATCTCGAATATTTCACTGTTCACTAATCTCTAATCACAACCAAATTTAAGAAAAAAGAATCATGTTCAAAACATCCCAGTAATATACTGCATATTGAGCTACTGTATTTTTCTCAACACCAGCCACTTCACAGCAACCTCAGTGTAGTGGTCTCTACACAATCCAACGTGACTGATCATACTTTCACCTGTTGGATGAGGGTTAGAAGACCCCATACACATTATCAGAGGCACAACTTGAGACTCCTGGGCTCCAGTGCAAAATATGTAATGGTTCTCCCACTTACTATGTGCTACCTATAGTCTTCCTATACTGTGAAGAGACCTTTTGGGCCCCTGAGGCTCCAATCCCTGTACCAGTTGCTACCTCTGCACCCCCTACTGCTAAGCTACTGTACATTAGATAGTTTATCTTTCTTACCTACTTTTAATTTGCATCAGCCCGATAACTAAACTTAAAATAAGTCATAAAACTTGCAATACTGTAGTAGGTTGTGAAGAACGATGTATTTGGGACATATGAGAGTGGGATGATTACGTGCTGTCTGTGAGATCAATGAGAAGTGAATGATGGTGGTCTAAAATTCATTAAGGTGAAATAAATATTTCCAATATGTTACATTATAATCTGCTGTCATGAAACCTATTTTACTGTCAAAACTCTAACATTATTCATGTTATAAAGATATTTTATACTGTATGTTTTAATGTGTGTCTTATTTGAACTTTAAGACAGATAAAAAAAATATATAGCAGAAGATATATTTTGTGATTTATCAAAGACATCTCACTTACATGTTAAGTAAAAAGTATAAATCAAAATGGCATCCTGAAATTCCAGCCAATGCTGATTGACCTGCGGCAATCCATTCAGAGGCTGGCAGGGCATGCTAGCAGGTGTTATTCTGTAGTTATGTATCTTAGTATTACATTTGTAGTCAGCCTGTGCCTCCTTCAGCCTACATTCAGACAACTAACGGTGATAATGTCCAAGTTGAATGTACATTATTCATGGCAGTTTTGCAACCAAGGGGGTGCCCGTTTTTGTGGCTCCCTTATACATTTGAGTGTATGAAGGGAGAAGTGAAAACAGAAAAAAATAGAACATGATGTATATTTTCACAGTCCATTACAACATGGACAGACTTGAAATTAATGCGGCCACGTGACATCCATTAAAAAACTTGCAAAAAACTTATCGTATGGGGGCCACACGGTGGCTCAGTGGTTAGCACTGCAGCCTTGCAGCGATGGAGTCCTAGTGTTCAAATCCCACCAAGGGCAAAAAAAAAACATCTGCAAGGAGTTTGTATGTTCTCCCCGTGTTTGCATGATTTCCATCCCATATTCCAAAGACATACTGATAGGGAAAAATGTACATTGTGAGCTCTATGTGGGGCTCACAATCTACATTTTACAAAAAACCCCAAAAAACTTATCGTATGAATATCGGCATAGTGTAGCTGTACAGGCATCAGTAATGTGTCAATGGCTGGTTCGACTATTGCTCCTGTTCATGAAGGGCATATGCAATACTTGTTTTACCTGTGACAACTAAAACCTTAGTCCATTATAACAGGCATTTAGTAGATATATAAACATCAAATCAATCTGGTTCAGGCTAAGGCCTTAGCCTTTGTGGAAACACTTCTCTTTTTGTTGCAGATTTTGCTGCGGTTATTTGAGCCAAATCCAGGAGTGAATTGAGCAGAAGGTAGAAGTATAAGTACTTGCTATATATTTCCTTCTCTTCTTGTAGCCATTCTTAACTTTAGCTCCAAAAATCACACTGAGATCTGCAATTAAAAAAAGCTGCATTTCTGCAAATGGGGCCTCAGCCTAATAGTTTTCATGGCAAGACCATTTGTGCATTTGCATATACGAGGGGGTTCCCAATAGTTTCCAGAATGAGGCTGCTGAGCACGCAGTTTTTGGAGTACGCAATTCTGCAGCTAGTTATTTGTTCAACCACGCCTTGTCAGTCAGTGGAGCAGACAAGATGGTCCTGTTTGCCTTTAATGGATCCTTAGCAGGGATAATCAATTTAAGATCAGTGGCGCTCAACTTCCTAACCCCTACAGGACCACCAAACATAGCACAGGTTTGTATACTGTGCCGTGGCTGCAGCTTTCTGACATAAAAAATATGGGATAGATGCAGTACAATTTCATGCCACAGCACATTATATGGAACTTTGCTACCTTTAGCACTGCTGGGGTTGGTTATAGTGCTGTTGCTTTCTTCGTCATCTAATAAGTGAGAGAGTCGGAAACTCTCTGATCTGATATCGATGAATTATGATGCTGTCATAAGGATAGCTTAGAAGTATAAAGGTCCTAGAAAACCCCTTTAAGTAAGAGACATTCTTATAGTGTAAATTTTTAATGCGTTGTTAAAAACTTAGATTCTCATACGTCTTATCAGTAAACAAAAAAAAAAAAAAGATTTAGCTGTCAAAGGGAATGCTACAAAGTAGCCAAACTTAATAAATCCTTACAGGGAAGAAAGGGAGATTGTGCAGCTGCCTCAAATTAATCTTAGGAGGCAATTCAAGTTTTGGGAATTCCAAAGCCACACGGTAAGTAAGAATTATTCAGTGTTGGAAGGAGTTTCACACTGGGCGTTTTTGTGGCATTTTTGGAGTGGAGTCCAATTGTGAAAGAGAAGTGAAAAACATAATTCTCACAAATCTTACATATCTTATAAAGGGGCTGTACAGCATTTAAAAAAAGGTATAAAAGGTGAATGTTGCAGCATCACTGCTGAGCCTGTGGCATGATTTTGATAAATCATGACATGCTCTGTCAGATGCAAAGATACAGTCCTATGAAAAAGTTTGGGCACCCCTATTAATCTTAATCATTTTTAGTTCTAAATATTTTGGTATTTGCAACAGCCATTTCAGTTTGATATATCTAATAACTGATGGACACAGTAATATTTCAGGATTGAAATGAGGTTTATTGTACTAACAGAAAATGTGCAATATGCATTAAACCAAAATTTGACCGGTGCAAAAGTATGGGCACCTCAACAGAAAAGTGACATTAATATTTAGTAGATCCTCCTTTTGCAAAGATAACAGCCTCTAGTCGCTTCCTGTAGCTTTTAATCAGTTCCTGGATCCTGGATAAAGGTATTTTGGACAAACAATTCAAGTTCAGTTAAGTTAGATGGTCGACGAGCATGGACAGCCCGCTTCAAATCATCCCACAGATGTTCAATGATATTCAGGTCTGGGGACTGGGATGGCCATTCCAGAACATTGTAATTGTTCCTCTGCATGAATGCCTGAGGATTTGGAGCGGTGTTTTGGATCATTGTCTTGCTGAAATATCCATCCCCGGCGTAACTTCAACTTCGTCACTGATTCTTGAACATTATTCTCAAGAATCTGCTGATACTGAGTGGAATCCATGCGACTCTCAACTTTAACAAGATTCCCGATGCCGGCATTGGCCACACAGCCCCAAAGCATGATGGAACCTCCACCAAATTTTACAGTGGGTAGCATGTGTTTTTCTTGGAATGCTGTTTCTTTTTGGACGCCATGCATAACGCCTTTTTTTATAACCAAACAACTCAATTTTTGTTTCCAAAATGAAGCTGCCTTGTCCAAATGTGCTTTTTCATACCTCAGGCAACTCTATTTGTGGCATACATGCAGAAACGGCTTCTTTCTCACCACTCTCCCATACAGCTTCTATTTGTGCAAAGTGCACTGTATAGTTGACCGATGCACAGTGACACCATCTGCAGCAAGATGATGCTGCAGCTCTTTGGAGGTGGTCTGTGGATTGTCCTTGACTGTTCTCACCATTCTTCTTCTCTGTCTTTCTGATATTTTTCTTGGCCTGCCACTTCTGGGCTTAACAAGAACTGTCCCTGTGCTCTTCCATTTCCTTACTATGTTCCTCACAGTGGAAACTGACAGGTTAAATCTCTGAGACAACTTTTTGTATCCTTCCCCTGAACAACTATGTTGAACAATCTTTGTTTTCAGATCATTTGAGAGTTGTTTTGAGTAGCCCATGATGCCACTCTTCAGAGGAGATTCAAATAGGAGATCAACTTGCAATTGGCCACCTTAAATACCTTTTCTTATGATTGGATACATCTGGCTATGAAGTTCAAAGCTCACTGAGGTTACAAAACCAATTTTGTGCTTCAGTAAGTCAGTAAAAAGTAGTTAGGGGAATTCAAATCAATAAAATGATAAGGGTGCCCATACTTTTGCACCGGTCAAATTTTGGTTTAATGCATATTGCACATTTTCTGTTAGTACAATAAACCTCATTTCAATCCTGAAATATTACTGTGTCCATCAGTTATTAGATATATCAAACTGAAATGGCTGTTGCAAACACCAAAATATTTAGAACAAAAAATGATTAAGATTAATAGGGGTGCCCAAACTTTTTCATAGGACTGTAGATTAGCATTGCATTCAGAGAAGACCTCTAACATACACAGTCCAGTCATATTAATGTGACCACCGCCTAGTTTTAAAAAACCAGTCGCAGAAGGCACGTGTCATCAGCAATCTGGGTGCACTCATCATTGTGGAAGGCACGATGGATCAACACAAGTATGCATCTATCCTTGCAGACCATGTTCACCCCTACATGCGAATTGTTTTTCCTCAGGATGATGGCATCTACCAGCAGGATAATGCGACGTGTCATAAATCTCGCAGTTTACGTGCGTTGTTCGAAGAGCACCAGGATGAGTTTACCATACTCCCTTGGCCAGCAAATTCCCCGGACTTGACCCAATCGAGAATTTGTGGGACCACCTCGATCGGGTTGTTTGCTCCGTGGATACTCAACCGCATACCCTAGCGCAGCTGGACATGGCACTGGAGTTGGCTCAACATCCAAGTGAATATCATCACAACATCCCCTCTCTTCCTGCACGTCTCGCAGCGGTCCGCTCTGCCAAAGGTGGTTATTCTGGATTTTGAGAGGTGGTCACATTAATGTGACTGGACTGTGTATAACACCACACAACAGTACTACTCAGTACTCTCAGGGCTCTGTATGCTTTCATATAGACTCCTGCATGTAGCAAAGGCCTTAGTCTGTGATCAAGTAGGCTGCCTTTTCTGATCTATAAATGTATGTTTCCTATTAATTTTGGAGAAAAAAAGAAAGCTAAAACAACGTGTAAAACAGATATGGTATTGGAAAACACATTTGATATCAGGTACAGTTCATGTTTTCTAAAAAAAACCATTCAGGGACCTTTTGTAAGATCAGATTCTGTATATGTTTTGTTACATTTTTTTCAGCTCCTGTTGTAGTTCTTCTCTCTACCATTGTTGTCTTAGAGACAGGGCCGGCGTCAGCGCACGGCATAGTCGGGCAAGTGCCGGGGCCCACAGAGCCTCTGGGGGCCCCCCGGCACTTGCCTGTCACAATTTCAGCTCATCGGCGTCCGTCCGCCGATGAGCTGGAATACATACGCGATGCAGGAGCTGTGAGATCAGCTCCTGCTCCGGCCCGGCTTGCGTGTGTAGGCGCGATGACGTCATCGCATCATGCCTACACACGCAAGCCGGGCCGTAGCTAAGCAGGAGCTGATCTCACAGCTCCTGCATCGCGTATGTCGGTATGTGACTGGAGAGAGAGAGAGGAGCGTCGGGGGAACGATGGAAGGTGAGTGATAGAAGGTGAGTGTAAGTGTTTGTTTTGTATTACATATTAAGGTGAAACATAATAAAGGGGGCCCATGAAACTGGGGGGCAAATGAAGGGGAGGGGGGGAACGGCATGACACTGGGGAAGATGAAGGGGGTGGGGAGAGAACGGCATGAAACTGGGGACAGAGATGGAGGGGGCCCAAAGAAACTGGGGGGCAAATGAAGGGGAGGGGGGGGAACGGCATGACACTGGGGCAGATGGAGGGGGTGGGGAGAGAATGGCATGGAACTGGGGACAGAGATGGAGGGGGCCCAATGAAACTGAGGGGGCAAATGAAGGAGGGGGGAACAGCATGACACTGGGGAAGATGAAGGGGGTGGGGAGAGAACGGCATGAAACTGGGGACAGAGATGGAGGGGGCCCAATGAAACTGAAGGGGCAAATGAAGGGGAGGGGGGGAACAGCATGACACTGGGGCAGAGACGGGGGACATGAAACTGTGGGCAGATGAAGGGGGAGAACGTGATGAAACTGGGGACAGAGATGGAGGGGGGACATGAAACTGGGGGCAGAGGAAGGGTGTATATGAAACTGGGGGAGAGATGGAGGGGGGGCATATAATTTACAGGTGACTGTAGGAGGATTATACTGTGTGGGAGCACATAATAAATGAATGAGAATGGGTGGAATCAACATAAAAGTGGGTGGAGCTAAATTTGCAGAGCGCGCCGCACATTTTGCCCCTCTTTCTACTCTTTAAAAGATTGGGAGGTATGGCGTTGGTGATGCCACACTCCTGCATGATGTCACTCGCTTCATCTGCAACGCACAGTGTCTCGACTCCCCCACCTCCTTTACAAGGGGGCCCACTGAGGCTCTGTCGCCCAAGGGCCCATAAAAACCTGGAGCCGGCCCTGCTTAGAGAGCCTGTGAACACTTAAGGATCATTCATGAAGATGCTACTAAAAATGTCTCTAGAGCTGATCCTTTTTACAACAACATTTCCCTCTCTGCATGTACTCTTTTCTGCCCATAACATGCCACATACAACAATGAGCTTTTGTTTAAAGTTATTATTAATTATTAAATATACATGATTAGTGGCTTACTTAATTACTACGTTATCATATTACGTATTGTCTCCCTTCTCGGTGAACGACAAAGGCCAAGAAAATGTTTTGTTCATTTGGTTATCCTGCTATCATATTTTCACAGTATCATTGTCCATTAAAGTGCAAAGTAACACTAGCTGTATGTGACCAACCACATAAACAGAAGCTTAAGTTATACATAGGCCTGATACATGCAACATATTATGGAATGTGTTGTGCAAATCCAAAATCTGGCTTGTATAGACTACCAATACTTTATCTCTAACATTATATGGAACCATAAACATTTTTCATCACATTGCCATATTACATAGACACTCTAACAACACGCCCAAGGAGAACCTACAACTCTATAAAACACAACCTTAAAAGGACTTTGTGATCAGAACCCAGCATAGCAATTCAGCTCCACAAATAGATAGGTTAGGGTCACCTGAATTAAACAGTTTTGTAAATCAGTGCCTCGGTGCCAATATATCACCTTTTTTGTTAGTACACAAATGAACTCTTTGGAGCAAAGTGGGTATATCCATTGTTCCAAAGAGGTACGTGGCAATTCCCTCATTTCTCCAAAGAACTTATTTTCCTATTGGCAAAAAAATAAATAAATAAAAGATAAATCTTGGCAACTGAAACACTGATTCACATGGGAAAAACACTGTTTGATTCAGGTGACCTAAACCTACCTCTTGGACTGGGTTGATATGCTGGGTTTTGGTGACCGACAGTTGCGTGACTTAAGTCTTGTGGTCCCCAGTGCAATCTTTTGTCCGGGGTTCCCTACCTCATCCCTACAGCAAATTCTCAATACTGATGGTTATGGGTACAAAGGAGTTTAAGAGTATAAGATAAGATAATCCTTTAATAGTCCCATAGTGGGGAAATTTCTACCTTAATGTGGTTTCAACCTTAGTGTGGTTAAATACAAAACTTGCAAAAGGATAAAGGAAAGGGAATCAGCCCACTTACGTGACTTTCTCTGTATATAGTCCATAAAAGGTGCGCGCCACAACGGTTAGGATGGTGGATGCCCGGATAATGAACCCATCGGCTTGGCTACAACTAAGAGGATCAGTTTATCCTCGAAACGTGTCAGATAGATGCTTTTCCCAGTATGATGGAATTTTTTTGATAGCAACATTGCATGGAACATGGATTTTTAATCAGTGTGAATAAAGGCTAAGTTTTAAGGAATTAGACGTGCTGCTGGATTTTTCCTTGTTGCATTCTTTAGTGTAGTTAGGGTAATCTGTGAGTCTCTTTAGCTTATGGGCCAGATGGAAGCTGAAATCTGAATACTGATGCCCGTGCTTATGGGCCCCCTAAGGCTCCTGGGCCCCAGTGTGACTGCACCCTCTGCAACCCCTCATGTCACGGCCCTGGGGACAAACTCCCTTTAAAAAATACATGTGTTGCTGAACATAAAGTGAAGATCACCTATTACATTGCCTCTTGTTTACTGCTTCAATGTCATGTCAAAAGCCTATGATCATATTGGGGGATGTGTACTGTGCATATGAGGAAAATAGTCGATATGTGGCTGAGGCTAGAAAGTAGAGAGGATGGCACTTGGCTGGGTTTTTAGCAGGGATGCAGACCTCGAAATTAACCAGGTTCTACTACAGTACACTGCACTTCTGGCTCATTTGCATATCATGGACAAATGCAATTTCCATGCAAATGAATTCCAGAATATTAAAAACAAAGGTATGAGGGTGCTGGTGAAACTACCCACGACTAGATACTCATGCTGCTTCCATAACAATTTCCCTGCTAATTTCACTGACCACCTAACAGTCTGGTCTATAAAAATATTGCACATTTTATATGTTGTTTGCCATATTTATAGATAGTAGTTCTCGTGTACAAAAAATACAGTCCTATGAAAAAGTTTGGGCACCCCTATTAATCTTAATCATTTTTTGTTCTAAATATTTTGGTGTTTGCAACAGCCATTTCAGTTTGATATATCTAATAACTGATGGACACAGTAATATTTCAGGATTGAAATGAGGTTTATTGTACTAACAGAAAATGTGCAATATGCATTAAACCAAAATTTGACCGGTGCAAAAGTATGGGCACCCTTATCATTTTATTGATTTGAATTCCCCTAACTACTTTTTACTGACTTACTGAAGCACAAAATTGGTTTTGTAACCTCAGTGAGCTTTGAACTTCATAGCCAGATGTATCCAATCATAAGAAAAGGTATTTAAGGTGGCCAATTGCAAGTTGATCTCCTATTTGAATCTCCTCTGAAGAGTGGCATCATGGGCTACTCAAAACAACTCTCAAATGATCTGAAAACAAAGATTGTTCAACATAGTTGTTCAGGGGAAGGATACAAAAAGTTGTCTCAGAGATTTAACCTGTCAGTTTCCACTGTGAGGAACATAGTAAGGAAATGGAAGAGCACAGGGACAGTTCTTGTTAAGCCCAGAAGTGGCAGGCCAAGAAAAATATCAGAAAGGCAGAGAAGAAGAATGGTGAGAACAGTCAAGGACAATCCACAGACCACCTCCAAAGAGCTGCAGCATCATCTTGCTGCAGATGGTGTCACTGTGCATCGGTCAACTATACAGCGCACTTTGCACAAATAGAAGCTGTATGGGAGAGTGATGAGAAAGAAGCCGTTTCTGCACGTACGCCACAAATAGAGTTGCCTGAGGTATGAAAAAGCACATTTGGACAAGGCAGCTTCATTTTGGAAACAAAAATTGAGTTGTTTGGTTATAAAAAAAGGCGTTATGCATGGCGTCCAAAAAGAAACAGCATTCCAAGAAAAACACATGCTACCCACTGTAAAATTTGGTGGAGGTTCCATCATGCTTTGGGGCTGTGTGGCCAATGCCGGCATCGGGAATCTTGTTAAAGTTGAGAGTCGCATGGATTCCACTCAGTATCAGCAGATTCTTGAGAATAATGTTCAAGAATCAGTGACGAAGTTGAAGTTACGCCGGGGATGGATATTTCAGCAAGACAATGATCCAAAACACCGCTCCAAATCCTCAGGCATTCATGCAGAGGAACAATTACAATGTTCTGGAATGGCCATCCCAGTCCCCAGACCTGAATATCATTGAACATCTGTGGGATGATTTGAAGCGGGCTGTCCATGCTCGGCGACCATCTAACTTAACTGAACTTGAATTGTTTGTCCAAAATACCTTTATCCAGGATCCAGGAACTGATTAAAAGCTACAGGAAGCGACTAGAGGCTGTTATCTTTGCAAAAGGAGGATGTACTAAATATTAATGTCACTTTTCTGTTGAGGTGCCCATACTTTTGCACCGGTCAAATTTTGGTTTAATGCATATTGCACATTTTCTGTTAGTACAATAAACCTCATTTCAATCCTGAAATATTACTGTGTCCATCAGTTATTAGATATATCAAACTGAAATGGCTGTTATAAACACCAAAATATTTAGAGCTAAAAATGATTAAGATTAATAGGGGTGCCCAAACTTTTTCATAGGACTGTATAGGCAAGTATTTGAAATTGGCATCACACGTATTTAGCATTTAGATATGTCAAGATACCTATAATGTATTGTTTGTATGATAGAACTAAATATTCATGTGTGATAGAACTAAATATTCATGTGTCTGATTCTGTCCCGTTACAGTAGATGATCTGAATTTGTAAGAACTTTAACAACATTTGTGCTAGAAAAAAACACACTTTTATGTGCGACCTGTAAGTGAATGTGGTGGTTTTAGATTTGCAAAGAAAATGCAGCAGAGCTGAATTGATCATTGAAATATTTCTTTTGTGTAGAAGGTTAATGGAACCCTAGGTGACAATGTTTTTTTGTGTTCTCTATAACATACATTGGACCACAAGGACAAGTGTTAGTGATTTTTCAACATGTGGTTATTTTGCTCTGTGTGAAATATCTTACCGCTTTCTGCAGTGTTAAACAGAAAAGAATCGCTGTACGATCCGATGCCAGCACTGTTTTCTGCCGCCACCTGGAATTAATCAGAAAAGACTAGGCATCAAATTTCCTTTGGAAATCCAAGTATTTCTAGAGAAAATAACCTTTACAACATTATAAAGCGATATAACAGCTGTAATAATGACCCCCAACTTTCTTTCTCATATGTATTAAATACTAAATCGCATGGCGTCATATCATAACCAAGAGATCAATCACATGTCTAATCTTTCCTTACAGTTCAAAGATGGAAATTATTACAGTAGCAGTTCATAATGTTTGATACAGAGAATACTGGCACACAGGCAATGAGAGAATGTGCTAGATTTATCACAGCACTTGATGCTGGATGGTAAACTGGATACAGCTTAGGCTGTCTAATGTGAGTTTATACCACCTATTCAGAGAGGTCCTTTAGTTATAAGCAACTTCTCATAAATTAATAGTACAGATGAAAATAATTGTAATATATCTTATTAAACAAATCTATTTCCTTTTTCACCTATTATGTCCTTATCATTTTCAATCAGACATAGGATTCTGTCTCCGTATTCACCTCACACTCAGAGCTCTATGGAGAGGGGAAGAGGAGAAGACTGTTAACTGTAAATTTGTTTCCTCATTTTGTGCAGTGTAGTTTTATATCTGCAAGATATAGAAATGTCGAAGAACTATCCCTTACTCACAGAGTAGAGGGTAGAGCAATAGCAATTTTCTAAGTACTGTATATACTCGAGTATAAGCCGACCCGAATATAAGCTGAGGCCCCTAATTTTACCTCACAAAAAAAACCTAGGAAAACATATTGACTCAAGTATAAGCCGAAGGGGGGAAATGTTGCAGCTACTGGAAAATTTAAAAAATGAAAATGGTCGGAGTTTTTGGGTGCAGTAGTTGCTGGGTGCTGGGGAAGGGGAAGGGGGTGTTTTGGTTGTCTGTCTGCCCCTTCCCTGAGATTGAGGACTGGGGTTTATTCCGCCCACTTAGTATTCAGCTTGGCTGAACATAGGGTATCTGCAGTGCTCCTATTAACCCCTTCCCGATGGAATAGAAGCACTGCAGATACCCTATATTCAGTAGACCGGGCACTTTCAGACACAGGGATACCTAAGGGCAGGTTCACTCCAGCATCCAATCTCCGCTTTGAGGTTTCCGCCTTCTGCCGACAGGAGACGGAAACCTGGCATTCAGTGCCCGCCAGTGAGTGCCTGTGAGTGTCTTCTGCTCTCCGCCACGAAACCGGGTTTTTTTCACCGGACACAAAGTCCTGCATGTCCAACTTTGTGTCCGGTTAAAAAAAACGTTTCGCCACGGAGAGCAGAAGACGCTCATGGGTGCTCACAGGCGGACACTTTTCAAACCCATTTAAATGGGTATCCACTGTAACTCTTACGTATATACGGTATTTTATGGCATTTGCCTTTTCTCCCTCCCCTCTCCATAGACTAAGTAGAATGGAACTCAGTCTGAAAAGTGGAGAAGGTAAAATATTTCTTTAATTAGGTATATTGCAAAGTTTCTTATATGTATCTGTACTATTCATTTATGAAACGTGCTTTACAACTGGTAGACTTTAAGCCATATCCTTTACCCATGAAGCTCCACCCACCTGTCCAGTGAGTCAGAATATTTTGATCTTAAAATAGAAGTTCCAAAATGCACCACATTTTGAAACATTTTATGCCAGAGTCTGGTTGTAACATTAGCAGTATAGTTGCCCAAATATGTTATAGACATTGACGGACATGCAAATTTATAAATGTGGAGCGGTGGTCTTTTTATGGACAATCACTTTTTGACTCTATCACTCATTGTGGCATCTGTCTGGACAAGGACTCTTAATTTGGCATCTCTAATAAGGTATTTTGAAGTATTGTATTAGGGAATGGGGTGTATCAAAATGACAGAACCCACATTTAATATAAGGCAATTGTGTCTATTGCAAAACAAATCTGGGAGAGTATGTTGTGGCTTCTGTTTCTTATGTAGCATCAAAACTTTCTATTCTTTGCTCATTGTAATAGCATCCTGAGGCTGAAGGGAATAGAAAACATAACTGACCTATCACAGTCTGACAACAATTTTATCATGTCACCTTTATTTTATTTTGATAAGAAATTACTTAAATTTGTCATAGAAATATCACAACTGACCTTTTCCCCAGGATCTATAAGGTAACATCACACCATCTACTATATGAACTAAGAATCAAAGAAACTTCACAGCATAAAACATAATCAAGACAATAATATATTTCCAAGAGATTCCCCAGGGAACTGCACAATGCAGAGGAAAAGAATAATTCCAAACATTACACTGAAGACCCCTACAAGCAGGTGAATTGCATCCATATTTAAAGGTAATCAGGTTCTAGAAAAAAAACATGTAAACATAAAAAAAAATAAGGCAGTCATTCCTTGCTAGTCTTTCTTTACAAGTTGCTATGATTCCGATCTTTTCACGCTGGATCGAGGTCGGAGGTTATTTCCCACTATGCTTGGTTACTAGCCAATCATTGTGGGAAAAGCTAACAATGATTGGTCAGTAGCCAAGCATTGTGGGAAATAACCTCCGACCTCGATCGCATGGGAAAATATTGGAATCCGATCTTTTCCAATCCCAATCGCTCAATCCTAGTTTTGAGATGATTTATTTCCCAAAACAGTGATTCTCTGTCGGCATAGCTGTGTAATAGGCACTGAAAAGCAGCTGCCACCACCTGGTCATTGGCAGTGTGGATGCCCTGTTATCCCTGCCCCATCCTTTTCCCCTTCACAGGTAACACACCACTGTACTCAGCCTGTTTCCCTCAACCAACCTCTCAGGTATAAAAAACTGCATGTGATGTCACCTGAAGCTGCCCACTGGTGATGAAAAATACACGGACACTAGTACTTCGTTGATGCTCTCTTTACGGAGGTAGATGTGGAAGATACAGCAAATAGAGAAGAATACATAGTGGAACATAGATAAAACCAACAGTAGAATATACGGCCAAGTTAACAAGATTACAGGCTGCGACAATTTCGCTTTTGCAGAACATGCACTGCCTGCCACGGGAGAACCTGTTGCCCTACTCACGAGTGAATATAAGGTTCATTGGTTCCGAGAACAAATTGGCGTCTCTTTAGCTGTGATATGGCTCTACTACTCAAGCTAAAACATCCTGCACAATCTAGCCAGTGTTAACCCTTTCCATGCTGCCAGCCAAAAGTTCACCACTATACACATAGGCCATATTTTAGAGTCGATACTTACGCTGCACAATTCTACTACATCAAACTTGGATTGTCATAGTCATCTAACATCAGTTCATAAAAAGTCATTAATTCCCCATTGATCCACACAAATGTATGTGACCACTGCAGCCATTGACATCGGCAATCATATGTCATACTACTAGAAATGAACAGGACGTAATCACCTTAGAAATTAAGACTTGTGAGGAGGATGAAGGAAGTCAGTAGGAGGAAGAGGAAGGGCAGCTCTTTTTATCTTTTCATAAAACTTACATATTTCTGTAATGCATATGCATGTGGTTTGTAACTGATCGCATGATAAGATCACTTAGTGTTCCATATGATGTGTTCTTCTTAAAGGGGGTTTTCAGCCATAATAATTGATAATCTAGCTGTGCAATAAGTCAACAAACAAAAAATGGCAGGAGTCCAAAACCCAGGACTGTCAGCTCACCTGCTGTTTGAAGAGGCTATAGTGTACAGCCTCTTCGGTATTCAGCAAGCACAATGCATTTTCTTGAATGGGACTGAGCTGTAATCAGTCCATATGACTGATGAACACTATGTCACATGGCCCATGGAGAAGAAGTGATGCTTAGGGAGCACTGCTGCTTCTTCAAATATCTGATCCACTGAAGGTCCAAGTGACAATCACCAATGGGTCTTAAACTCATAGATAGATAGATAGATAGATAGATAGATAGATAGATAGATAGATAGATAGATAGATAGAGATAAATAGGAGATAGATAGATAGATAGATAGATAGATAGATAGATAGATAGATAGATAAATAGGAGATAGATAGATAGATAGATAGATAGATAGATAGATAAATAGGAGATAGATAGATAGATAGATAGATAGATAGATAGATAAATAGGAGATAGATAGATAGATAGATAGATAGATAGATAGATCTTAAACTAAGGTTAATCAGGTTAAAAGTCCCAGAAAACTCCTTTAGAACAGCTTGACCAAAAGTCTTAAACTACTATAACTGACAAGGGATGTTTCCCATTTCAGGATTTCAGCCACCTCCTATCTCCTCACTCTGACACTTCATGGTTTTCCGCTCAGTCCAACAGTGCCCTTGTGCTTGTTGTAAAATGCACAGTTAGCTCTGGATTTACTTAAAGGCATAACAGAGAACTCATCAAGAAACTTTACTAATCTTTATCAGGCTCAGCAGCTGAAAGCAATGTGCAGAGAGAGGGGGATAAGGGAATATAGTCCAGGAACAGGGACTGAGTAGTCAGCAGACCTTAGAAGTGGTCTGTAACCTTGGCAACAAGTTCTAAACCCTGAGGAGGATTTTTTATCTGAATCTGGCAAATGGAGCAATATAGATAAAGCAATATATTGGGTAAATACTTCAGTGAGCTTTAGGTGGCTTTATCATTGGGAAAAGTCATTTTTAGATAAGCACATCCTTGCATAGTCTTTAGAAAGGCTATTCCACACCTACCTTTTGTATGGAAATGACCTCAGTAGATTTTGAATAAGTGCGTTTTTATTCATATGGTAATTAGGTTTCTCGGTGCACCCCAGAAATGTCTCTGTGCACCCCAGAAATGTCTCTGTGCACAGTCTTCTCTATGTGTATGTACCGCAGAGTTGAGTCATTAGCACATCAGCCTCTGCTGTACATACACAGAGAGTATAGCAGAGAGGAGTGCACAGTGACTTCCGATGCACGGTGGAGGCTAATTAACATATGTATAGAAATGGACTCATTCAAAATCTACTGAGGCAATTTACATACAAAAGGTATGTGTGGACTAGTCTTTCTAAAGGCTATTCAAGGATGTGTTTAGCTAGTTTGCCAATGATTGAGCCCCTTTAAGCTGCAACTGTAAATATGATTCTTAAAATTGGAATACCCTGGAAATACCTGAAGAGTGATAAATGTCTATGCTAGAGACTTTTTAGTATTGACAATTAGGGAATGGGACATTAGTTCCAGCAAAGAGAAAAACAGTCTGCTTATCATGTTTCCTAAAGTATACAAGACAAAGAATTTTGGCCATCGCACATTCCAGTGCTTTTTTTTAGTACGGACTGTCCTTTTCCCTCACAATCTTAATTTTTGTCTGAAAGAGGACCTTTCCGAAGTTCCCTTATTAGGTGCTTTTAAATAGTCACTGTCATTTCAACTTCAAACTTTGTATAGATGAATAGATAGTAGGTGATTGTAAGAAACAATGAAATATGTTGTATCAATGACACATGCCTCTTTTTGCACTTATCAGGCTGTTTCTGCTACTTCTATCTGGAGATGGAGAGCAGGTCACATTACACAGGTCTATAGGAGTCTAAGGGGAAAGAAGAGAGAAGTAAGCAGGATGTGCAGGAAAAAAGAGAAGAAAGACAAGTTTTGTTGAACTGGAGCTAAAAATGAGCTTTCTATCACAACCAAAGTACTTTACTAACATCAGTACAGGTCAATATTTTTCTATATACAGTATGTCCTATATGGTCCTGGGGTTGTTTCTGAGAAACATTTATAGAGCAGATTCCCATAGCTCTCAACTGTCTCTGATTCAGCGGGATATTTCTAGATTCCGGGTCCTATCCCACTGTCCCAGTTGACAGGAGATATGTCATTGGCGTCAACACACCTGTTTACTTGTTCCATTACAAAAGACAGGAACTTTATACAGTGGGGACACCAGGAGAGGGAATTTATAATTGTGGGGTGGCTGCTGCAGGGGAACATTAAACTGTCGAGTATATATACAGATGAGATCCGCAGCTCTTGTTCAGACTAAAAAAATGTCCTTTATTTCTTCACATTAAAAAATGGTACAGAAACCATGACGAACAAGTGAAAAAGTGAGAAAAACATAAACGTGGTTAAAAAAACTCTAGTTGTTTACATGTCTGGCTGACGTGTTTCAAGACACTAAGTCTCTTAATCATAGCCTCCCAGTCCCTGACTGGGAGGCTATGATTAAGAGACTTAGTGTCTTGAAACGCGTCAGCCAGACATGTAAACAACTAGCGTTTTTTTAACCACGTTTATGTTTTTCTCACTTTTTCACTTGTTCGTCATGGTTTCTGTACCATTTTTTAATGTGAAGAGATAAAGGACATTTTTTTTAGTCTGAACAAGAGCTGCAGATCTCATCTGTATATATACTCGGCATTGGATTGTCTCCTTGAAGTCCAGGAGAAACTGATCGGGCACCTTGAATTCGGACCGGTGAGCTGTTATTCCTCTCTTTTTTCTTGTTTAAAACATTAAACTGTGTGGATAGCTGGAGGGGAAACAGACAGCATTTGTTAATTTCTTTTATCCATAATGTCAAATTTTAGGTTCTGTCATGGTGTCTGTCATTTTACTAACAGCACTTATTGCTCAGGGAGGATGGGGACTGGAAAAAAAACAAATCTCAATGTGTCAGGACACATGGGGCAGCACCTATTAAATGATACAAAAAGCTGGATTTGCAAAAAACTGGGTTTAAAGTACAAGCCACATATCCTCCAAAATAAAATGCACCAATTTCACCAAAAGGCATAGAAATAAAGAACAAATGATCCTTAACAAGACAATATTAATACATATGGGCTTTGGTTACATTTAGTCTGAAAAAAAAATTGGAGTACACCATGTTGTGATATAAACACATCTATTGTTATTAATGGGATCATGAAAAACAGAAAGAACAGCACATGCAGTGGCGTAACTAGGAATGGCGGGGCCCCATGTCGAACTTTTGACATGCCCCCCCTCCCCCCGACCGATGCTGAAGACCTCGACCAACTGTCCCCTACCGCCGTCGCCCCCCCCCATGCGCATTTCTGCGCACACTATAATACCCAATATTGGCCCCTGCACACAGTATTATGTTCCCATAGTGGCCCCAGTACACAGTATTATGTCCCCATACTGGCCCCAGTACACAGTATTATGTCCCCAGACTGGCCCCAGTACACAGTATTATGTCCCCATAGTGGTCCCAGTACACAGTATTATGTCCCCATATTAGCCGCAGTACACAGTATTATGTCCCCATACTGGCCCCAGTACACAGTATTATGTCCCTATACTGGCCCCAGTACACAGTATTATGTCCCATTGTGGACATACATGAACAATTATTATACTCTGGGGTCTTTTCAGACCCCAGAGTATAATAATTGGAGACCCAGAGGGATACAAACATAACAAACTACTGTTACTTACCTTTTCTCTCGACTCCCCTGCATTCTCCGTCGCTGTCGGCCATCTTCCAGGACGTCATGTGACCGGGGCCCTGCGTTGCAGGTCATATGACGTCACACAAGTAGGCAGAAGCCTGCCCGGAGCCTGGAGAGGTAAGTAACACAGTTTTTTATGTTCCGTTACCTCTCCCGGGCCTCTGATCGTTATACTCGGGGTCCGAAAAGACCCCCGAGTATAATAGTGCTTGTGGGGCCCACGCCGTCACTTACCGATCCCAGCCCCTGCCAGGGTCGGTAAGTATATAGGGCCCATTACTAGCTGGAGTAACTCCAGCTGGTAACGGCCTATTAAAAAAAAAAAAAAAAAACGCAGCGGTAGCGGCTGTCGCCGGGCCCCTAATGTCCTGGGCCCTGTGGCAGCTGCTACCACTGCTACCACGGTAGTTACGCCACTGAGCACATGAACGGTATCCATGTGCAATCTGTATTTTTCATAGACTGTCATTTCAGTGTATGATACTGAGCTGCAAAACTGACAGGAATAGGATCTGCACCCACACAGATCAGTGAAAATGACAGCTGAGTGCAGAAGTGTAAATTACTATATACTTGGGTAAATTCTTTAATGTGATCTAATAATATTTAATAATGAGGTCATAGAAATGAATGGGTCAGTTTACTATTGACAAAAAATATGTTTGCATGAGGCCTAAGAATGTGATCATATTTCCATTGCTAAAGGGGTTAAATCCTGCTGTAATGCCAATCTTATGTGAAAATCACACACTATACCAATGCAAACATCTTACATGCATCAATTACATAAATCATAGAAAAATATTCTCTATCACAATGTAGGAAACTTCAACCTTACAATTAAAGAGAACCTGCAGCTCTTCTGACATGTTAGTTTTAGTACCTATTTTTCCTACTTAGTACATACATATTTCACATGAATTAACAATTCTGAAAAATCTTTCCTTAGGACTCCATGTTGTACGTTCCCGTGTTATCCCTCACATGCCTACACTGACAGTCCTGGCTGGACAGCAGGGTCGGACTGGCCCGCCGGGGTACCGGGGAATCCCCCGGTAGGCCCCAGCCTGGACTGACAGTGCTCACTTCCTCAATGCAGAAGCACTGGTCAGGGGCCCGATCGGGATGTCAGGGGCTGGTTCAGGCCCCTGTCCAGTGCATTTGCATTGATAAACTGAGCACTGCTAGTGGCAGGGGCCCGATCGGTAAGCTCGGGGCCCCAGGCTGCCGGCAGCGCTGTAATTACTAAAGATGCCCGGCTGCCAGTTTCCCAGGGCCCCGACACTTACACAGAGGGGCCTCCTGCCGGTGCTATACTTTCCCTATTAATATAAGGAAAGTATACATCGGACTCCGGAGCACACCAGGGGCAGCTGCTATCCCTGCAATCTTTAGAAGTGCTCTCTCTGCAGCCCGGACTTCCTTCCCCTCCCCCTCCCAGCAGTGAGTCATCGCTTACATCGGCCCGTGTGGGGACAGAGGAGTCTGCTGCTGCTGCAATGATCCACAAATGTGAGTATATTTTTTCCTTTTTTTTTAGTAAAATGTAATGTTTAATATGTATATGTGTACATTTGTTTAACCCTTAAGTCCTATCATGGTGTCTATCATACACCACTATCACACACATAATCATTATGATAGACACCATGATAGTACTTAAGGGTTAAAGCATGTGTCTTGTATACTGTGTGAGGACTGTATGTTTGTATACAGGTATGTGTGTGTATATACAGTATGCTATAATAATGTGTGAGTGTATGTATATATGTGAGTATATATAGTATGTATGGTATATGAATGTACATAAATGTGTATATGCTAATTATATATATGTGTGTGTGTGAGTATATATGAATGTATATGTATGAGTGTGTAGTGTTGCAGTATAGGTATAATGGAAACAGAAAGTCCTCAGAGCAAACCTCTGTGGAGTTTCTGAAAAAAGCGCTGCAGGAAAAACTGATGTGTTGCGGCCGGGGGTTTTCCCGCAGCGCTTTTTGGCTGTCAGACGCTGTGTTAGGTCTTATCCTTATAGTGTGATGTACAGTATATTGAGATGTTACAGAGGACCTTTCACCTCCTGGGGCACATGTAGTTTTATATACCGCTAGAAAGCCGACAGTGCGCTGAATTCAGTGCAGCTTTCCTGTTCTGTGCCCCCAGTAAAGAGCTATCGGTGCCGGTACCGTAGCTCTTCACTGTCAGAAGGGCATTTCTGACAGTCAGCCAGGAACGTTCTTCTTCCCAGCAGCGCCTATTGCACTGTACTGTGAGATCGGAAGCGTTCCTCACCGCTCAGCGTCATCACTAGGCGGTAAGCAAAGCCCCCTCACACAGTACAGCGCAATAGACGCTACTGTGAGGAAGGGTGTTACTGATTGACTGACATAAACGCCTTTCTAACAGTGTATTAATCCACATGTGCCCCAAATGGTGAAAGGTCCTCTTTAAAGATTAGGCGCAGACGTGAGACGCAGTGGTTTTCATTGAGCTTTTGTCCCCAGCGCCCCGTTATCCTCCTGCCTGTGTCCGTTCGGTCTCATGGCCTCATTTCTGGAAATCCTGTATCTGATTGGTTTCAGTGGTCCCATGAGGTGCAGGACTCCCAGCAAGGAGGTGCCGGCACGAGACTAAATGGACACTGGCGGTGGACAATGGAGCAATGGGGACAGGTGAAGGCACTTTTTATTTATTTTTTTATTTAACACCTTCCATCAGGCACATGGGTTGATCCAATTCCTGGACAAATTTTTAAAGGATTTATCCATCTTTATAATGTTGATGGTCTGTCCTTAGGATAGGCCATCAGTATTACATCTGTGATGATACAACATCCAGGACCTCTGCAGATCAGCTCTTCCAGGACAGCCTGGCTACAGGTAATGGTAACATTTCTAGGAGCCATGCTGATCACTTTCCATACAGAGTGTAGCAGTAGGTTTAGGTAGTATGTTGTTGCACATTGTATGGCGGGTGAGCAGCCGGCTCCCGAGATGGTATTACCTTTAGCTGCCCTGTCTCGGTATCGCTGGTCTGCAGGTTCCTGGTGGTGGGCCCCTAGAAACAATTCCACTGGTGGGCCCTAGACACCCCAGTCCGACCCTGCTGGACAGTGTAAGACTATATAGCGACACTCCATCCCCTTCCATACTCTCAAACTGGTAATATGTTGGCTCAGTGGTTAACACAGTTCTCTTGTAATGCTGGAGTCCTAGGTTTGAATCTGACCTAGGACAACATCTGTAAAGAGTTTATATATTCTCCCTTCTCTACATGGGTTTCCTCCCACAATCCAAAGATCTACTTATAAGAAATTTAGATTCTGAGCCCTATATAATAACACCTAGTGGTCAATTTATTCAATAATTTCCAGGAGCAGCAACAATTTTAAGAAACAATGCTCCATTTATTAAAGGGATTTCATAAGACTCTAAAATTTCTGACCTATCCTTGGGATATTTTATCATTAGATCAGCGGGGGACCAACTCCTGGTGCTCTCACTGATCAGCTGTTTGATGAGGTCACTTCTTTCTGGCCAGTGACATCAGGTCCATTGGTCGCATGGCCATGCTGCAGCACAGTCCCATTCAAATGAACAGGACTGAGCTGTAATACCATACGCAGCCAGTGATGATGCTGCAGTGAATATCCAAATGCTACACCCCTTCACACTGCGAATCTGATTCTGACTACTGCACTCTCACAATCTGATAGTGATGACCTATTCTATGGACGGGGGATCATCAATATCATAGTTTCAGAGAACCTCTTTAACTAAAACAGAAAGGATTCCAAGCAATTCCAAGAAAGAATAAATGTCTAGGTTACCTGATTTACGCTATGCTGAGAGAAGAGCTTGCATTTTTCTTCCTTACTAAGCTGTGTCATTATAAGGATATAATAATACCGCTTAACCTTATGTGGATTAAACTGAAAATCAACCTCATTTGCAAATAAGGGAGCAATTTAGTCCTTGGCACACGGTTGTTGGCTAGCCAGACTTCTCTCATATCAGTCATACACATGTTAAGATCTTACTGCCAGGCACATTTTATCCCCATACTTGGAATATTTCAGGCTATCAGATAGTAACAGGTGGCATGAATTTATTTTACTATTGTCTATATATGACTCATATATAACTCCTATCACTCACTTTACATAGGAAATTATAGTCTTATACATCTGATATATTACAGGGAGGACAGAGTTGGTACCTTTATTTCATATGTTGTTCCAGGAGTCAGACTGGTCAAAAGAACCTCTAGACTGTCAGGTGTGGTCGCTACTTGAGTGTAAGATGACTGCATCCATGGGCAAACCTCTCTGTAAATGACATAGTATGCTATAATCTTCCCATTTGTATTCCGTGGAATATACCAAGATAGAAGGATTCCTGCAGAGCCCACGCGTTCTCCTGCTAGGTGATCAGGGGGTCCTGGAACTACAATGACAAGACACAAGTTACCACAATGACCTAAAAACATGAGCGGCTACTGACTCTCTTAGGACTGAAGGGAAGGCAGCATGTGTAAGACAGATTGGCTGTTAACATCACTCTCTTCTCCCTAGTACGGACTTACAAAAGATGATTAAATACAGGAACTCAAGAAACATTCTTTACCAGGAATGTTAGATATGCAATGTAGTAAAACTATGCAGAATAGCTTCATGTTGATGCCAGATCGCTTCTGACACTTATAAGTTATATACAGGAAGAGATTTCAATGACATTGGTGTGTGTATCCGCAAATAAGAGGCTTCCTCGACAACTTTTCAGCTCACACCTCTCCTCGTGATAAATAAGGAGTGTCGAAATAGCATCATATCTGGACACTTCAATAAACGTTCTTATATCTTTTGGCAAGTAGATCATTGTTTACTTCCTCAAAAAGCAGCAATTTGCATTGTGGTAACGTGTTAGTCTACATGTGCACAAAATCTAGGCTGGCTACTATCACTTTACCTTTGTACCCCTGCCCTTGAATAAGGCACAAAGGAGAACCATGTGCTGTTAATCACAATAACAGAGTAATGGTCCATCATAAGGCATCCATGGTACCATGATCTATCTCCGACCCCCTGTGAGGGGTTGAACGGCAGGATCATTTTATCAGTTGCACCCTAGAAACCTCAGTCCGACACTGATCATGTTTCTTTGTTTTTGGGAATCCAAGCTGATAGAACAACGTATGCAAAAGATGATGTCAGTTTGCATTAGTCACTCCTCTGGATCCTATTACTTTCCAGGGCCTAAAGGTATAACTACTCTATGGGTATAAAAGTGTAAAGGTATAAATGCTATGTATGTTGTATGTTCTAGCTCCTGTGCAAATCTGAAGATTATAATAGGAATTACTTCAAAGCTTTTGAATTAAATTAAAATAATGACAATCACTCATGTGAATACATTAGTATCCAAACAGTGCTCTGTATTAGACCGCAGGCACATGACCATATTACGAATTTGTGTTGCATGTGTAGGGCCCTTGGTCCATGGTTACATACCAAACTATACAGAGTTTCTTGTCATAAGGGTTCATGTTCCATTATAATTTTCTAGAATACAGGCAGGCGCATATGAAAGTACTATATCGTAACAAACCAAGGTATACTCAGTTCTTTAATAAAGAATAAGGGCTCTATGTGTGTCCAGTCAAGGCTCATGCACATAGTTTACCCATGTGCATAAGGCCTTAGGTATACAGTATTTGGGTTTAATAGTGTACTATATAGATTTCCAACCTTATAACTATAGGGAAGCTACAAAAATCTACTCCACTTGGGAACTCCTCATGCAATTTCTGTCTCAGTGAATATTGGTTATAAAGCATTTTAGAATTCTTGTTCATTGCTATACATAGACTTGAATATGTCTACTGCTTTGACCAAGCTGAGGTCAATATGCCTTTCTTATTGTAAATAAAGTGACAGGTCATGTTGTCACCATGTTCCAGATAACCCCATATTAGGGCACAGAGACCCCAGAATCCCAGGAACACTGGTTCGGAATATAACACCATGATACAAAATAAAGACTGCTTTATATTCTTTATGTGCTCTATCTAGTGTTCTAAACTGAACTGAATTCTGTAAGGTATCGTATTAATTTAAAAAAATGACAGCATAATTTTAATCCAATTTTATATGTCTTTTATAACTTGTTAGATTTATTTACCATGGTCAATTATTTTTAGTAAGCAACTGAAGGCAATATAGTCCACAACAGTGTGCAGCTAAAGTGCACCAGACGGTATAGAGGTCAAATACAATCTGACTTAAGTGAATGAAATACATTGGTGGTAAGTAGCTTGGAAAGTTCATCTATGCTTTTGGATACTCTATATCCATATGCCCTTGAATTAGAAATGAAAGAATTTTGCAATGCAAACATAGATTATAGGATAGATAAGAGATGAAAAATATATTATTTTGAACACTAGCCCAGATAGTCAGGAAGCATTAGACAACAAGCTAGACACTGGATATTTCCATAGTAATTGAATGAGACAGCCTGGATTGTGCGACACAGCGAGATCAGTATGTTATATGAAGTTCTATGAATAATTCAGTTTGTGTGTACATTCGGAGGTGTAAAAAAGTCAAGATCCCACCCAATTCTAAGATAATATATAATAAACTTACTGGTTTCGTTAGTCATCACCAACTTGCTGTCTGGGGAGCTGAAGGCTGAAGATGACACAGAAGAAACAGCTACACTATACGTGGTACCAGGAGCAACGCTGGAGACATCTGCCTAAAATGCCAAACAGACATCCAAAAAGTGAAATATGAAGTGTAGCGAGCAGGAAAGCACCAGTCAATTCTGGAACTGCTGGCATCACAGAATCTCTGAGAAGCAGCAAACTCTTGTCTTGCATTCCCATCGTGATGGATGATTGTATAGGTAACAAAACTCAACAGAAAATATTTCCTTGTTGTGTGAAAAGTTTTAACCAAGAAGGAGCTGAAATACTTCACTTGACACTACAGGTTAACTTTCCTTCCCTGGCTAGAATATTTTTGTTTCCTACAAAAATGTAATCTACAACAAAATAATAAAAAATTCCTCAACGGAAGCAGATAACATAAACCAGCCTACCTGAACATATGTAGTTCTCCACAGAAGCAGCAAAGAAGCAAGAAAAAAGGTAATCATTATTTTACTGTCCAGAAAGTCGAATAGTTCCTATGTCTTTTTGATGGTACCAGGGAAATGTTGCCTGCATTAATGATTTAAGGCAAGGTCTGCCTGCACAGTGCACAATTAATGAGTCTGTATTACTCAATAGCACTCCCCTTTCTTTGTTAAACTATTCATGAACTCCTGGGTGACTGACTGGAGTTTCATGATGGACTACAAAAAAACAAGGAAATTAATTGTTATTAAGGTAACAGTCTCCTTGTGTTGAAATTTGTTACAAATTTAGCATAGATTATCTGATAACATCCCATGATAATAAAAGGAAAAGGATAGGGAAAAAAACAGCTTTACAGTTGGTCAGCTTTGCAAAGAATATTCCAATGAGCTCAGGGTATAAACAAAAGTTGCCCATCTACATACTATAATGAAAAACATACCTGATACTCCCCACCTCCAAGATCTCTGACAGTAACAAAGCCATGTTGAGGAAAGAGATCCACTTGATATCTTTCCACCCGTCCGTGAGGTTGCTTCCAGTATACTGAAAAGGAGTGTGTTGAAATATTGAAGGCAGTAAGCGCTATAGGAACTTCAGGTTCTAGATGAAAAATGTAAGAAAATAGTCAATTATACAACTGCCTGCATAGGATTCTTTGTAGCAATGCACAAACTTAGCAAAGTCGAATGACGGTCCAATTGCAGTTCTAAGGAAATATGGTGAATCATGATGAGTTATCCCAAATTTCAATTTTAGCTCTGCTATATCTTTGACATTACAGTTCCAATTCAAAAGTTAGTTTTAACACTGATCCTAAAGTCTCTGCAGTGTTTGAAGGTTTGTGAGGATTGAAATGAACTGTGTACCATATAAAGGTTTATTTTCCAGGTACAGTTGTGAGTTAATCGTATAAGCTATCATTCAGACTGACACATTTAATCTGCACTTCTAGCTTAATGACTACGAAAATCACAGGACCACAGACCTTTATAGGGGGATTTTAGACGTGCAAACAGTCTAAGTTGAGATGTTGGAGATGAGCGAGAATGATCTCAGTGTCACCATTAGGCCAAGTGACATTATATAATTATAAGAACTTATATGTATATCAATGACTCTAACTATAGTAACTATGAGAGTTAGCCGTATTATTCAGGCCTTTTAAGTAATAACTAGAGATGAGTGAGTAGTATTCAATCAAGTAGGTATTCGATAGAATACTACGGTATTCAAAATACTCGTACTCGATCGAATACTACTTGCTATTCACAGCAGTCTCGCAATGGAGACTGCTGTGGTCCGATCTTAGACTCCGCCTTCTCACAGACGAGCCTCCGGCAGAACCAGCGTTCATTAGCCGAATGCTGTACACTGTATAGCATTTGGCCAATCAACGCTGGTCAATGCATTCCTATGATAAAAAGTCAGCTCCCACATAACCGCAAGCTGCCAGCTCTCCCGACTAGCAAGGACGAGCCTGTTGCAGAACCAGCGTTGATTTGCCAAATGCTATACAGTGTATAGCATTCGGCCAATCAATGCTGGTTCTGCAGGACGAGTAAAGGCCGGTTCACATTAGCGCTTGCCTCCCGTCCTGAAGGAGTCCACAGGAGGACTCCCCCCCTGAACGGAATATCAGCGCAACTGCAAGCGCTGTGCAGTTAAAGTGCACGGACCCCTTTAACTGCACAGCGCTCCTCCTAAACACTCTCCTCCTGCTACTTGTGGACTTGGTGACTCTCCTTTAGTCGAATAGTGGTTTCCCCTTAAATGAGCATTTTTTCCCATAGACTATAATGGGATTCAATATTCGATCGAGTAGTCGAATATTGAGGCTCTACTCGAAACAAATATCGAATCTCGAATATTTCACTACTCTCTCATCTCTAGTAATAACCTAGAACAGATGGAAGCTAATAGGAATATAGTGCTGAATGGAAGGCAGGAGGTGGGAGTTTAATGAATTACCATTAAATTCTAATACAGAAGGTTCCATGGTTGATCAACCCTGTTTTATGCTTATTTATACATCTTGTTTAATGAAAGCATGGTACTGTAGATACATAGAGAGCTACAGTGGTATCCTGTAAGTTACAGGTACACCACCAGAACAAACATGCAGGGAACATAGGTAAATAAGACGTGTCTCCCTTGCATTCAACGTCTTTAAGTTTGGTGCTCAGGGATCATGTTTTTAACACATTCTATATAATCTAATTTACTAAAGACTGACTTAATCCTCATAATAGATCCCCTGTAGTAAAGTAAAAAACTCAGAAGAAATGTAGGCAGCCAGAGTCAAATGTGGTCCATGGGACCACATGGATGAATGCATTACATTGCTGTCTGCATTGCACTGCATTACACTGCTGACCTCTAGATAAGAAGCTGCTATAATATGTCTGCTTATTTTAACATTTCTCAGTAAATTTAAAAATATAACAATAAACTGAAAATATTTTAACCAGACTAATTGTTTAAAGCCTTATGTAGAGAGTATAGTTATGTGAACAGAACCTATACAGTGGCAGAAAGAGGCAATGCCGTTTGGTATTATGGACCCATAAGAAACACTTTAGTTTCTGCATTCTTCCACCAAAAGTAATGCTCTTTGTCACAGAAAGAGTAAATTTAAAACATAACTTTTAATTTTTAAGATAAAAAACAAAAACAAAAAAAAAGAGCCCCAATGTGCGCTAAAAATTGAGAAATGATACACACTATACGGAATGATGGTGTCCGTGTGCGTTAATAAATTCCTCAATACATAACTGTAGTGACTGTATAGAAGGATAGTGACCCAATTAGGAGAATGTAGATAGGAGAGCCATGAGCAACTGCCCCTCAGTCATCCATATATATATATAGCACCCTAACCTGTACTGGTTATAACAGTCACTCTAAACCCCTGTGATTAATTAAACACCTGGGGAAGGAAAGGGTATATGGATTTGGCATAAAATAGATATTACTGCTCTCCTATTCTGACCTAATGTGGGCTATGTACTCCTCGTGCAGCACATTACTGCTTCCTACCATCAAGGATGCAGGAACTGCAGTTTTAACTGCAAACAATAGCGGCTGTATATATTTAATATCGTCCTCCTGAGGAGCCATGCATTATACATTGGCGAAACGCGTAGAGGAGCTATGAGGAGTACATAGCCCACATTAGGTCAGAATAGGAGAGCAGTAATATCTATTTTATGCCAAATCCATATACCCTTTCCTTCCCCAGGTGTTTAATTAATCACAGGGGTTTAGAGTGACTGTTATAACCAGTACAGGTTAGGGTGCTATATATATATGGATGACTGAGGGGCAGTTGCTCATGGCTCTCCTATCTACATTCTCCTAATTGGGTCACTATCCTTCTATACAGTCACTACAGTTATGTATTGAGGAATTTATTAACGCACATGGACACCATCATTCCGTATAGTGTGTATCATTTCTCAATTTTTAGCGCACATTGGGGCTCTTTTTTTTGTTTTTGTTTTTTATCTTAAAAATTAAAAGTTATGTTTTAAATTTACTCTTTCTGTGACAAAGTTAATAATTGAGTAAATTACCCGTCAGTGAATTTAAAAGCAATGCTCTGTTATAATACAAGGCATTGGCCAAGTACTTGTGCAAGTAGGGACTGCAATGCCAGACAACAAGGACTAATTTAACCAATGGATGTAGCAAGTATATGGAGGAGCTTAACACGTACATGGTAAAACCCAGCAGCACAGTGTGGGGATCATTTTAGTCTTGCAATGCAGTTCCCTCTATTCCATGTACACTGACTGACTCTTGCAGAACAGAGGTTTTGGCTAGACAGTCACTATAGGCATAAAGTAGATATGTCCAGCAGTTTCTGTATATCAAGGACAGAGCTGATGTACAGATGTTCCTCCAGTTTAAGTGATATGGCCTGGGAAGGTAAGCCAAAAGCTCTATGGTGAAGCTCCCTTTAGCTTCAATACTCACTTACTATTTTCCCTTCCCCCCCCCCTCCCTTCTCTTTATATTCCTCTAACTCCTTACTCTATACTGTTGTACATCCATTTATATTTCGTTTGATAAAGTAGACATGGACACATATTTGGTTTGTTATATGTGTTGTTTATTTCGTCCCCTGCTTAGAATTATATACGATTGCTTGGTACATGCTTTGTTTTGTACATGACTTGATTCCATTCGTATGTACTCTCTTCGAATTTTTTACTGATGTTGTGAAGCTGTAAAATTAAAAAATGTTAATAAAGTGAGATTTAAAAGAAAAGAAAGATATGGTCTGCTAAATATTCATCCTTATCAAAACATAAGTATCGCACAAAAATATTCATTAAAAAAAAAAAAATTAAAGGCCTTTGTTGGATTTTTATGCCATAATTATTTTTTTTCTTTTACATAAATTTTTCCATCAGCACCATGGACAGTGAAAGGGACCAAAATTCAAAAACATGGGTACAAATGGTGCTATTCTAGAGGCAGGTAATATAATAATTCATTATACATCTGTTTATCTATTCTCTACCAATTTATGCAATAAAATAAAACAATCACATATTTCCATTTTCATTGGATAGTATTACTAAATTTACTGCATTGCCAAAGTCTTCTAAAATTGAAACTTTCATATGAGTGTTTGGGATTTAAATAATCGTAATGTAAGATATTCTTCTGAAAATATAGACATCTTAGAGTTTTTTTTTTATCTATTTTATATTATGGGTAAGTTTACACTAAGTAAACGCTAGCTTATTTTTTAGAGTAAAATTACACTTGTAAATTTTGCTATCCCATTGACTTCAATGATATTTTTTTACACGTGTAAAAATACGCCTGTAAAAATACACTTGTAAAAATACGCCTGTAAAAATACACCTGTAAAATGTCATTGAAGTCAATGGGAGTCTTATTTTTACACGTGTATTTTTACACGTGTATTTTGCAAAAATACACGCGTGTTTACTCAGTGTGAAGCAAAAAAAGAGTGAAACACCTGACCCACAAAAATGAAAGTCTCAGTAATTTTAAGTTAAAGGAACCGAAAAGAGATAGATTGTAGTTACATAAAGTGGTTTCTCCTACCATTGTAGTGGTAAAAGACTTTAATAAATAAATTCTGCTTATTTTATTTCTCAACTGATCCATTAAGTAGACATATCAAAATGTACATTTACATCTAAAATCTGTTGTTAAATGTCTACTTTTATTTAAACAAAAAATAAAAAATACTGAGTTACATGTGTACTCTTAAGGGCGGGTTCACATCTGCGCCCCAGTCTCCGTTATGCAGGTTTCCGTTTCCTGCCTGAAACTGGACAGGAGACGGAAACCTGCAGGCATTTTTCAAACCCATTCATTTGAAACACTAAAAACACTCACGGGCGCTCACGGCCATTCATGGTCTACCAGGTTTCCGTCTTCTGCTGGCAAAAAAACGGAAACCTGGATAACGGAGATCAGGCGCTAGTGTAAACCCGCCCTAACTTCAACAGTATTTTTTAGTGTAGTGGTATAAGAGAAAAGCATTCTCAGGTCAACACATCTTCTAAAGAAAGAGGCGCAGTCTCAAAGTGTCCTGCAGACTCTTCAACATGTTCTTCCACTTCACTTGTACACACGCGCATATTATATTACAATTCTGTATAATGTTTGTGTTGTATGAAGCTACAATACAAATAGGAATTCTATGGGGTCCTAGGCATTGGTTCTGTGGAAAACTATTTTTGTAATACAACGCTATACAAATAAACCATATATTAATGTTTTTAAGACCTGGTTAGAAAGAAAAAAAATCAATAATGATATAAAATATGTGGTAAACAAGAAGACTGAACAAACCTGCTACCACCTGTATAGATGAAATATCACCAAGAACATTTCCTTTCAACCTCTGAACTGTAACATTATAAATCCCACCAGGGTAAAGATGGGTTATTGTATATTCCGGCTCTTCTTTGGAAACAATGAACTCTCTTGCATATGTATAGTTCTTAATTATGATTCTGTAGTGAGTAAAACTGGTTCCAACTGGGTCCCACTGGAAAGCCACAGCAGTGGTATTACGGCCTTTCACAGAGAGCCCGCAAATCCCAGAAGGCCCTGCAGTTAAAACACATACAAACACAGTAAGGAACATGGTCATGTGCTGAATTTCTTAATCTAGCCTTATATATATGTATTACTGTGCCATATGACATATGCATCTGATCTATGAAAGTCTGACCATTGGGACCCCCATTGATCCTAGGAATGATCCTGTTCTTGGCTAGCAGAAAATACAGCCAAGCAGCCCCTACCAATCAGACTATTAAGGCATATCTAGTCAAATTGCCATAAACGATTTGATGAGTAAACCCCTTTAATTAAACTGGAACATATTTAGGCAGTTTTATGAAACCTGTAGAAAAAAAAAATTCCAATTGATATTATATGTGTACAGATGTAGCATGTAAAGTTTACATTGACTCTCCTGCAGGAAGAACCACTTGTTCAGAGCCTAAAAAAATTATATAAAGGCATGTTCTCCTTCATGTCACCCATGGAATTAACAAGGGATACGATATACAGACTCCAGTCTGCAGCAATGATTTTTATGCTTTTTTTGGCCAAGAACCCTTCTGAGCTATTAGAAGCCCCTTCTCAGAGCGATGTTTTTAATTGTGCAGTAGTGTAGGACATACAGTAAGGGATTTACCAACACCCATGTTAAGAACCTGCAGTGTGTAGGCACTATAAGGCGCCATATTTTTGTTTCAGACAGGGACATTCAGACATTTGATCCAGTTACACGTGGTTTGGCAAAAAAATTTAAAAAAAAACTGGTGCACATCTGCACTCTTCCATCCAATTTTTTTTTCTGAAAAGTTATGCAACTGGTCCCTGGTTTCTTAAAGGACCAGTGTGCCAGCACCAAACTGCCGCAAACCCCAGTCAATCCCAATGCCCCTTGCACCTCAAAAGGGTCCTTCTCATACCACTGTGACCTAGAGCAAGAAGGTACTTTTGGTTCCAAACTGCATAGGTGTGGATTTGTCCCTGCTTATTTTTCTAACCTTGCTTTCTTTTTCTTTTCTTTTTTTTTTTTTTATGTAGATTGTGAGCCCCACATAGAGCTCACAATGTACATTTTTTCCCTATCAGTATGTCTTTGGAATATGGGATGGAAATCCATGCAAACACGGGGAGAACATACAAACTCCTTGCAGATGGTTTTTTGCCCTTGGTGGGATTTGAACACCAGGACTCCAGCGCTGCAAGGCTGCAGTGCTGACCACTGAGCCACCGTGTGGCCCCTAACCTTGCTTTCTTGTCAGCTGCCACATGACCACTATCTGACCTGCGCTTACAACTGTACTCTGCCAGCCAGGATCCTTGTCTTGTCCCATCTCACCACAAATCCTGCCCAGTTCCTCTGTGCTACAATTTGGAAACACTAGTTCCTCTCTATGCCAGCTGCTGCTTCCCAGTGGAAAGCCCATACCTCCTTGTGAGCAATAAAAGTGAAAAACCCATAATCTGTTGCTTGGCTTAACCTAATGTGTCCACATCTCCACCCACCCATTGTTACAGGCCTAAAATTCTCTCTTAATGAAAAATAGGCCAGCCGACATAGGTCACAGCTTATAACAGAAATTATAGCATGCGGTAACTTAGAGTTCTTCTGTTAGCAATTTCAGCACAGAACTGCAATGTGTGTAAATGAAGTCCAAAATCATGAGCAGCAGGCTCCTTTGTTCACCTCCACAGCGCTCCGCATAGGCAAAGGCCGCTTACATTAGATGAATAATTCAGAGCATACTTACTGGTACTAGCAGTTTTGCGTATTGGAATACTATATAGTTTCCCTTGAATTGTCTGAACCTCAAATACATAGTCTTCACCAGGCACCAACTTCTTTATGACTACTTCATTATGATACACAGTTAGAATATGTAATGATTCTTTTTTGCTTGATTGATAGGTTACCTTTCAAAAGATAAATCATATTAGTTCTTAAAATAATGCTCAATGGATAAAATACACAGAAACAATAAAAATTCTGCAATACTTCCCTAAAGTCCTGTGTCTCCTTTGATACTTTATTTTCTCATATATTATCATCTCCTCAAGAAATATATGACTCAATTTCATATCTTTGCCCCAGGTCAATCATATTTCCCCTCCCCCCATTACAATCCACCAACAGGTCTGAATAAAAAAAGAAACAACAATACTGGCACAGTTTCTAAATTGGCCAGTATTCCGTTGCGGCTTCCCGCTGTTGAATAGGCCCAGATGAATGGGAATAATCAGCAGGGAGTCTTGAGCTGAAGACTGTGGCTTCTCTTCTCTGCACCCTCCCATTGAAAACAATGGGAGGTAGATTTCAGGCGGAATCTGTCCCGGATTCGGGGGCAAAATTTGCCTCCAAAATCTGCAGCAAATTCTGCCATATGAACATACCCTTCCATCCGGTTGATTAGATTAGTGTCAAAGGGAATGGACACCGAATCAGTCTGTGACTGTTCTCTGCAACAGTTTAATGTCTGTTGCTGTCATCCTAACACAGGAACAGACATCTTGGAGACAATCTTGCAGACATAGAGTGTGCAGACAGTATTTCTTTCCTATATGCAATGCACTAACATGACATCACAAAAAATCCTGCATGACTGGAGCGTATGGAGGGGATGTGACTTAGCTCTCACTCAGTCTAATAAAGTAACAAACTGCCTTTAAATTATAATGGAAACAGTGTAGCTCTAGAGCATGATTTGCATCAGGAAAAGGGGAGGTGTACATGTGTGTGATTTTCATGTACTTTGTGCAAATCACCCAGGTTTCCCAGATTCAGTAGCTAGCTGTGTCATAACTTAGAAAGAGGTTTATATAGGTAGGTTTTGCTTCAGCAGCTCAGCTGTCTATATTACAGCATTAATTATATAATTACCTGGTATGCTGTCTAGTTTTCTCAAGTCCCTGAAATGCACATCTGGCATGATATGGGACAACAATGTGGCAAGGAGTTTGATTTATTAAAATAAGTGTAGTATTCAGTTTTCCACATGCTATCCTACCCATCTTTCCCAGAACCCAAATTAACCCAAATCAAAAAAGAAAGTTTTGGCATAAATGTCACCTGCTTAACCCAGGAAGAAGTGCAGCGCCACCTGCAAAACACTAAAATAGAGAAATCGCCCGGTCCGGATGGTATACACCCCCGAGTTCTGAGGGAATTAAGCATGGTCATAGATAGACCCTTGTATCTAATATTTAAGGATTCAGTAATGACTGGGTCTGTTCCACAGGATTGGCGAATAGCAAATGTGGTGCCAATTTTCAAAAAGGGGTGTAAAAGGGAACCTGGAAACTATAGGCCAGTAAGTTTAACTTCTGTGGTGGGAAAGATATTTGAGGGCTTTCTAAGAGATGCTATCCTGGAGTATCTCAATGTAAATAATCTTATAACACCAAATCAACATGGGTTTATGAGGAATCGGTCCTGTCAGACTAATCTGATCAGCTTCTATGAGGAGGTAAGTTCAAGACTGGACATGGGTAATGCAGTAGACGTGGTGTACCTGGACTTTTCAAAGGCTTTTGATACTGTTCCACATAAACGGTTGGTATGCAAAATGAGAATGTTGGGACTGGGGGAAAACATATGCATTTGGGTTAGCAACTGGCTCACTGATAGGAAACAGAGGGTACTTGTTAATGGTAAATATTCAGACTGGGCCACAGTCACCAGTGGGGTGCCACAAGGGTCAGTATTAGGTCCTCTCTTGTTTAATATCTTTATTAATGACCTGGTAGAGGGTTTACAAAGCAGGGTGTCTATATTTGCAGATGATACTAAACTTTGTAGGGTAATCAATAATGAGGAGGATAGTAGAATATTACAAGGGGATCTAAGGAAGCTGGAAGCATGGGCGGAGACTTGGCAAATGAAGTTTAATGTTGACAAATGTAAAGTAATGCACTTTGGGCGACGTAATAAATGTATGACTATGTACTAAATAGTAAATTACTGGGTAAGACTGTCAATGAAAAAGACTTAGGGATTTTGGTGGACAGCAAGCTTACCTTTAATGACCAGTGCCAGGCAGCTGCTGCCAAGGCAAATAAAATTATGGGATGCATCCAAAGAGGTTTAGATTCTCATGACAAGGACATAGTTATGCCTCTATACAAATCACTGGTACGGCCACACTTAGAATATTGTGCGCAATTTTGGGCCCCGATATACAAGAAAGACATAAGTGAACTTGAAAAAGTGCAAAGACGGGCAACCAAAATGATTAGGGGAATGGCTGGACTGGAGTACAACGATAGATTAACAAACTTGGGGTTATTCAGTTTAGAGAAAAGACGTCTACGGGGAGATCTAATAACAATGTACAAATACATGAAGGGACAATACAAAGAACTTTCTAAGGATATTTTTACTCCTAGGCCAGTGACAGTGACAAGAGGACATCCTCTACGTCTGGAGGAGAGAAGTTTCACCAGAAACATAGAAGGGGATTCTTCACAGTAAGAACAACGAGGCTCTGGAACGCTCTGCCCCAGGAAGTGGTGATGGCGGATTCACTGAACAAGTTCAAAGTGGGCCTCAATGTCTTTCTTGAAGAGAAAAATATAATGGGTTATGGTCTCTAGATTTTAAGGACACGTTGATCCAGGGTTTTATACTGACTGCCATATTTGGAGTCGGGAAGGAATTTTTTCCCCTGAAATAGGGCAATTGGCATGAGCCTCATGGGTTTTTTTTGCCTTCCCCTGGATCAACATTGTAGGGGATTGTAGGGTTATAGGTTGGACTTGATGGACTCATGTCTTTATCCAACCTCATCTACTATGTAACTATGTAACTATAACTTGAAAGCAGGCTGGGGGATTTATTTATGTATATGATATGAGTCCTTATTACTGCATTACTTGCCATGTTATCCAGCTTTCTCAGAATCCTGAAAGGGAAGAACTGACAAACTACACTATGATTACACAAGGAAGTAGATTTATGTTATTAGGATTCCTTATTACAGCTCCATGCTTTGTTACCCTGACACCACCTGCTGTGCCCAACAGCCAATGGGTGCAATCAGTTCCACTCATCTGGAAGAATCACCACACTGTCCTCTTTCCAGAAACTGCTAGATCGAAGAAGACGTGATGACTCAGCAATGCAACACTTTAAAGAGGACCTTTCACCATATCTGGGCACAGGCAGTGTTATATACTGCCAGAAAGCTGACAGTGCGCTGAATTCAGCGCACTGTCGGCTTTCCCGATCCGTGCCCGGTGTAAAGCGCTATCGGTCCCGGTACCGTAGCGCTTTACAGTCAGAAGGGCGTTTCTGACCATTAGCCAGGAACGTCCTTCTGCCTCGCGGCGCCAATCGCGCTGTGCTGTGGAGCCGGGAGGAACTCCCCCTCCCTCTCCTGATAATGCTAGTCTACGGACAAGCTGTGTGAGCAGAGGGAGGGGGCGTTCCTCCCCGCTCCACAGCACAGCGCGATTGGCGCCGCGAGGCAGAAGGACGTTCCTGGCTAATGGTCAGAAACGCCCTTCTGACCATAGAAGAGCTACGGTACCGGGCCGTAAGCTCTTCACACCGGGCACAGATCGGGAAAGCCGACAGTGCGCTGAACTCAGCGCACTGTCAACTTTCTGGCAGTATATAGAACTGCCTGTGCCCAAAAGTGGTGAAAGGTCCTCTTTAAGTGATTTAGCACAAAATACCAAGTGCAGCAGAGTCATCACAATCAACAGAACATTTGCACATAGGCAGTACATAAAGCACACATAGACCATCGTGCATGAGAACCAAGCATTAGTCTCACACCTAAGGTCATATTTGTGGAAGGTGCTGGTTTCTGACACCATACGCGCATGCAGCCTTAAAAGGCATTTTCCGGGCAATATATATATATATATATATATATATATATATATATATATATATTTTTTTTTTAAACAATCTGCTAGTGTTATTAATGGGTTAATAAGTGCACCCATATAACTTTAGTAGTGTTTTGAGTGATTTATGGATTTCTCTGGGAAGGCCTAGCATGTTCTATATTTATTTAAGTGGTGTAGCTTCCTGCTGCAATGCATTCTGGTAGTTGAAGGCTTTCACACTATCTCCAACTCACTCCTTAGCCCCCCCCCAACACCCCCCTCCCTGTCTCCCTAGTTATTCCTCGCACTTCTAGCCTTTACTAACTCATTCAGCCCACCCCCACTTCCCCTTCCTACTCCCCACTCTGTTATACTTTACCTGTCTTCTTCCTTCTGCTGGAAATGCGCAGCACTGTGCCCGTAGCCTTCAATACTTCTCTATTGTACATGCTTCCGCTTGTGCAATAGAGATGTATTATTGACTTCAGGCTCCAATTGCACATGAACGCACCAACGTCATTGGAGAAAGAAGAGCTGTTCCCCAAAAGGAAGGAAGGCGGAAACGTACCATCAACAGATAATCAGAATATGTCCCTGGGGTTGTCACATGACCTCCTCAGGTATATGGGTAACTGTACATGTCTGATGATCAATGTTAATTAGAAAGTAGGAGGGGGAGGGTATTTAGATTAGTATAGGGATTTTAGGTTATCCCAGACAATCTCTTTAAAGTTTAAGAGGACATGTCTCTTTTGAGTAGAGGCTGTGAAAACATACTACCCGAAAATCTTTATGTAAACTTTGTTCTAGTCTGTCCTGTGATTGTCTTGAAACATTTGGCAGTAATACTATTTCAGACATAATCCTTTTCTATACAATCTTTCAATCCAGAGATACTGCTTGGATATTAATGAAGCTTTCAATAGAAAAGGAGGCTGCTGACAGCTGCAGACTACAGATGTAACCAGGATTGCACAAAACAACATTTATTATATTTCACTACAGTCAGACTACTGTGCACTCCTTACCCTTTCTAGTGTTGTTCTTTTTCATTTATGTTTTATTGCAAAAGATAAAAATCTGTAGGGCTCAGAAGCCAAAACCATCTTACTTCACAGTTATCGATGCCCTATACATACCTCGACAGTATAGAGTAGTGTATTAAAAAGGTAGTGTATTAAAAAGTATGTATCTGTCTGTATAATAATATCTTAGAGAATATTTGGGTAAATAAAGCTGAATGCAAGACCTGGATTTGCTGTCCTATGTAGGATACATTAGAGACATGTCAGTTCTATTAGCCCTCTTGCAGACGACCATATGTCTGGTCAGTGTGCTATCTGGGTTTTTCATGGATAACAAACAGACCCATTCATTTCTATGGGCCCACACACATGACCATGAATGATACAGTCACGTGTGCAGGCTGACAGTCTGGGCTGCAAAATATGTAATAGGTCCTATTCCTGTCCAATATTGCGGCCCTGCTTCAGTAGCTCCTATTAATTGAATGAAAGGGGCCACGGATACACAGCAGGTACACTAGAGAAGTCCACCCATGCTGTACAGCACATGGTTCTGTGCAACTGGCTTTAGTGCAGTAACAGCAAGTAAACAATATATAGTATTAGTAGAGAGCAATATAGTAAATGAAGCACAAGTAGATATCAGTACAATACATGTAAGCATTGGTAGATAGTGGTACAATGCATGTGGTACATATAGATAGCACTATAGTACATGAACTATAAGTAAAAAGGTATGGTACAAATGCAGAGATTTCAACCTAGGAGAGGCTGACTCTTGGGACCCCTGGGTGAGGTGACATGTCTGCATGTGGAACAGCTTATGTTGCTTTATGCATACCTCCTGGGATGTCTATGGGTCTCCTTAAAATAGGGGTGATCTTCAGGAGTCCCAGAAGAGCAGACAAATCTCTATCTTTCAGTTATAATGTAAACTGGACACTTTTTTTGAGCCATGTCTCAAACAGGAGTGTGGCCAGATATTGCCCACGCCTCACGGCATGCTGTTATCCTGGGGGTCAGCCTTTGAATAGTAGCAGGTATGGCTTTATGATGAGCACCACAAGTGAAAAATAAAACCGTACCACCATTGCATGGGGATCTTCTCTACTGCACAGGTAATTTGCCCACACACTAATATGACTCCACAAATTACACAGCTGTACTATTTTACAAAAGTGACTTTCTTGAGAAGGAAATAATGAAGGAACCATAAAGCAGTCAACGCTCTAAATATATGGTTAACATAAAGAATACTTTTTCCCATGTAAGGTATCTAAGGAATTGGAAGACAGACAATCTATCTATCCAAATGACTGAAAATGTGAGATATTTCATGTGACTGCCTGAAGAGTTGGTGGGAGAGACAAAAAGACTTTGAAATCAGAAATAATGAATTGATAATTCCAAGTGCCATACATCAGCAATAGAAATGTTACAGGCTGATCCATCATGTTAACTTTTGAAAAGCACATATTTCGACATACCATGTGTTATAGGTTTATTGAATGATAAATATACTAGGGAAGATTTAGTAATAATGGATAAGGCCAAGGCTACACGTTGCAGATAAAGCTGCATTTTTGTTGCAGATTGCAAATCCAGGAGTTAGTTTAGTGGTAGGGAGAAGTGTAAGTGCTTCCTTTATACTTCACATTCCTTTGAAGCCATTCAAAAAAAATCACAGCAAAATCTGTAACAAAAATGATTTTCATGGTCTGAAAATGCCTCAGATTTATCATAATAGCTGATGGTGGATTATAAATCTGGCACACCTTCAGGCTACATGCTACATGTTATAGATTACACACAGATTTTTCCATGTATGTTTTCATGTATGAAATCTAAGGGTCCATTCACACAGAGTAAACGAGCGCTCATTTTGGCAAAATACACGTGTAAAGAATACACGTGTAAAATAAAATTTCACACTCTATTTGCTCTACCCTATATTCACACAACCGTGGTATAAATTGGCCATGAAAAATAGACAGCCGTTTTGCTCCCGAGGGACACCTATTAAGGAATCCATGAAAATGGGTAAAAATAGGACATGACCTATTTTTTTTACAGTCCATTAAACAGCTCTCATTCACAAACACTGAATTTTCTGCAGCCATTAATAAAATGTTCATCATAAGGATGATTATCATTTTCGTGTGAATATAGGGTTAGTCTGGGCTAAATTTATGCCACCTATTTTTTGGTTCAGTTAAAAAAAAAAGGCCAAATTGTGGGTTCTTTTTATGGCCACATTTACAATCACTCATCTGGCTCTTATTGGATATATGCCTATAATGGCACAATCCCTTCAAATTTTAACTTCAGACTCCTATGTTCTAAGCCCCACCTCCTTGTCACATGAGGCCGAAAAAGTGATCAAAATACATAATTAGGGTGCATTCACACTGAGTAAAAGCTAGCTTATTTTGTAGAGTAAAATTACACTTGTAAATGTTGCTATCCCATTGACTTCAATGATATTTTACAGGCGTATTTTTACAGGCGTATTTTTTACAGGCGTATTTTTACACTTGTAAAAAAATATCATTGAAGTCAATGGGATAGCAAAATTTACAAGTGTAATTTTACTCTACAAAATAAGCTAGCGTTTACTCAGTGTGAATGCACCCTAACTGTTGTGCAAGACATAATGCAATAGTCATGAACGTTTAACTAAACTTGTATACTCCAAGGCTTACATTGGATTCACACCAGCGTCTGGACTCCGTTATCAAGTTTCCATCTTCTGCATGCAGAAGGCGGAAACCTGTCATGCCAAATCCGGCCGTGAGCACCGGTGAGCATTTTGAGCTTTCCGCAGTTAAACCAGTTTTTTTTAAACCAGACGCAGAGTACTGCATGTCCGACTCTGTGTCCGGTTTTAAAAAAACCACCGGCGCTCATGGCCGTACACTTTTCAAACTCATTAAAATGAATGGGTTTGGAAAGATGCCGGCAGGTTTCTGTCTCCTGCCCCGTTTTATGCAGGAAACGGAAACCTGCAGAACGGAGTGTCGGGCGCAGATGTGAACGAGCCCTTAGTGCCCGAAATTATTCAGTTATGGAATTATATAGATAATGGCATTAACAACATTGATTCTTTATGTAAAATGACAACAAACTACTCTCCATACTATAGTGCAGTCTATGGAAGATTTTTTAAAGGATCCCATCTCCAGCTTTTACTGTAACAATCTTAACCAAAAGTGTGTTGATGAATATGACACACAGCAACACTTACACACTTGGATAACTATACACAAAGGATGTCTACACACTCTGTAGGAGTTATCAGTACTGGTGGACTGGTTGTCTTACTGACGGATGTATTTATTGACATTTACAAAACCACATAACTTCATATCATCATTGTTAGCAATATTTCAGTTAGTAAAGTTGGCCGAGGAATGGATCACCCTTCCATTAGCGCCAGGTCATGACAAGCTGAATTTGCTGATTGTCTCTGAAAATTATGGCAAATTCAGAACTGTTGGCAAGTACAGTATGCCACATATGCCTCAATGAAAACCACAATATCCCCAATGATTTAGCTGCTTTTCCCTTTCATTAACCTAGCTCATTGTTGGCTCTAGCTCTACATTTCTTCTCAGGCTTGTAAGTTGTAAATAGATGAAGGTTAACCTCTTTAGTTTTGCAACCTTAGGTAGGTAACCATAGATGGTCTTATACAGTAAGGGGTATAGATACAGCAGGTGCAGAGGCAGAAAGTGTTCCTTGGATCTGGAACTTGAGGGGGTCCAAAGGCCTCTCTGTAACATAGGGAGACACCAGTATCATAGATAACACATGGTAAGTTTGGCCTCATTGCAAATTTTTCTTTGAGGCCCAGAAGCTTCAAGCTATGCTTCTGCAAAACAAGTTATTAAGCCCTGAATAGCAATATTCAGTGTTTATTCCATGTTTTGCTTTTTTTTACTGACCTCTGTATTGACGTTGATAATGCAATGTGTAAAGTGTAAGACAGAACTATAGCTGCGGCCATGTACCCTGAAGGAAGATCTTTTGACAAGTTCCATGGTATGATACAAGCTTAACTGTAGTATGACACATCAATAACACAGGGAAAAATAAATATTGTATAAGCTATGTCACCAGGAAATGGAGGCTTAGTTTGTGGGTGTGGAAGGGAACGTCACAGTTATGTAAGCAGTTCCTGGTATATTGTTGGTTCCAGTACATGAGTGTCTGGTGGTTTCCTTCTTGAGAAGGCTACATAACACCACCAGTTATGTGTGGGTACAACCAGAAGGAATGCAGTTGGTGTGGTTATTACATACTTACATCTACATTAGTTCTAATATCAGATACTTTGTTAAACTATGGTTATGGATACAACTAAAATTGTTTTTGACATCAGGTCACGCAGTACACTAAGTCAAAAAGATGGAACCTTGGGACCCTGGCCTAACAATGTCACTGTCTACTACTGCTCTGCAAGACACATTTGAAAACTAATAAAAATATGTAGATTCATATTTGTTTTGTACGACAGTCTTGTTGACCCCTGTGCCAACACAGAGTTATCCTGATTTATATGTGTATATCTGTGAAATTTATGCCATTTCATAGCTTTCATAGATTCAGGCATCACTTACACCAGAAAACTTGTGTAAATGATGATGAATCTAAATGGGAGCTGAATTGCAGTACTGGCACTCTACCAATACATAGGGATAGGCGCTATCTGTCTTTGACCCTATGTTATATATAGTATGGGCGCCAGAAGCGACCCCATACAGCTGAACAGTACCATCAGTTGGCCCCTACTGATTGGGTAATTATGGCCTATTCTACGCCCAAAAAATGTATATCCTGTATAGCCCTATACCCATTTGAAGTAAAGTCTTCATTTTCTAGAGCTGTTTAATATATATATGCTACATTGTGATTGCATACCTCTCAACCTTCCTGGATTCTGCGGGACAGTCCCGGATTGTGGTTTGTGTCCAGCAGTCCCAGTCGGCGGGAGGTATGTTGTTATTATTATTATTGTTTATTTATATAGCACCATTAATTCCATGGAGCTTTACATTTGGGGGTTACATACAATACACAAAATATACAGGTAGATATCATACTAACAGTGACCGACTGGCACAGTGGGGCAGAGGGCCCTGCCCGCGAGGGCTTACAATCTATGGGGGAAGGGGGTAGAGACAGAAAGAGAGGGGGAGACAGTTCAGATGGTGGTGTGGTGATAGTGTTATTGGAGGTTGTAGGCCTTCCTGAATAGGTGAGTCTTCAGGGCCTTCTTGAATCCTGTGATTGTGGGGATCAGTCTTATGTGTCTTGGTAAGGAGTTCCAGAGTATGGGAAATGCACGGGAGAAATCTTGGAGGCGGTTGTGTGAGGAGCAGATGAGAGCAGAGTGGAGAAGGAGGTCATTGGAGGATCTGAGGTTACGTGTGGGCAGGTAGTGGGAGATTAGTTCAGAGATATATGGAGGGGCCAGGTTGTGGATGGCTTTGAATGTTAACGTTAATAGCTTGAACTCAATTCGCTGGGCTATAGGTAGCCAGTGGAGGGACTGGCAGAGGGGAGCAGCTGATGAAGAATGGGGGGTGAGATGAATTAAGCGGGCAGCACAGTTTAAGGTGGACTGGAGGGGGGCGAGGGTGTTTGCTGGGAGTCCATGAAGAAGGGTGTTGCAGTAGTCTAAGCGGGAGATTATGAGGGACTGGACGAGCATCTTGGTAGTTTCAGGGCTGAGGAAGGAGCGGATTCGATGGATGTTCTTTAGCTGGAGGCGGCAGGAAGTGTTGAGGGTTTGAACGTGTGACTTAAAGGATAGGTCAGAGTCCAGGGTTACCCCAAGACATCAGGCCTGTGAGACAGGGGTAATTGTGGTTCTGTTAACTTTGATAGATGGGTCAGGTGGAGGGGCCACATGGGGTGGGGTGAAAATGATGAACTCCTTTTTCTCCATGTTCAGTTTGAGAAATCGGGAGGAGAGGAGGTATGTCCCAGATTCAAGTCATCTGTGTCTGAAGGACATTAAACTGGTGGAAAATAGAGGGGAGTTATTAAACTGGGGACAGATGAAGGGGGTATTAAACTGGTGGCAAATAGAGGGGTGGGGACAGTAAATAGGGGGGAGATTAAGAGGGACATTAAATTGGGGACAGCTGGAGGAGGACATCAAAAAAAATGGGAGTCACTGGACAGAGACATTAAGCTACGGGCAATTGGAAAGGGGCATTAAACTGGGGACATGTCCACCTCTAGTTGCACCCAGTTTAATGTCATCCTCCAGCTACCACTACAGTTTAATGTCCCGTTACACCTACCCCAGTTTAATCTCCCACTCTAGTTGCTCCTAGTTTAATGTCCCACTCCAGCTGCCATTAATTTATTGTCCCCCACCAACCACCCCCTCTGTTTAATGTCCCCCTCCAGCTGCCCCAGTTTAATGTGTCCCCCCCCCCCCATTTGCCCCTAGTTTAAACTGGGGCACGAGAAATTGGAGAGGAACATTATAATGTGGGGGCATATAATGTAATGGTGACTGAAGGAGTATTATATTGTGTGGGGGGCACAATGAAACATGGATTATAATGGGTGGAGTCAGCATAGAAGTGGGTAGAGATAAAGTTGCTGTGGCACTCATTTTGTCCCTCTTTCTGTTCTTTGAAAGTTGGGAGGTATGTGATAGGATGCTGTAAATAACAACGTTAGGTTTCTTTTTTTTTACAGTTTTGATGAATATACATGCATATACAAACATACATGTACATCTAAGAGATACATAAATATATACTGCGGTCAGCATGGCTGAGGTTCACATCCTCAATCCAAAGTTTCCTGACCTCTAACCCCCTTCCACTATTACCATGTTTTCAATCTAGTTTTTCCACTTTCAGTGTTTTAAACATACAGTAAATACACATAGCACTAACCATGTGACTAATATGAACGATAGCTTTTCTATATTATATGGTCACCTAGAAGGCAAGAGATCTATATTTCCTAGTATGTCAAGAGTTCATAAAATATGGTTACCCTCAGTGCAAGATCTAAGAATCTCAGTGGGCAGTGCCTGAGTGATGCTGACATGCCTATGCCGCAAGTAGCAATATTCAATTATACCCCCAGCCCAGATCATTAATATTCTAAAGCAGCACATCTGGAATCTGACAGGCTAGACATATTGCCAGCCTAGACCTGATTTATAGTGTAGGTGATGTGAGGGGTTAATTAGATTGACACAACCAATATAGATTTTCATAGTCTTTATATATATTGATTAATCTTTATACACATTGATCATACATTTTATATAGCTACATTGATGTTTAAGTAAAATAGGGTTAGATCTACACTACATTCCAGTATGACCTGTGGTATGTGCCATCAAACATTTTTCATTTGTATTCAACAGTATACCTATACAGACAGGGGCGTAACTTAAGGGGGTGTAGAGGATGCAGTTGCACCCAGGCCCAGGTGCTTTATGGGACCCATAAGCACTTTCATGAGATATTGCAGATACCACCTGGCCCATAAGCCAAGGAGACCCACAAGTTACCTTTACCACGCTAAGGTTGATTATATTTTTTTTTTATTTCCAGTGTCATAGCTATAGGGGCCCTGAACCATGGAGGGTTCCAAAGATCCATCTGCCACATAAAATATACCACTATTCTAAATGGCACAATGTAGGACTGGTTCCAAGTTTTGCATTGGGGCCCAGGGAAGTTACGCCTTTGTATACAGATTACCGTAGGCTACCTGGCATTGCAGCGCAAATCTTATAAAGTAAATGGGACTCAGCTGTAATATCAAACAATCTGTGGACAGGTACATGTGTGAGGCTAAGATCGAAAGAAAGAAGCAATAGTTTTCTAATCCGGGATAAACCCTTTTATTAAATATATTAATTATTGTTTATTAGTTATTGTTTAACTTAATACTAAGATTACTGGCTGGAAATCTCTAAATCAAAATACTTACATTACATTTTTAGTAGGCATCAAAATTTATCATAGCTTATGCACAATAAAACTGATGTACAAGCAATAAAAAACGTTGCAATTTTTTATTGCATAATTATTGCACAATAATTGCAACTTTTGAACCTTTGAACCCCGCACATCACCTTCCTCAACATGGGCATGATGGGTGGCAGGACCATCGGCTCTGTCATATTCACTTCATTTACACTAGTTTTCTTGAAGTTGTTAGAAAATATAACAGAAATCTCCATGGGCACAAAGCTGATGAAGAGTTCTGTTCAAGTGCATTGTCCCTAGAGGTGTCCATATTGTGATAAATTGGGCACCAAATCTCATGGGGTAGGGATTATCAAGACAGGAGTGAAAGACATGAGTCAGTTCTATTGATTTCTATTGAGTCTATGTGGCTATCAATACAGACAAATATAGGACTTCAGTTTTGTTTTTTGTTTTTTTATTAAAATACTGATCTTTAAATACATCTAGAGAATTTAATGGTATTTACAACAGCTACATGATGGCTGTCATGCCTAAAGGCCCTCATTCACATTGAAGATCCAGCAGGTGCGGTCAGCTATCTAATGTGTATGGTGGCTTTATGACTTGCTGTTGAATTTCTCCTCTCTATGCAAAGCTGCCACCAGAGGTCCACACTCTCCATTGAAAACCAAGTATGTATTTGTTTGAGGCAGTCGGGAGGAACAGCTGTTAGCTAAATAAGCTATGGATAACAGCTATTTAAGGTGTATGGGTATCTTAAAAGATGCAAAAAGTGTCTAGACAGTATGCATGATATATGGTCAGACCTGGTACATGGATGTATCGGTGCACTGAAGTGAACGGAAGAATAAAGCAATGACTAAGGTTTTTCTGGAGTCTAAAAAGATTTTATGTCTCCATTGTTTGCCAATAGTTTATCATGTATCAATTCATTTCAATGGTTCTAAAGTGTTGAGTCTACCTTCCAATGTAAATAGTAACACTTTTCATCATTTATTAGGATATTATGTTCACGGATATATCCTGCAATGCTTTAATAAACTTAAATGCCCCGTTTTAAAAATGTAAGTACATGTCAACAGAAGTGGAGTATGTTAGACCATTCTGGTTGTTATTGTAAAACATTTCTCTGCCAGAGAAGAATGGTAAATGATATGGGCTAGAATAATAAATATTAGATGATCAGTAAAATGATCTTGGCTGACTCACTGGTGTTTGCTAAGTAACTGACATACAGATGTCGTACTCATTAAAAATGAATCCATTGTACCATGTGTTTAGAAGAGGATTTTCATGCTCACTGATCACTGTCTTAAAATACTTTAACAATTGTCTAAGAGAAGAAAAGCGCAAATGCATTTTCCTGTAGTGTTCACACTAGTAGGGATGTTATCAGTACTCAGCATAAAACATAGGGGTAATAACACAAAGGTGGATCATATATGGGAAAAAGCCATCTGAGAAATTTATCGTCAAAATCAGTGGAGCATGTTTGGCTGTGCTTACACACTCCTATGACCATTGGCTCGGAAGCATTAGCCTAGCTTATGTTGCTGGTAATCCTGCCCTGAAACTGACCCTTAAATCGCTACTATGTATTACTTTGGCTCTCTAATCTTCTAGTATCTGACATTCAGTCTTTGACTTCTCAAACATATCACTGGGTATCCACATACTTTGGCAACTACACTAATTCTGTCTAAATAATCAGATGAAAATGTTTGAGAGAAGTTTTTCATTTCATATCCACTGGCTAACACGGTACATGGACATTTTTTCTTAAATAATCAGAATCGTACAAAAGGTTGCATGAGAAATACAAATAATGACATTTTCAAACCCATTTCATATCATATATCATAAAAATAAAAATGATTACAGTTCCTTATAAAGCTGCACTAACTGCTGCTGGTAACAAGGGGGGGAAGGTCATGGAATCATGGTGACCTGATTTTGGGCATTGTGTGAGAGAGGGGACTATAGGAAGCAGATTATATGAGAGGCAGACTGGCTTGGTCTGGCCAGACCAGTGGGTCCCTTTTAACATTTCTATCCCCACTGCCGCTCACTGCTGCCGCGACTTCTCCTTCACCCCTCCAGGGGGCCTCCTACGCCAAACATTACGTCATTGTGTTGCAACATGTTTGACACAGGGCCCAACGAAGGCTGAAGAGGTCAGTGCAGGAGGCCTTGGGCAGGAGCAGGGATTGGTAAGTGAATGCAGAGCCACATTCTCCTTAGTTCTGCTGAAAATACAACCCAGAACCAGGGAGAAGTAGAACCCAGACCTGGTTCTCCTACTGGTAGAGCAGGAATCCAAAGTCTTCCTACTCTGAATGCTTCTACTCTGAAATCTTGTGCATGTGCTTATTGCTCTACAGCCAGCACATATGAACAGTGCTGTCTCCGTTTGCTGGGCAACTGACATATCTGCAGTACTGTAGAGGATGATGCAGTCGGAAAAACAGGAATTATCGCGTATGCACAGATCATGTAGCTGTTAGCGCATGAGTGAGATTTCATTGAAAGAGTTGTCATAATGGTTCCAAGTAGGGACGTTCATCAGTAAGGCAGAGGAAGAAGTTGGGCAGGGATAAACATATTGTTCAGCGTTTGGACTGAAGAGACAGTGCTTAATGGGGTATTCCTATAACTCTTGTTCTGCAGCCTGAAGGTTCTGTACTCTTCACTTCCTGGATTTCTTGCACATTGGTGGGCGGGGTTTCACTTGCTCTGCTACCTGCTATGATCCACAGTATGACGCTGATGTGGAAACTGATGTAGCAGAGCTGGATTTGAGTCAGCTTGTATTACATACAGAGGTAACGGACTCCTTATCTCAGCCCTTATCAGCCAAATTCAATTAAACTGGCTGATAAGTGGAAAAGCTGAAGATAGACAGCACAGTAATCCCGGAGCTCTCACCTCCCCCTCCCCTATATGAGGCGCTCCGTTGCTTGTCAGCCCCTCCCTCCCCCCCTGAGAGCAGGCAGCTATGTCACTTGAAAAATGAGCTGATAATCCTAAGGGCCAGTGTCAACAATGAAGTGAATAAATTAAGATAGCGGCCAAATAAATCAGTTTTGATAAAGCAATGTATTTAGGAAAAGTCTTATATCTACATAAACTTACAGTATAGATAGGATCCTTGTTATGGGACAACCCCTTTAATCCAGCAGGGACACACCCCAGGTGCATTTGTCACCTAATTTGCAACTAAATTAGAAGTTGTTTTTCTGAATATCTACACAGCACTTTCACAAGACAAAGGTATGTTACCTATAGTAATAACTGCCCCTATAATGCTTTATAAGAAAAAAATGTAATTTACTGAATTGCAGGTAAAGTTATAATTTTATTGTCACATTGTTATATTTATATTTATAGTTTCATAACTACACACATTGGTACCACATATATGTAAAATGTCCATTAAAAGGACCACTTACTTGAAATTTCTGATATCTTCCTTGTGGGGGTTTCCAGGATAAGTAAATAGAATGTTCCTCTTGACCAAGAACATCCAGAGCTGATGGTGGTTCAGGATCTACAACCAAATTGTTCAAAACTGATTGGTGAGATTTATCGTGAAGGGAATTTTTAAAGAATATAGACATTTCAGAAGTAGTCAGTGGTATAAAAATGGTACAAAATATTTATTCAAATAAGCTCAAAACTTTGTGTCCTTTTACACCAGATGTTATGTACAGGTCATCAACTTACTCCACTCACTCAATCTTGCACTCACCCTTCTCTCATGCCGCAAATTGAGCGTAAATACAACACAGTTGATGCACCCCAAACATACGCCACCATCACCACTGATTTGGCTCAGTGGGAACTTTACTCAAATATATTGGTGTCTCTCCAACAGTCAGACACAAACACACCTCAAAAATCTAATGGGTTCATAAAGCAACACAAAGTAACCTTAAATTTAACAACTCAATTCCCAAAGGATTCAGTGCTATATATACAAGAAAGGTTGACAAAAATAATACAACATTGCAAACAGCCTTAATAATAAATGGGATAAAAATAGAATAATACTTAAAAGGCTTTGTCCCAAGATCTTGGTAATTGTATTTAGTGAAATAGACACACCCAGTTATCTCTGCTGGATCCACAGATTTGACATCAGTTCTAATGTCTTGTAGGTTCTTAAGGGTAGGGTTCAGCCACACCTCCCTGCCAGGGTGTCCCTGTCCTCTTACTCCCTGAGTTGGGGAATGAACCAATCATCCTTATCTGGACAGAAGAATCCTTTCCCTCACCTTAGAGAGCTGTTTGTCTCTACTGGCTCTGAAGGTTATCCCAGGGGCACTATACCCCTCTTCCCCCTTCTGTGTCTGCTTGACCAGATGTCATAAAACCATTTAAAAAAACATATGTTTGTGTACAGCCAGAGAAAAGACATTTCCTTTCGGACCCCCTTTCCTTTGTATACACACAAATAAAAAAAATTATGATAGAATTGTGTGTTATTTCACATGGCCCCCCCAAAAAAACATAAATAAAAGCTAATCAATACATTGTATGTACCCCAAAATGGTGGCAAATGAAAACACTGTAAAGTGCTGTGGAAGATGGCACTATAAAAGTAAGCATAATAAATAAATAAATAAATAAATAAAAATACAACTCGTCACACAAAGAATATGCCCTTGAATATCCTGTTTCCCCGAAAATAAGACCCCCCCCCCCCCTTCACCTTCTGGATCACATACAACCGGCAGTCATGTCGGCGCTCCAGTAAGGAAGCATCAGCATGACTGCTGATTGTTCCCCGCTCTAGCCGCTGCATGAGACATCCCCGAAAATAAGAAAGGTCAAATATTTTGTTAGATAATTAATTATAAGAAACTGTCTTATTTTCGAGGAAACAGGGTAGCTATGTCGACAGAAAAAGTTATGAATTTTGGAAGATGGGGAAGAAATATATGAAAAAGTCACCAAGCATTAACGTACAAACTGCCTTGCATCCTTAAAAGGGTTAATACAAGCTTAACCCCTTAGCGACCCTTGACGTAACTGTACGTCATGGGTCGCATGGGGATGTATGGAGCGAGCTCACACGCTGAGCTCGCTCCATACACGGCAGATGCCGGCTGTATAATACAGCCAGGACCTGCCACTAACAGCAGCGGTCGGTGCCCGAGCCGATCGCTGCTGTTAACCCTTTACACACTGCGGTCAAACGTGACCGCAGTGTGTAAACGGCACCGGCGGCATGGGCGCCGCCATGTTTCCCCGATCGCCGCCCTCCTGAACGTCACATGAGGGCGGTGATCGGTTGCTATGACAGCCGGAAGCCTATTGAAGGCTTCCAGGCTTGTCTCTGCACTAGATCTATTAGACGATGCCAGAGGCATCGTCTAATAGAAGTGCTGCGATTTTCCTATTCACTGCAATACTGTAGTATTGCAGTGAATAGTATGAGCGATCAGACTCCCTAGGTTTCAAGGTACCTAAGGGGTCTGATCATAAATGTAACAGAAGAAAAAAAAAAGTTTTTAAAAGTATTAAAAAAATTAAAAAAATATAAAAGTTCAAATCACCCCCCTTTCCCTAGATCAGCTATAAAAGTAATTAAAGAACATTAAACATAAACATATTAGGTATCCCTGCGCTCCAAAATGCCTGAACTATTAGAATATTAAAACATTTATCCCGTACTGCGAACGGCGTAGCGGCAAAAAAAATATAAACAGCCAAAAAACGTTTTTTTCAACACTTTGCCTCCTATAAAAAATTGAATAAAAAGTGATCAAACCATCAGATCTTTCCCCAAATGGTATCAATAGAAACGTCATCTTGTCCCGCATAAAAAGACACCACAACCAGCTCCATACATGGAAATATGAAAAAGTTACAGGTGTTAGAACATGATGACACAAATTTTTTTTTCTATTTTGCAAAGTTTATCATTTTTTTAAAAGTATCAAAAAATTTCAAATACTATATAAATTTGGTATCACCGCGTTCATACTGACACGTAGAACACAGGTAACATGTCATTTGTACCAAACAGTGAATGCTGTAAAAATTAAACCCATAAGAAAATGGCGCAAATGCATTTTTTCTCCAATTGCGCCTCATTCTGAATTTTTTTCCAGCTTCCCAGTACATTGCACAGCATATTGAATGGTGCCATTACAAAGTACAATTTGTCCCGCAAACAATAAGCTATCATGTGACTCTGTGAACTGAAAAATGAAAAAGTTATGGCTCTTGAAATGTGAGGAGGGAAAAACGAAAATGCGAAACCAAAAAATGGCCTGGTCCTTAAGGGGTTAAATCCTTTATACATTTACCTGTACAGAGGTGTATAACTGCAGGAGCACTTTGCTTTAATCCACATGTTGTTATAATACTGATAACATATTCAACACCAGGTAAAAGGCCTCTGAAAGTATACTGTCTATAAAATACAAAAATAACAGATAAATAATTTATTTAACTGGTCATTATGTTGTGCCTGGTATACAGTACAGAGGTCACAGTGATTATTTCATGGCCCCATTGAAGTGGACCTTTCACCACTTCCACCAACTCTGGTTGTTAGCATCTGTTAATAGCTGCTGCTCCCCTGATTTGGGCACAGTTTTTTCTCTAGCACCCACCATTCCTCAGCAATCAATGCTGTTAATTTTGGTGCCTTATCTGCTGTTTAGGCTCTGTACTGTCTGAAGGGTGTCAGGCAAGAGCAACCAAGGGGTGTGATTCTGAGGTCAGACACTGGCATCCTCTGATTAGAAATCTGAGTGTGCCCCCCCCCCTCCTTTCCCAATCTCTGCCTGAAACTGCCCTTCTAACATTAGAACATAGACACCAAAACTAAATGCATTTGTTACTAAGGAAATGGTGAGGACTAGAGAGAAAATTCTAACTGTACTGGAATCAGTGGTGCAGTGCCTATTAACAGATAAAGGTAGTGAAAGATCCCCTTTAAACACCCGAGGGTGGAGACGCTGCCAGCAAAGATAAATAAATAATATCATATTCCTGGAGAAAAAAAAACTTTAAGTATCATCTAATTAAAAGCTAAAGTTTAACTATAATGCACTATTTAAAAAGCTAGACTAGCAAAAGTACCTTTTACTTGGTTGAATCATTTCAGTTTTGATGGTGCTTTCTGCTGATATGGAAATGATATATCCATCAAACCCACTAAAGGTCAGTTGCCAGTTGACGGTTATTGATGTTGTATCTATTGTGTGGCTTACATATGTAACAGATCTAGGAACTTGTGATAAAAACAGTTTACGGTTATGCGTAAACAAAATAAAGCAACATACTACAAAAAACATAGCAGAATATAAAGTTACTAGTAATTCTACGTTACATTACTCTAGTATTGCTATAACTTTATCCAGGAAATACCTGAATGCCCTTATATCATTTGGGAATTCAATTAACTTCATTTGGACCAATGCAATGTTTTTTTTATTGCAAGTTAGGCAGTTTTTTATGGGGGGTTTTGAGCCAAAGTCAGATGAGAAACTAAGTTTCCATATTGCAAAACACAGGTAAAAAAAAAAAGCGTTGTGATAAAATACAGCAAAAATGTGCTGTTTTTATCTGCTTTTAAACTTCCCCTATAAAATCTATAGGGCAACCTCTTGCGATTCCAAAGTTAAAATTAACATGACTGCATTCACTTTTGAAAAAGCAGCTTCCACAGCTCTTTTTTTCTACAGTGTGTGAAAGAGATTACCCCAAATCACTTTACTGGTACATTGCTGCATTTTTTTTTATTGGCAGCGTTTTTATCGGTGTTTCACTATGTGTTGCGGCTTATATAGTGAGGATACGCTTTTTATTCCCTGAAACAGCACCACTCTTGTCCAAGGTCTGTCTGGTATCAGTGCCTTTAAGTAGATGAGGCTGAACTACAATACCTGCAAAACCAGTAGATAAGAGTTGCTCTATTTAAGAAAAAAAAAAAAAAATTTCAGTCCAGGTTTCTGTGCTTTTTCAATGTCGCCTGTATAAAGCTTTTCTTTTTTATAAGGGAAGGTCAGTGGCCAACCCAACCATTCTAGTGTCCTACTATTATGAATTTTAGGCCAGGTAAAGTTGGCCAATAATGGGCTACCCACAAAATAACTAATGTTTACAAAGGTTAAATACTTACATGTTTGTATAAGTATTGTAACAGGTAAACTATCTCTGAAGTACTGTTTTTCTGTGGTTACCATGAATGTATAGAATGTCCCAGGTGTTAACTGCAAAAAAACTGCTGACTCTTCAGTCACTTTTTGAACCTTGAAAAGAGACAATATTAAAATTGATTGGAATTATGAATGATTTGTCACATTCTTTACACTATTTGTATTAATGGTAGCAAAAAAATCTTTTCACTAATTTTTCCAAAATGCAAAACTATAAACATATAAAAATATTTGTCCTATACGTGAATGCTGTAACAGAAAAAAAATAAAATACAATGGTCACCATTAGCCCTCCACAGAGTAATTAAATAAAAACCATCAAAATGTCAAACAAAAGCCCGAAAATGGTATAAATGAAAAGTACAACTTATCTAGTAAAAAAGACTTCTTACACAGCTATGTACATAGAAATATAAATTTTTTTTACTGGTGTCAGAATATGGCGACATATTTGGAGTTTTGTTAAGGTGGTAAAGCATAAAGATTATTATGCAAATCACTATAATTGTAGCAGCCCACAGAATATATGTAACATTTCACCTTGGCTGTACAGTGAAGAATGTAAAACAAAACCCAAAAGAAAATGGAGCAAATCCAGTTGTTCTTATTTCTCACTCATTCTGAACATTTTTCCAGCTCCCCAATACATTGTACTTCGTAATGGTACCATTTAACATTTTGTACAATTTGATCCACAAATAATAAGCTTCTAGATCTGTTAATGGAAAAATAAAAAAGCTATGGCTTTGAAAGGTGGGAGTAAAAAACAAAAATTAAAAAAACAAAAAATAGCTGCAGCAGGAAGAGGTTACATTTCTTTGATCTCCTTTATACAGTACTTTAACAAAATGCAATATTATTTGTACATTATATTTAGCTATACAAATAAGCTTTTTAGAGCCAATAAATATGACATAAAACAGTTGGCATTTTATCAATGATGTCACTTTGACAACCGGTACATGCTGTCCTGTCTGGCTGGGAAGTCATATTTCCACTTACTGTAATAAAGTTGGAACAATTTTTGCAAATAATTTCATACTGCTGAAAACTTCCTTCAGCTCTGTCCCAAATGACTTGTACAGTATATTCAGTCACCTCCCCTTCACGTACATTAGTTGGGCTTGCCAGGCCTATTTAAGAAAATAGTAAATTAATATTTCCAAAGTAATATACATACAGGATACATTTACAAAGTGAGTGTTTTTTGTCTTGAAATGCTGGTATCTATTAATAAAAGTCAATTCAAAAAGCTGTATTCTGTCATTAACCATCAAACACTACACCAGGTGCAGATAGATAGATAGATAGATAGATAGATAGATAGATAGATAGATAGATAGATAGAGAGAGAGAATTCCAGCTGAACTCTTGAGTAAATAGTTTAAAGAAATGTTACAGTAATATAAAACATGGCTGCTTCTATGTAGAAACAGCACTGGTATTGCAACTCATGTGCAACCTCCACACTCTTTAATGATATATGTGTGCCTGCATATCCTATACCCTATATATTATAAGTGTCAGTCAAGTTTCTTCTGGCTCCACTAAAAAAAGAGTGATTTTGAGGTCACCTACCCCACACCTCTACAGAACGTTTGTGTTCTTTCACTGCATGACCAGAGTAGCCCAATTCAAACAGTGCATGCTGAATCTGAGATGATCCATATTCTACAAAATATATTGCAGGCCCCATGTGTATAAGTAGAACTTAGGAACATCTGAACAGTTTTGCCCGTTCTTATGGTTCATCAGATGACCAGAACAATAGAAAAATGGAAATGGAAAGAAGCTGATCCATTCTATGACAACACGAATGGAGCCCAAGGTACCACACAGACTATAATGGGGTTTGTCAGTTGTATCTATATACTGAAATTGCTGACTGGAGAAATTGGGTTTTCAGCACTTTTTCATCCTGCAATTTATGACAGATCTGTGCATAATAGACACAGATATAAACAGATATCTGGTAACTGGTCCTGATATAAACTTAGACTTACCTGGGCAACTGGGAGTTTTTATCTGCTGTACCCAAAATATGCTACAAAACATATTTTGTCCTACCATTTTGCTGAAATGATCACATAAAACTCCATACTTACATGTTTTGACTGATGATAATGTGAATGGAGTGCTTAGCATGTCTTTACTTCTGGTGTAAACAATGAAATCATACTCAGTGCCTGGCAAAAGCTGGTCGATCAGATATTTGCCATGTGCCACAAGTGCCAAAGAAACTGTTCTATTGTCACCATTTGTGTTTGTTACTAATATGCTATCCAATATTCCCACATCAGGTTTTTGAACAAAGAGCTCAACGTTGTGTGTGTCTTCCTTGACTGGGACCACAAAGGTAACTGGTTTAGGTCCTATAAGTGAAGGAAAAAAGAATTTTAATCATCACTATAGTTCTAACTGCTGAGTCTATGAAACAAAAGTGTGACTGCGCCCTGACAATGGTAAAATTGATCTTACCACATGATTCTTCTATTGCTCTGCCATTTGTGTTATCAACTTTCTATTAAATTAAATACATTTATACAAAAACCTAACCAAAAAGGATCTATAAAAATACATACTTAGTGTTTGCTGTAGGGTTTTCATTTCACTTCTGTTTCCATTCATCACTACAGAAAGTCCTATTTCATAGGTCATTCCAGGTATTAATGCTCCGACACGGAAATTGTCAGTGTCATTCACATCATAAGAGACTTCTGAATTATCCACAAGAGATTTGACGTGAATGTAGATTTGATGAAGATCTTGAGGAGAATCCCACTGGAGGACTAAATTGTCTTCTTCTACAGAATTTGGTTCGATGCCGATTCTATCCAATGGATTTACCTCTAGATAAAAATAAATTGATTATTATATATTTTCTGTTATTATAAAAATCTATAGCTTGGGCAGAATAGCACTGATCTATACTATTTCCAGTCTAGTCAGCAAACTCCAAAGCACAACGTCCATCAAGTTTAAAAGAATGACACTTAATAAATAAATTACTGTCTTTATTTGTTTGGTTACCTACCTAGAGAGAGTCTATCACCTTCCCAACCCTGTAAAATTATCCCTATTGTGGGTCATTCCGTGTCAAGTGAACCAATGATTTTTCCCTCTATATTTTTAATTCTTTTGAGATTTTGTTATTTGGTAATAGTGTGTCAGAGAATGCAAAATGTGAAGAAAAAAAAATTCTAGAAATTTTTTTGAATTTTTAATTGATTTTCAAAGTTCAGAAAAAGTGCGAATTTCTGTGTTGCCTGCCTTTACATTTCTCCTCATAACTTAGGCTAGAAAAAAGATAGAGAAACAAAATAAACGCCATTCTACTCAGAACTATACAGGCTTTCACCAAATATGTCACAAGAGTATCTTTGTTAATATTTTACCCATGTGAACGCAAACGCAAAATTTTAAAACGCATTTCCGAAAAAAACGTTTTATTTAAAAATTTCAAAAAAATGCACATGGGCCTGCTATGCCCTTAGCCACATCTGTACCAAAATTCAAGTTGGGATCACGATGGGATAATATTTTAAAATATAACTATTACAGTGTAATTCCGAAAATCTTGACTTCAGATCTGTTCAGCCTGTGGTCTAAAAGTGTGGGGTCTATATGTGAGATATGTACAGAGAATGATTCACCTCACAAAATGTTAATGTTAACTAGTGTCAGACTAGCAGTATACAGGTCCTGTAATATGACACTAGAGTGGGACCATCTCTCTCAGAGGTGTGTTCATGTATTGTACAAACCAGGACTATGAAGAGGAGGAGTTTGTTAAAACATCGGTTACAGGAAGCAGAACCCATCCAAGGGACTCAGCCATACCACACTTTCATTCCATGTAGTGAAACAGAAATAAAAACAAGGATTTTTTCATTCAGCAATGACAGTGAAGTCCATGAAGTGGTAGAAGGCAGCACAAGATTGGCAATGGATGACATAACTGGTTATGTGACCTGTGAATATGATCGGCGCTGGTGGCTGGCTACTGTACTCTCCAAAGATTGTGAAAATGAAGACATAAAATTGCCTTTTTTGCATCCTTCTGGTCCAGCACCATCCTTTGTGTATCCAAGAAAACCAGACATTTTACAAGTCAACAAAAATCAGATATTAACTCAGGTGGAGCCTAACACCATGACAGGCTGTACATACTCTTTGACACAAAAGGAAATGGCCATTGCTAGTAAGCGCTTATGGACAAGATTACATTTCACTCACTAGAAAGGACAAATTGATGATAAAAGGCCGGTAGTTTATAAACCTCCTATTAATTGTTTGATTAGTTCATATTTTATAGAATGAGGATTTATCTACCGGACTATTTTTCTTAATAAATTACATGTTTAGTGATATAATAAAAAAACAATTGTTACATGTAGAAATAGGTGTTATAAATATTGGTTCTTTTAACCTTGTTAACATATAATTAGGATGAGACTATTTAGAAAATTGCACTTGAGGATATGAGCAGCTTTTTTCTTTCGGTTTGTTCAATGCATTCAGGTTGAAAATGCTGAACAAGCTGTGTTCTGATGATAAGATGTATTTGTTCTGGCACTTACAGTATTTGTTTTTTATGTTTTTTTATTGTTGGATATAAATGTTAAATTCAGCAAGTTGTAATTTGAAAAGAAAAAAGAAAGAAGCCACACAAACATAAAATCAGATGATTCAAGGCTTAAAAAAAAAAATTAAAAAAAATTGATCCCAATTTGGTCCCAAGTTGAAAACCTGTACAAATATAACCAAGAACACAAGTAACACAAATGCATTTTTTCACAATTTTAAAACATACGTTTTTTTCACAATTGCGCATCAAAATTTTGAATTTGATTTCTCCAAAACAAAATATAAAGAAACATCGTCTTGAGACATATCAAATGAAAGCCGGTACCGCTCTGAGAAAAATGATGCCTCTCCCACCTATTTATCTTAATTCTAGCTTAAGATATGTTAAAAAATGTAAAGCCATACCAGGCCAAAATTCACACGTTTTCAAAACTTTAGAAGTCTATAAAAAATTAACTGATGAAGAAAAAAATTCAAAACTTTTTATTTGTAATTAACTTAAGTTGTACTTCATAAAAAATAAAAATAAAAAAAATCTAAAGACGTCAGGTAAAAAAAATATTCCTATTTGGATCACTTGATATGGAATGACCCTCGTGCTGTAGATGCTGCAACATAAATCATACTTTTTTATGTTTGAGATTGTGCCTTGAATGCCGAGAAAAAGAAGTTTTAACCACTATGCAAATAGTCAGTTGGAGCTGGGGGGAGGGGGGGTTCCCAGAGATCCCACAGTACCACTCTTGTTGAAAACATGGGAGTGTTCAGGCCTGATGCTGATATCAGTACTGCCTCTGTGCCATCAACCAAAGTGCAGATGATGTATCATAGTTACATAGTAGATGAGATTGGATAAAGACAACAGTCCATCAAGTCCAACCTATAATCCTACAATCCCCTACAGTCATGATCCAGAGGAAGGAAAAAAAAACATGAGGCTTATGCCAATTGCCCCATTTCAGGGGAAAAAAATCCTTCCCGAAGGAATATGGACAGAGGAAATATCTAACTCACTAAGAACTATATTGCTCCTTGTTAACTGCCAATAGCTTGGTTCATCTGTAATAAACCTTGCTATAGCAATTTTGTATAATCTTTGCTAATCCACTTTACATTTAGTTAACTGATTAAAGGACATGGATGTATAAGAGTTAACTCAAACAGCAGCATGATATATCTTATCAAAGAAAACAACCAATGAAAAATCATTGGGAAAACAATATGTATATTGGTATCATGCCTTGAGAAGGTACATTTATGTGTTCACTTGCTGTTGTACTGTTGAATCATGTGTGCATGTTTACAGCCACAAGTGAAAGTGTATTCTTTAGTGTGCACTAGTCATGTCTACATCATGGTTATTGCCCAGGGCCACAACCACAAGGTGGGGAAATTAGTAAAGGACTCACATAGTCATGTACCTCTGTCAGTCCCTTAAAAATAAATGCATTGGTAGTCATGCATACTCACCACCATTTCAGTTACATGGGATACTTGAAGAAACCCATTCTTGTGATGGAGCAGCCAGACCACCAGCAATCGGAAACTTAGAAGTGGTTATTTCCCTTTAATACCCCAACACTGGCTGATATTCAAACAGTAACCCTTTGGAAAATCGGGGTCAGGTTAAAGACTGTCTAGTCTGACTTTGCACTAAATCAGACAATAGTAGTTAATCTGCCCCAATATCTGTGTATTATTTCTACAGTATGACATCATTACTACGTATTACTGTTTTATGACTTTATCAACAGCTTCAATATTCACAACAGTTTAAAATGCCATGGAAGACAAATTGTTTGGCATGGACCTAAATGTCTTGTTCGATATACACTAACAATATATACTATACCTGTTATGAATGATAAGCTCCTTTCCAAAGAACTTAATTTTCCAGTCTCTGCTATAGTTTGTACAAATATCTTGTACTTATGATATGGTTTCAAATTTTTAATAGTAGTTGAAGTGTGATTCGATTCTTTCATGAATGATAAAATTGAGTTTTCTTCTATGTCCCAGACAGTTAAATGGTAGCCACAGATGAATTTGCCAAATGGGCTTGTTGGTGGTTTCCAATTCAGAGATATACAAGATGATGATATGTTTACAACATTCAAATTACTGGGATTTAAAGGTCCTGGTAAAAGAATTAAAAGGAAAAACAGACAAATAAGAGAATTTAAGTTAAACAAATTGAAATTAAATTTAATTAGAGTTGTACCCCAATATGATCTTTGTCTACAAATGTACCCCCTGCACCATCCCAGCACATTAAAATTGCAAAAAGCTCCCGAAAATGTCACTTTTAGATTGCAGATTTTGAATTTATGACTAGTGCCATAAACACATTTTAACACTTTGACTTCATGATTTTGACACATACATTTAACTTACTTGTTAGTATTGAGATAACTGGACTTAAATTATACTGTGACCCTGTGTCATCCTTTATACACAAAATAAAATGATACTTGAGTCCAGGATTCAGGCTCTGAATGGAGATATTTGTAGAATTTTGCCTTATATTTTCAAAGTACCCATTTGAACTATTGGAATAAATTTTCAAATACAGATAAAAGCCTATTTCAGCTGAAAAAGGAAAATGGCTCCATCTAAACTGCACTTCACTCTCTGAAACATCTTTCACCGAATATGTAAACTTTTCTGAAACATCTGGGACTGCAAAAGAAAAAGAAAATAAGCAATGTAATATTTTTTTTGTTCAGAAATACTCCCAAATTGCATGATGGCTGAGGCCGCATGTTACGGAAACATATCATTTTTGGCTTTTGTGAAAAGGCAGTGGGAAAAAAAACAGTATTTTACAGTCCTAGCAAAATCTATGACATTTCATTCAATCTCATCTGTACATGCATTTTTTATGCTACCTTTGTTCTCTGCTGCGTTTTATTTTCATAGTGTTTTCAGCTGTGTTTTGCTGTGTGGGACCTTACAAAATCTAGGGCCCCATGTAGCGAGCCACAGAAAAAACCCCACTGTGATTGTTTATTGCAGATTTTTTTTTACTGCAATATGTGGATGGGATCATCCATAATCCCATTCACTTTGCAGGTACTATAATGCGCAGAGTTTTCAACCACCGCCAAAATGCTGCATATTCGCAACGTGTGGCCCCCAGCCTCAATCAGAGATAGAAGAAGAAGAAGAAGAAGAAGAAGAAGAAGAAGAAGAAGAAGAAGAAGAAGAAGAAGAAGAAGAAGAAGAAGAAGAAGATAATCTTGGATACTCACATTCATATTCACAAATATATGGTAAGGCCATGTGGCAAAAAAACGCTGTATAAAAATAATTTCGACCTGTTGCATTTTGCTGTAGGGCATAACAGTCTGTATCATTTTTAGGCAAATGCGACAACAACGTCACTTCATATGAATCTAAAGAATAAGCAGATCCGTCTGTCCACAAAAGTTCTTCTTCAACCTATAAAAAGTATAATTGCCAAGCCATGCAATTACTATGTTATTAGATAACCTTCATGATCCATCAATCTATTGTAACAAGCAGAGGACCAAAAGAATGATAAAAATTAACTTTTAGTATAAATTATAATAATAAATGTTCATGTTAAGACGGTCAAAAAACATCACTAATTTAAGTGCACATAATAAACCGCTCTCTAGATAAAAGAGGAACGGTCTTACTCGAACCTACTGAGAGACGATGGGGACTCAACAGGACTTGCAGATGAAGGGCTTGTGCCCCAAATGTCATTGCTAGGACCTGTAATTGGGCCTCAGAGGTCTCAAAGGTCTCATGGGGCACACATGGGGCGCAATGATGACTTTACACTCATGTGACCACTAGGGCTCAATCATAGTGGCCCAATCACAGAGCCCAGCCGTGACGTCGGGGGCACGTGACCACAGTCACCTACCAGGAAAAGCCCCGGAAAGGATGCTGAGGTCAGGAGAGGTGAGTATAAGTATTTTTTTTTATTTTTAGCCACCTCTCCTGGACTGGCATCAATTGGAAAGGGTCCCAGCAATAGTCAAACCCCTTTCCATTAACATTATGTATAGCGGTCAGGGAACCAGGCTTTCCCAAAAAATTATCATGGTCATTTCAATCTGGCCACGGGCCCCATACTCCTCCCAGACCGGTTGTGCGATCGTTACATCACTGCCAGGAGGGATGGTAGTGGTCACCTGCTTCTTTATGTAGATGTCATTTCAGCCATCCAGTACATTTATATATAATAAAGTGGGTAATTCATGAATTCTTATACCCATTTTATTATATTGTAATACAGGCTGTGCAAGCTGTTGTCCACTGCCAATCTCTATGTAGTGCAATGAATGTACTATGGCATGCACCACTCATGCAGAGGTTGGGGTTGCAGGGGCCCACTAGTTTTCCTGGGTGAGAACCTCATCGATGGGATTCACCTGCTCCTCTATGGGCCAATCCGAGGCTGGTTGCATTTAGTCCACAACCAAATTTTTGCAATAATAATATGATTATTGTTAATAATTTTTTCTATTTTTTTTGTACAAGTTCCCCTAGAGTTTATTTTATAAATTGCATACCAATACAAATACATAAGTGAATATTCATCAGTCTTCTGTAGTTTTTACCATTAACAAGCAGATATTGTAAAGCCATTTATTAATCAGTAGTAAGTAAAGTAGGTAGATTGCAAAAAATAAAAACTTGCACAAACCTTTAAATCAGAGAGACCGCTCCAGAGCAAGATTAATTCACTCTTCATACTCAGGAAAGAAGATAAAAATGAATGTTCTTCGCTTGTTTGAACATTTACAAGATGCGCTCCATTGTGAAGCGATTCACAGTTTTGTTCTGCACTTGCCCAAGGCTTATTATAATGCATCAACTTATAGCAGCTGCTTTTATATGCAACCCAGCCCTTAGAACAGAGCCCTGAAATCAGGAAAGAGTGTAAATGTAAGAACATAATGATATTTACTGACATACAGCCACATTTTGCCAAACCTTTTGACTAATTGTAATTGTACTATACATAATGCATACAGAACATTTTTTTGAGCAGTCTACTTCTTTAGAGGGTCATTCAACTCCATCCCTACTGCTTGAATGACATCTTGCTCATGGTCTGGATCAGCCATAAAAAGCACTGGCTGTACTGTGCATGCTTGAGGATGCCAGGCTGCACCCAGCAGAGCAGGCAGCTTCAGATGGAGGCAGCTGCAGACTAAGGCCGGGTTCACATGATGTCTTTTGTCACGTAATTTGCCACGTAGACGCTGCGGGAGCTTTTGCGGGCCGTATATGCTCCCATTGTTTTCAATGGGAGCCGGTACCGTATATGCGACGCTATTTTGCGGCCGTGATTTTGCGGCGGCCGCAAAATAGCGCTGCGTATACGGTATCGGCTCCCATTGAAAACAATGGGAGCGTATACGGCCCGCAAAAGCTCCCGCGGCGTCTACGTGGCACATTACGTGCCAAAAGACATCGTGTGAACCCGGCCGAAGTGTTACAAACTGGGAGATGTCACTTAAAGAATGGGGGAATGGGGTCAGAAGCTTGGCAGTAGTTAAGGGATGTTTTCTAGAATGGAGAACAAAGCCCCAGCAGGGCAAACAATTCCCCTAAGGCTCAGGCCCCACATTGCGAAAAGGATGCCTTTTGTATTACAGATTTTGCTGCAACTTTTGGGCCATGGCAAGGAGTGAAAGTAACAGAAGAGAAAACTATAAGTAAAAGTATAAATGCTTCTTTTATGTTTCCCATTCCTTTACGAGCCGCTCTTGACTTTGGCTGTAAAAAATGCAGCAAAATTTCCTACCTTTACTCTTTATGTGGCAGCTTTTTGATATCTTTTGATGTTATAATATATATTAAATGGTCATACCTGTTTCAACTTGAATATCCATTTTCTGAATCACATTAATAGAGCTGGAATAATACTGTTTCACAACAAACTGAAAATTGTAAAGAGATCCTGGATGCAAATTGGTCACTTCGTAAAACTTGTCATTCAGCATCGTAGCTTCAGCAGAGTAGTTAAAGACATCGGAAACAAAAATGTCTCCACTGATCTTGCTGCAGTTGAATGATACTGAAGTCGTTGTCACAGCAATGGTTACATCTTGTAATTGTATAGGGTCTAAGTGAAAAAGTATAACATTTGTAACTATATCAGGCAGACAGGTATATCAGGTAATCTTCCAAGAACTTTTGTAGTCTAACACGACTCCAAGGCAACTTTTTTTTATTATTTTTTTATTTATTTAATTTTTGACCAGTACAACTAAGATGGTATCAGCTTCTTTTAAGTCTGTTGTTCTGATCCATCGAAGAATCTGAACAACATATTGAAACCTAATGTAATGATGGATGCAAATGGAGCACATTCTGTCTGTACCTGTCATCATTCACTGTAAAGAAAAAACAAGACAGAAGCTTTCTTCCATCTTGTTTGTTATTGCTTTAGATGGAAGATAGAATTGTGACTGGAGGACTTTATCTTCCGTTTGAAAAGTGAACAAAAAAGCACTGTTCTTAGGTTTAAAGGGGTTATCTAGCTTCCAAAAATTATCTGCAAATATATCCACAGCAGTGCTAAATACTTAATGTTCCCTGGCGCAGCCTTTGCTTTGCTTTATTTTAATTGGTGCCCCTGGTATCACTGTTATTTACATGCAACCCCGTCCTTTTTCCACGCTTCTCTGAAATGAAATAACAGGTAATAAAGCACTCACACATCTCACTCACATTCTGTTGTGACGTTTTGTTTGCTAGTTGAACTGCTGACAGGGATGGTAGTGAGCTTGCAAACAAAACATCACAGCTGAGGTCAATGACCTGAAAATAAATAAGATAAACAGTTCTAAATTTAAATAGGATATATAGTAGTAAATGTTTTGGATTGATGCATTCTATCCATATTTTTATTAAACTAGATAACTAAACTAGATTAAATAAATGGTTAAAAAATATAAAAACATCTGGGATTAAAGGAGTTATCTAGGAGTATGCAACAGATGACCTATCATTAGGCCTTGAATGAGACCATAAATAGCTACCAGCAATGGCATAACTACCACAGGGTGGCGTTACTACCTTGAGGGGCCTGGGCCCCCTGACTACTTAATGCCAACAATTTATTTATTTTTTTTGAGGCCTGGGCCCCGAAATCCGGGCCTCGAGAAGTCGGGGTTGGGCACAGGGACGTAGGCAGTCCTATTTCTAGCCTTAGAAGGGTTTTTTTTCTCTTGTTGAAGATTGAAGAGGACCTTCCACAGTATGTCCCCTCCCTCAGTGAGTGTCCTGACGCTGGGGGCACGAGACATTGTGAAGGAAGAAGATAGCTCTTGTGGAGGATCCATTCTGTGGAGAAAGCAGCGCAGCTCTGATCCCTTCTGGAGAGTGGAGACTGGTGAGGTGAACGTGGATCATGGTCACATATGCATGCAGGGCAGGCTGTATAGCACACAGTACTGTGCTGGCAGCTGCCTGCTTCTTTCCAATAATTAGAATATGTTTGCAGCCTGGGGAAGAAGGGGGCAAGTGCCACATTCAGTGTCTGTGAAGAGTGTTTTAAGTGAGAACTGTGAGAACACTCTTCACTGACACTGAGTGTGGCACTTGTCCCACCTTCTTCCCAGGCAGCAAACTTTTTACAGTAAGTATTATGTATTACAGTACATAATACTATGTGCAAGGGCCACTATAGGCTATAATACTGTGTGCAGGGGCCACTATGCAGCATAATACTGTGTAGAGGGGCCACTATGCAGCATAATGGTGCATGCGGGGGGGGGGGCAGGGTCTTCGGGTGGGTGGGAAGGGAGGCGGTTTTCGAGGGGGCGGGCCATATAAAAGTTTGCCATGGAGCCCCACCATTCTTACTTACGCCACTCGGTAGCAGATATAGCAGCTGCTTTGGGACTTAATACCTAAGGGTCTCTATTTCCACAGAGATCTTGTAAATGTTAATGGAAAAACATATGCATTAGTTGCTTTTTTTCTGGTCTGCTTTTTCTGCATTTTCAAAAAAAAACATTAAAAATCCAGTCCACACCATACTGCAAGTATATAGTAAATATGCAATAAAAACAGAGTCAGTAGGGAATATGTGTGACTGTAACTTACAGATAACCTCTATATCTTTGTGTACTTACGTATTAAAAATGATATAACACTTAACATGTTGCCATCTTTCATGGATTTTATGGTGACATTATAAGCTTCTTCTTGGTATAAGTTATTCAATGATATGAAGGGACTGTAAGCTAGCTGAACAACCACTGGTGCTCTCTATGGAGATGAAAACGGAGATGGAGATGTAAATTCTCATGTCTGCACAAACTGAGTAGAGTAAAGTCAAATTTCGGCAATTGGTGAATCTACTACATCATGATATCTTGTCAGAAAACACAACAAAAACAATGAGTAGTCAGGTTAACTCTACTACATCTGTATGAGCACCTAACAGATGCTAAAAACTTGAATTGGTGGAGGTGGTAAAAGGTCCTCTTTTTGTCCACACTTATTTTCTGATAAGCCCAAATCCTTTCTGACAAACCCCACTCACTTGTCAGACAAGGCACAGAAACTGTCTGAAACACATAATATTATCTAGAAATTTAAAGGGATTGTTCCATCACAAGGATCCTATCTATACTGCTTGATAATGTGGATGTAAGACTAAATACATTGCTTCAGCAAAACTGCTTTGTTTGTCCACTATCTTACTTTATTCAGGGGTTTTTTTTACACATCACGTGACTTATCTGGTGATAAGTCAAGTGATGTATTTGCTGCTCTGAGGGGGGGAGGGGCTAAGTGCACGGTAGCGAGCCTGGAGGGGGGGGATAATTTACCCTTTGGGGGGGAGGGGCCGCCAGTACATAGTACTGTAATAGAGAGGCGGATGCTGGGGACGGTTAGACGCCGGCACAGATGCCTGCAACATCGCTATGCTCCTGCCCTGCATGAAGCCAGCAGTGGCAGGAGCGATGCTGCTATTTGGGAAGGGGGGGGGGAGGAGCAGAATAACAGCATCACTCCTGCCACTGCTGGCTTCATGCAGGGCAGGAGCATAGCGAGGTTGCAGGCATCTGTACATCTGTGCCGGCGTCTAACCATCCCTGGCAACCGCCTCTCTATTACAGCGGATGCCGGGTCTGTATTCACATATGCAAAGCCAGCGGCAAGATGCCGCCGGCCCTGCGTGCACACTCATAGATAGTGAGACCAGTCTAGCCTTCACAATGCGAATACAGACCCGGCATCCGCTGTAATAGAGAGAGGCGGATGCCGGGTCTGTATTCACATTGTGAAGGCTAGACTGGTCTATGAGCGTGCACGCAGGGCCTTGCATATGTAACCCCGCCCACCAATGACACAACAAAGCAGGAAGACAGAAGAATTTACAGCAATGAAGACTGGTGAGTATACGACGTGGAAATACCCCTTTAATGTTACATTCACACAATACAAGCGCTTACCTGTTGGTGTGTGCGATTATAGATGTGATATAGCACAAAATAACTATCAGGAGTCTTATTTTCAGGAAACTTATCCCACTCAATTCTAAGTGCAACATTTTTCGGGCCCTTCTTGCCACACTGCACATTCTGTACCATCTAAAAAAATATTGCTTTAAGGTGAAATATTCACATAAGCTTGTGAAATACTCAGTTCATGTACAACAAAACAAAACTAGGTCATAGTATATACAATTAAGTCTCTACACCACTCAAAGTTAATATGTTTATATTTGTATTGATGCTGATGATGAAGTTGTCTTAAAGAAATTTATTGGTGCTTGCCAAGGAACACTGCACCTAGAGGCCAGATGTCTCACCAACCATTCCCTAGCTGTATGATCTTTTATATACGTATAAGAGAGAGCCCTACTGTAATTGAATGAAAACTATCCATTAGATAACTATTACTAATCCAATGATATATGCAGTAGATCTTATTATGCACAAGCTTTTAAGTAACAAAATCCTTCAAAGGCTGCAATTTAGTTCCTAGCCACTGGGTGCCCAGACATAGACACACATAGGATATTACTTTGTGTCACAATATCGCAAGACAATATTGGCTTGATAAGCTTATCATCTCATCACACATATCTAAACATGCCAAGCTAAAAAGATCTTACACCGTTTATGCCACAAGTACTTGGCAGGTCCCACCCTTGAAACTCTAACTAATTGGGAGATAAAGGGTCCTTTGTTATATCAGAGTGGTCTGTTTTCCCATGAAATCAATGGAAAGTTGACTATGCAGGCATGCATCTTTCTCCTTTGAAGTCTTGGATGGCAGTTTTGGAATATGCAGAGATGTCTAATTATGATCATACCTGGAAAAGACCCTTAAAAAGAAGCAGATGAAGAATCATGGTGTCCATTTTCGGAGAGATTATGATGCATCATTTGCCAGATGATTTGGTAAGCCTGGGTAGGAAAAATGTTTAATAAGTTACATTAGAATTAGAAAATAGTGACAATGCCTAATGAATATCATTATTTATAGGCCTGTAATGCAACTACAATACACCCAACTATATGATGATGTAACAATATGTGTTTCTCCATGGCCCTGTTTCTAGCTCTCTTCTGTGTAGAACAGGTACAACAACCCAACTTGTTGAATTTACAGAAGCAGCCACAGATGCTAAGTCAGTGGATGTATCATTTAGAAGGAGGACCCCATCATCTAAATTCATTGATTTGGTTAGTCTTGGATCATAGCTGCGATGATGTTTAAGGCTGAGGCCTCACGTTGCAGAAAAGCTGTTTTTATTTGTTTTTGTTTTTTTGTGGCAGATTTTGCTGTTTTTGTTGCAGATTGAGCCAAAGCCAAGAATGGCTATAAAAGTAATGGGAAATATATACCTTCTTCTCAACAAAAAACTGCTTTTCTGCAATGTGGGGCCTCAGTCTAAAAGGGGCCTACGTTTATTTTGTGACTAGATGACGCTGCCGTTGAGCAGCAATCATGATGCGATTAACTTGTGTGGCTAGAAAGGGTTAAGGATTAAGGATTAAGTTAAGTATTAGGATGATAGTTGGTCACTACTAGAGATGAGCGAACACTAAAATGTTCGAGGTTCGAAATTCGATTCGAACAGCCGCTCACTGTTCGAGTGTTCGAATGGGTTTCGAACCCCATTATAGTCTATGGGGAACATAAACTCGTTAAGGGGGAAACCCAAATTCGTGTCTGGAGGGTCACCAAGTCCACTATGACACCCCAGGAAATGATACCAACACCCTGGAATGACACTGGGACAGCAGGGGAAGCATGTCTGGGGGCATAAAAGTCACTTTATTTCATGGAAATCCCTGTCAGTTTGCGATTTTCGCAAGCTAACTTTTCCCCATAGAAATGCATTGGCCAGTGCTGATTGGCCAGAGTACGGAACTCGACCAATCAGCGCTGGCTCTGCTGGAGGAGGCGGAGTCTAAGATCGCTCCACACCAGTCTCCATTCAGGTCCGACCTTAGACTCCGCCTCCTCCAGCAGAGCCAGCGCTGATTGGCCGAAGGCTGGCCAATGCATTCCTATGTGAATGCAGAGACTTAGCAGTGCTGAGTCAGTTTTGCTCAACTACACATCTGATGCACACTCGGCACTGCTACATCAGATGTAGCAATCTGATGTAGCAGAGCCGAGGGTGCACTAGAACCCCTGTGCAAACTCAGTTCACGCTAATAGAATGCATTGGCCAGCGCTGATTGGCCAATGCATTCTATTAGCCCGATGAAGTAGAGCTGAATGTGTGTGCTAAGCACACACATTCAGCACTGCTTCATCACGCCAATACAATGCATTAGCCAGTGCTGATTGGCCAGAGTACGGAACTCGACCAATCAGCGCTGGCTCTGCTGGAGGAGGCGGAGTCTAAGATCGCTCCACACCAGTCTCCATTCAGGTCCGACCTTAGACTCCGCCTCCTCCAGCAGAGCCAGCGCTGATTGGCCGAATTCCGTACTCTGGCCAATCAGCACTGGCTAATGCATTGTATTGGCGTGATGAAGCAGTGCTGAATGTGTGTGCTTAGCACACACATTCAGCTCTACTTCATCGGGCTAATAGAATGCATTGGCCAATCAGCGCTGGCCAATGCATTCTATTAGCTTGATGAAGCAGAGTGTGCACAAGGGTTCAAGCGCACCCTCGGCTCTGATGTAGCAGAGCCGAGGCTGCACAAGGGTTCAAGCGCACCCTCGGCTCTGATGTAGCAGAGCCGAGGGTGCACAAGGGTTCAAGTGCACCCTCGGCTCTGCTACATCAGAGCCGAGGGTGCGCTTGAACCCTTGTGCACACTCTGCTTCATCAAGCTAATAGAATGCATTGGCCAGCGCTGATTGGCCAATGCATTCTATTAGCCCGATGAATTAGAGCTGAATGTGTGTGCTAAGCACACACATTCAGCACTGCTTCATCACGCCAATACAATGCATTAGCCAGTGCTGATTGGCCAGAGTACGGAATTCGGCCAATCAGCGCTGGCTCTGCTGGAGGAGGCGGAGTCTAAGGTCGGACCTGAATGGAGACTGGTGTGGAGCGATCTTAGACTCCGCCTCCTCCAGCAGAGCCAGCGCTGATTGGTCGAGTTCCGTACTCTGGCCAATCAGCGCTGGCCAATGCATCCCTATGGGAAAAAGTTTATCTCACAAAAATCACAATTACACACCCGATAGAGCCCCAAAAAGTTATTTTTAATAACATTCCCCCCTAAATAAAGGTTATCCCTAGCTATCCCTGCCTGTACAGCTATCCCTGTCTCATAGTCACAAAGTTCACATTCTCATATGACCCGGATTTGAAATCCACTATTCGTCTAAAATGGAGGTCACCTGATTTCGGCAGCCAATGACTTTTTCCAATTTTTTTCAATGCCCCCGGTGTCGTAGTTCCTGTCCCACCTCCCCTGCGCTGTTATTGGTGCAAAAAAGGCGCCAGGGAAGGTGGGAGGGGAATCGAATTTTGGTGCACTTTACCACGCGGTGTTCGATTCGATTCGAACATGGCGAACACCCTGATATCCGATAGAACATGTGTTCGATAGAACACTGTTCGCTCATCTCTAGTCACTACGCCTCAGCCTCTTAACCAGGAACCAATCTCCCACATTTACTTCCAGCTGCTTGTAGTAATGCCTTCCCTTATGTGCATATCTCTTCAAATTTTCTTTTGAGATGGGAATATTAAGAAGAAATGGAGTCTGACAGGAGTTTCTGGGACACTTGTTTGATGTGCAAAGGCCTGTTGAAAAGAGCAATTGCTGATGCCAGTAGAGAATTGTGATGTGCCGCTGTCTTTGTACATCTGTTTGGCATCTGCATATCCACATATAACCTGGGTCTATCAGGTTGAAGGTATAATGACTGAAGACACATAAAGCGAGTCTGTCAGCAGGAAGGAATGTATTAAGCCAGTGACAAAGATCGGTGAATGGAATGCTTTAGTACATTGCAGAGATGTATTTCACAATGTGCAAGTCTACAGCTCCATTACGCAAAACCACTACGCCCCACACTGTGCTAATGTGCGGGATCAAACACCAGAGCACAGGGCCGGGTGACATTTCAGCAGAGCTCCCGGGCCCTATTACTGAAAGTATGAAAGGGACCCCAAAATGTTATATGATGTGGGGGACGCATGATGGCACAACCCAATTGAGAATTTTAGTCATGATTAATAAGAAATGTTACTACAACTGGATTCATTCATTTCTATGAGGTACTTGTAATACATGTTCATTTCTCCACAGGGTGGTCTTACCTTGACGTGAACCCCAGGTCAGCTGTGCCCGGCATGAGCAGGTTAGGTTGTTTTAAATTTGCCTGATAGCAGATTGAGACAGCTGATTGGTCAGCAGCAGAGATGAGCGAACACTATTCGAAACTAAAAAGTGGCGGGAAATCGTGTCTATAAATATCGCTCATTTCCAGCTGTTCATGACAGTTGAAAGTTGATTCCTGTCAGAGAAGTCAGCGCCCTCACTCCCTTACTTCAATGTCGCCATAGTTTTAATGGTGGGGTGATAGTCTCCCAGGTATGGCTGAGAAGACTGGGTTTTGCTGTGTTATTTATTAATGGTGTTTTACAGTTATGGTTAATTTAATTAAAATTATTTAATGAATTAATGAATTACTTTTATTAATAATTTAATTGTATTTGGGTAACCCCATTATAAAACATTGCAGCCTATTTATTCCATTAAAATTTGTCTCATGTGTTTTTATATTAATTATTAACTAAATATAATTATGTGGTAAGGTTGAATTTGGGGTTTGTGACACCATGGGGAAGGGGGGGGGGTAGAGCAGTTAGAAGAATCGGAGATGTCCCGGTGCTCCAGCATGCTCATTTGCATAGTGAATTTTAGCAACAGAGGCACAAATTTTCATGGGATAAAAGGTGTTATATTGAGGTGAGCCTGACCTGACTGTGTTGCTAAATAATCATTTATTTATCCCTATAGTGTCATTTATTTCAGATATCCCTATAGTTAGTTATTTCAGAATATGCAAATGAGCAGTGTGGAACACCGAAGGCAGGTTCATTGCTCCAAATTGCTACATCCCCCTGCTGTAATACATCCTCCTTTCAGTAACAGGGTGCGAAAGCTATGCTGAAATATTACCTGGCCCTTTATTCTCACATTCAACCCCGTGTATTAGAGTAGTGTAGGACATAGCAGGCGCACACCCTCAGTGCTCCACAATGCTCAATAGCATATGAAATCAAAGAAAATATCTCTGTGATGGAAGCAGGAGTTGTCATGGGGAGAAGGGAGTTACATTCAGGTAGGTCTGTGTTGCTTTTTTAACCCCTTAGAGACACAGCCCAAAAGTGACTTAAGGACCAGGCCTCTTTTTTCAAAACTGACATGTGTCACTTTAAATGGCAATAGCTTTGAGACGCTTTAACTTACACAAGTGATTCTGAGATTGTTTTTTTGTGACATATTGTACTTCATGTCAGTAGAAAATTTTTGTCGATATTTTTTGCCTTTGATTATGAAAAAATAGGAAATTTGATGAAAATTTGGAAAAAAGTGCAGTTTTCAAACTTTGAAATTGCAAGCCTTTCAAATGGAAAGCCATACTACCCAAATTTTTTGATAAATATAATTAACCATGTCTCTGATTTATGTAGAAGTCAAATTTTAATCACCCTTTCATTTTTTTCAGATATTATAAGGCTTACAAGTCAAGCAGTGATTTTCCAAATTTTCAAGAAAATTTCCAAAACACATTTTTCAAGGGACCAGTTCAGTTTTGAAGGGAACTTGAGAGGCCTCTCTTGTAAAAACCCCCATAAGTCACCCCATTCTCAAAACTGCACTCCTGAAAGAATCCAAAACAGCAGATAGAAAGTTTCTTAACCCTTTCAGCATTTCACAGCAATTAAAACAAAATGGAGGTCAAATTTACATTTTTCAATTTCTATCACTAATATATTCATTTAGCCCTAGAATTTACACATTTACTAAGGGTTAAAGGAGAAATTGCACCCCACATTTTGTTACGCAATTTCTCCCGAACACGGCAATACCCCATATGTGCTGGTACCCTAATGTACGGGCACACGGTCGCTCTCAGAACGGATGGAGCGCTAATTGGATTTTGTAGGCCAGATTTTGCTAAAATAGATTGCAGGCACCATGTTCCTTTTGCAGAGCCCCCAAGGTGCCAAAACAGTGGAAACCCCCAAAATGTGACCCCATTTTGGAAACTAGACCCCTCAAGGAATTTATCAAGGGGTATAGTGAGCACTTTGACCCTACAGGAGTGTAACAGAATTGGCCCAACAAAAGGAAAAGTGACATTTTTTGCTATAAAATGTAGCTTTAACCCCAAATTATGCATTTCCACAAGGGGTTAAAAGAGAAAATGCACCCCACAAATTGTCAAGCATTTTCTCCCAACTACAGAAATGCCCCACATGTGGACGTAAAGTGATGTATGGTCACACAGTGGGATAGAACAATAGTTGGAGGGTAGATTTGGCTGAAATTGGTTTTAGTTACCATGTCACATTTGTAGAGGCCTTGAAGTGCCAAAACAGTGGAAACCCCCAAAATGTGACCCCATTTTGGAAACTAGACCCCTCAAGGAATTTATCAAGGGGTATAGTGAGCCCTTTGACCCTACAGGAGTGTAACAGAATTGGCCCAACAAAAGGAAAAGTGACCATTTTTTTGCTATAAAATGTAGCTTTAACCCCAAATTATGCATTTCCACAAGGGGTTAAAAGAGAAAATGCACCCCACAAATTGTCAAGCATTTTCTCCCAAATACAGAAATGCCCCACATGTGGACGTAAAGTGATGTATGGTCACACAGTGGGATAGAACAATAGTTGGAGGGTAGATTTGGCTGAAATTGGTTTTAGTTACCATGTCACATTTGTAGAGGCCTTGAAGTGCCAAAACAGTGGAAATCCCCAAAATGTGACCCCATTTTGGAAACTAGACCCCTTGACTTCAGTGATGTTAGTGTTAAATTACACCTCTTAAAAAATTTACCAAGAAGTATAGCAAACATTTGGATGCAGCTTGTATGGCAATAATTTATTATCCAGAAAATACTGCATAACCGGATGAAAGTAATTGTGTGCAGAGTACGTGATGGTATAAGGAGGCGATATTCCATGGAAAATAAATTCTAAAAATAATATTCCATGGAAGTGTGGTACAATCTAAAGCACTCCTTCATGCACAGGCCAGGTTTATCATGGCAGGTGTCACACTGATAAATGGTGTCTCTCCTTATTCCTCTTTTGTAACACACTCTGCATCTTTTCTGAGTTTTCCCTTTTTTAGCAGTTTGGGGGACTTCACCGGGAAAATGTTGCCCTGGTACAATACGGGAACCTTGAGTTTCAGAAGTACTGGGGCCTGGCACTTCTAGGTCCCCAAATATCAGGGAATTGATAATTGCCTCCTGAAACTCAAGGAAAGTTCCTGTGTGGCCTGCACATCGTGATAGCACGTAAGAGTTATACAATGCCATCTGAACCATGTGCACGACCAGCTTTTTGTACCACACTCTTGTTTTTCGCATGGCACTGTAGGGCTTTAGGACTTGATCAGATAGATCAACCCCTCCCATGTACTTATTGTATGCCAGGATGCAGTCTGGCTTGGAGACAGTGGTACTGGTGCCACGCAGAGGGACAGAGGTGCTGCCGCTGCCATGAATTGTGGTCAGTACAAGGACATCCCTCTTGTCCCTATACTTGACCAGCAGCATATTCTCATTGCAGACGGCACTACTCTCACCCTTTCTGAGGCGCTGCTCAATATGTGCCCTAGGGAGGCCTCTTTGATTTCTGCGCACAGTCCCACAAGCTGCAGTTCCTCTAGAACTCAGGGACCTAAAGAGTGGGATGCTGGTGTAAAAGTTATCCACATAGAGGTGATAACCCTTGTCCAGCAGTGGGTGCATCAAATCCCACACAATTTTCCCACTAACTCCTAGGATTGGGGGGCAGTCTGGGGGCTCAATCCTTGTGTCCCTTCCTTCATACACCCTAAATTTATAAGTGTATCCTGAACTGCTCTCACATAGCTTATACATTTTAATGCCATACCGTGCCCGCTTACTGGGCAAGTATTGGCGGAATTTTAGCCTCCCTTTGAAACTGATCAGAGACTCATCAATTGCAATGTTCTGATCAGGGATGTAGGACTCTGCAAATTTGGAACTAAAGTGGTCAATGACTGGCCTAACTTTGTATAAGCGGTCAAAATTTGGGGCATCTTGGGGCGGGCACTGGGAATTATCATTATAATGAATGAACTTTAGGATACTTTCAAACCGCTTCCTGGACATAGCCATTCGATAGATTGGAGTGTTGTGCAAGACGTCTGTACTCCAATACTGACAAATTTTAGGTTTTTTCACTATGCCCATGTCACGGAGCAAAGGTATACGTCTTCCTCCGGATGGTCTTTTGAATCAACACGGACGCAAGAGGTCGGGAGACAACAGCAATTTATTGTAATCCACAAAGTTAGTAGCCGGCGGCGGTCACATCAACCGTAATAACAATAAGTCCACAGAAGTCACAATCCAATGATAACTTTGGTTCCTTGGTCCTGTAACTATATCCTGGCTCTCTGCAGAGCTGTGCACAGGCCGGCTAACACATACTAACTGCTAGCTACATCTATATACTAAACTGTTACTTCCTATATCTGGAGGTGGGAAGGGCTGAGTCACAGATCCTTCCCCCCTCACCTATGCCAAGGAGAGCAGACTCCCTGTCTCTTTTGAACAATGCACAGTCCAACATCTTCTTGGAGACACTGATCAGATTATCTCCACCCATTGTCCTCACTAGTTAGAGGTATTTGCATACAATGTGCTAACACACTAGACCCTAATCAGCCAACTACACACTGATGTTTACAACAGGTTAGAGAATACATTCCACATGAAATATATATTACACATTGCCTATTGCCGGACTCTAACCATCCCGTGACAACCCCTCCCCCTCTCAAAACATGTGCATGACACAATTGGCCTACACAGGTAAATTGGGGAATGCACATCAGTCTCTATAGCTCATATGTCCTCCTGCCGGGATAACCCATCCGCGTTCTGGTGTTGGCTCCCTCGGCGGTACTGAATGGTAAAGTTGTAGGGTTGAAGGGCTGGCATCTGTCAGAAAATCCGGTGGATCCATGTTGGCTTCTCCCTGAGCTTGGCTTCGGGTCACTGCTTCCACAAAGTGGCACTGTAGATTTCCAACATCGTTGCCTAACAGAACATCGGCCGGCAGCCCGCTCATCACACCAATTGTGCATCGTTTTGGTCCATAACCATAGTCGAGTTCCACGGTAGCTTTAGGAATACGTTTCCGAGTACCCCCTGCCAACTTGATAGAAATGCCAGGGCCCTCCTCTAGGGCCTCGGGTCGCACAACTCGGGGGTCCGCTACCGTTAGGAAAGCTCCCGAGTCCCGGAATCCAACAACTGTTCGGCCATCCAGTAGGACCTCCTGCAAGTGCTTCCGCTGAAGGTTTGCGGGATGTGTGGCGGAGGGCTGAATCCCATAGACCCCTGGAGGTGGAACAGATGGGTCATTCATGGAGTCATCTGGAAATGGGGCCAAACTTTCTGTCCTAGGGGTGGTTCCCAGGTAGTGAATAGGCCGGGATGCCACGGTGGCCCGTGCCCCCATGTTAGCAGGGCAACTAGCTTGCAAATGTCCAGGCCGCCCGCACCCAAAACATCTGCGCTCTAGCATTCTTCCAGTGGGTCGTTGTCTAGGGACAGGGTTGTTCATAGCTGGAGGCCGATGGGCTGGGGCAGGGGTAGAGGGGGAATTGTAATCCTGAGGCCGGACACGAAAGGTGGGTGGCTGGCTGAAGGGTGTCTGGCGGACTGTGGTAGTTTTCCGCTCCTCTGCAAACAACCTCTTCCACTGCGGCTTGATGGTCAGGCCCTCATCTGCAAGGGAAGCAGCTTGCTCCACTGTGGCTGGGTTCCGTTCCAGCACCCACTCACGGATCTCAGCGGGGCACTGGGAAAAGAACTGTTCCTTAAGTATGACTTGGAGGATCTTATCGACTGTGACAGCCTCCTCTCCTTCTAGCCAGCGCTTGCATGCTTGCTTCAACTTGTGGGCGAACATGTGGAAGGAGCTTCCCCCATTGTAAGACAAAGAGCGGAACTGAACTCGGTAGGTCTCTGGAGTGACTGCATAATACTTCTGCACCGCTCTTTTAATGGCCTCATAGTCCCGCTGATCACTAGGGTCCATGGCTCTGAGAGCTTCCGCAGCCCCATCTCGTAGGTGCCCCACCAGATACCGGACCCAATCCTTCTCTGGGACTTCCATCAGGCGGCACTGGTGTTCGAAGTCCTGAAAATATCCATCAACATCCCCAGCCGCTTCATCAAAGGTCTTGAAGTGTTTATGGGAGACATATGGTGGTTCTCTCACTGTTGGGCTGGGGGTCGACGTTTGATTATAATTCCGCGTAGTTATCTCAGCCATTCGCATTTCATGCGCCATTCTTTCCTTTTCATGCGCCATTCTCTGTTCCTCCTTCTCCGTTTCCTGAGCTCTCTGTAACGCTCTACTCCTTTGCTCTGCAGTTGCTCCTAGCCCAAGCACTGCCAATTCCTCCTCATACAAAACAACCCATCTGCTCTTTTGGGTCTGTACCTGCCACTCCCGTATCTCTACTGTCTCCTGGGGGCAGCCCTCCTCATGGTCGCTTTGCAGGGTCATCTCCTCCAGTGCCTCGATCAGTTGATCTTTCGTTCTTCCCTGGTAACTCAGGTTTAGTTCCCGGGCCCTTACTTGTAGACTTGCCATAGTCCAGTTCCTGTATTCTGAGGTTGTGGCTCCATTAATCGCTGGGCTGCTGTAGTCCATCTCGCTGTCCGCTGTTGATCCCACCGCTGCCAACCAGTTGTCACGGAGCAAAGGTATACGTCTTCCTCCGGATGGTCTTTTGAATCAACACGGACGCAAGAGGTCGGGAGACAACAGCAATTTATTGTAATCCACAAAGTTAGTAGCCGGCGGCGGTCACATCAACCGTAATAACAATAAGTCCACAGAAGTCACAATCCAATGATAACTTTGGTTCCTTGGTCCTGTAACTATATCCTGGCTCTCTGCAGAGCTGTGCACAGGCCGGCTAACACATACTAACTGCTAGCTACATCTATATACTAAACTGTTACTTCCTATATCTGGAGGTGGGAAGGGCTGAGTCACAGATCCTTCCCCCCTCACCTATGCCAAGGAGAGCAGACTCCCTGTCTCTTTTGAACAATGCACAGTCCAACATCTTCTTGGAGACACTGATCAGATTATCTCCACCCATTGTCCTCACTAGTTAGAGGTATTTGCATACAATGTGCTAACACACTAGACCCTAATCAGCCAACTACACACTGATGTTTACAACAGGTTAGAGAATACATTCCACATGAAATATATATTACACATTGCCTATTGCCGGACTCTAACCATCCCGTGACAGCCCATATGCAGAATAAGACCCCAGAAAATCTTCATTTCTGCTGCATTTACTGGGGTCCAGTTCTGTGGCCTGGCATAGGAAGAGGTGGCATTTTGTTCCAAAAATTGTTCAGCGTACAAATTCGTTTGGGCCACCATAAGATCTACAAACTCATCAGAGAAAAAGATTTTGAAAAAGTAATTTTCTCTGAAGCCCTCAGTCTCAATTTGTATTCCTGACCGGGCAACAAAGTCAGGAAGCTGAGGCTCATAATTTTCTGGGGGTGGGGTCCACATGGGCTCTACAGGTGGGGCAACTAACTCAGCAATTGTTCTGGGGCGCCTCCTTTGGGGTTGCTCATCACTGGAGGAGGAGGAGGAAGAAGAGGAAAAATAAAGGAATGGGGCATTTTCCTCTTCTCCCTCGCTGGCGGTATCAGTGTCAGAGGCCAGTATGGCGTACGCCTCTTCTACTGAAAACCTTCTTTGGGATGATTGGGACATTTTTGTGTGTGTGTGGTGTTTTACTTGAGTATATAAAACTTTATTTCTTGAAACTTTATTTCTTGAAACTTTATTTCTTTGAAACTTTATTTCTTTGAAACTTTTTCAGTGTGGGGTGTGTGTTGTGCTTTAACACGTGTATTTTATGTAAAAAAAAAAAAAAACCTTCCCTTCTATCAAAAATGGAGCTATATATAGATTGAAAAAAAACTGAGCCAAAAATCACAAATGTGACCAATAACGTATATTTTATTACTGGTCAATTTGCGGTGGCGAGTTTTAAAAAAAAAAAGCTTGTGCACAAACAAAATTCTCTTTTCTACCTACTAGAAAAAAAAACTGAGCCAAAAATCACAAATGTGACCAATAACGTATATTTTATTACTGGTCAATTTGCGGTGGCGAGTTTTACAAAAAAAAAAGCTTGTGCACAAACAAAATTCTCTTTTCTACCTACTAGAAAAAAAAACTGCCCCCAAAATCACAAATGTGACCAGTAACGTATATTTTATTACTGGTCAATTTGCGGTGGCGAGTTTTACAAAAAAAAAAGCTTGTGCACAAACAAAATTCTCTTTTCTACCTACTAGAAAAAAAAACTGAGCCAAAAATCACAAATGTGACCAATAACGTATATTTTATTACTGGTCAATTTGCGGTGGCGAATTTTACAAAAAAAAAAGCTTGTGCACAAACAAAATTCTCTTTTCTACCTACTAGAAAAAAAAACTGAGCCAAAAATCACAAATGTGACCAATAACGTATATTTTATTACTGGTCAATTTGCGGTGGCGAGTTTTACAAAAAAAAAAGCTTGTGCACAAACAAAATTCTCTTTTCTACCTACTAGAAAAAAAAACTGAGCCAAAAATCACAAATGTGACCAATAACGTATATTTTATTACTGGTCAATTTGCGGTGGCGAGTTTTACAAAAAAAAAAAGCTTGTGCACAAACAAAATTCTCTTTTCTACCTACTAGAAAAAAAAACTGAGCCAAAAATCACAAATGTGACCAATAACGTATATTTTATTACTGGTCAATTTGCGGTGGCGAGTTTTACAAAAAAAAAAAGCTTGTGCACAAACAAAATTCTCTTTTCTACCTACTAGAAAAAAAAACTGAGCCAAAAATCACAAATGTGACCAATAACGTATATTTTATTACTGGTCAATTTGCGGTGGCGAGTTTTACAAAAAAAAAAGCTTGTGCACAAACAAAATTCTCTTTTCTACCTACTAGAAAAAAAAACTGAGCCAAAAATCACAAATGTGACCAATAACGTATATTTTATTACTGGTCAATTTGCGGTGGCGAGTTTTACAAAAAAAAAAAGCTTGTGCACAAACAAAAAAAAAGAAAAGGAAAAAAAAATGCAAAAATGCAAAAAAACCTAACAAAAAAAAAAAAAATAAATTTGGAGAAATGCCAAAAAGGGCTTTCTCAAAAAGGGGAGGGAGGTGAGTCTCTTTTCTGCACAGAATGCAGAGTTTAGGACCCAGAAGCTGGAGGAGCCAGACAGTCTCAGATGCCTCGGTCAGGAAAGGGTGGAGAGGAGATGGGAGGGGGGACGGGAGACGGCAGAGGGGAGAGATGGGCAGTAGAGGGCTGGCTGGGAGAGGACCTAGGACGTCTGGCAGAATCTGATCGAGGTATGACGCAGCGGTAACGCAGCAATCTCACGCACAGCGCTCACAGGGCAGCACGGGTTCTGCTCTGCTCGCAATTCCCAGAGGGAGTGATGTAAGCAGAGCAGTGCCCGAAGTTTACACTGCCCTGCACGCCATTGATTGGTCAATCTGCCATGATGCTGGCAGATTGACCAATTAAAACATCTGGAGGGGGTCGCACCACTGTACGCCCCCCAAACACTCGACAGGGATTGGTGCAAGGTGTAGCTCCAATCACTGTCACTTTTGTACCGATCTGTCGGCACAGATCATTGGATCTGTGCCGGCAAGCTGCAATTGGACATTGCGAAGCAATCGTCCAATTGCAGCGATCCACGTGGCAGGGAGGGGGTTAAATCTTCCGATTCATGTAAAGAAAGTTGTCTGCTGTCATGGACAGCAGCAACCTTCTTACAGTTTCCGTGTCTTGAGACACGGAGGCTGTTTATAACCATGACGTATTATTACTTCATGGTGCGCGAAGTACCTCGCGTCCATGACGTAATAGTACGTCAAAGGTCGCTAAGGGGTTAAAATGCTTTACCCTGGTGACTCCCTTTAAAGGGGTTGTCCAATTTTAAACAAATATTGAAAGACAAATGTGATGAACACACAGCTGTGTCTCTATCACATGACCATAGACTGTATAACACATAACTATGGACTTTACATCACATGACCATGGACTGATTTTTATTCACTGGAAGTAAACAGTATGAATGACAGCAAGCAGAGATCTAAAAAACTGCAAGGAATTGATACAGAAAGTATATTAGAAAACTGTTCATTATTAGAGATGAGCGAACACTAAAATGTTCGAGGTTCGAAATTCGATTCGAACAGCCACTCACTGTTCGAGTGTTCGAATGGGTTTCGAACCCCATTATAGTCTATGGGGAACATATACTCGTTAAGGGGGAAACCCAAATCCGTGTCTGGAGGGTCACCAAGTCCACTATGACACCCCAGGAAATGATACCAACACCCTGGAATGACACTGGGACAGCAGGGGAAGCATGTCTGGGGGCATAAAAGTCACTTTATTTCATGGAAATCCCTGTCAGTTTGCGATTTTCGCAAGCTAACTTTTCCCCATAGAAATGCATTGGCCAGTGCTGATTGGCCAGAGTACGGAACTCGACCAATCAGCGCTGGCTCTGCTGGAGGAGGTGGAGTCTAAGATCGCTCCACACCAGTCTCCATTCAGGTCCGACCTTAGACTCCGCCTCCTCCGGCAGAGCCAGCGCTGATTGGCCGAAGGCTGGCCAATGCATTCCTATGCGAATGCAGAGACTTAGCAGTGCTGAGCCAGTTCTGCTCAACTACACATCTGATGCACACTCGGCACTGCTACATCAGATGTAGCAATCTGATGTAGCAGAGCCGAGGGTGCACTAGAACCCCTGTGCAAACTCAGTTCACGCTAATAGAATGCATTGGCCAGCGCTGATTGGCCAGAGTACGGAACTCGACCAATCAGCGCTGGCTCTGCTGGAGGAGGCGGAGTCTAAGATCGCTCCACACCAGTCTCCATTCTGGTCCGACCTTAGACTCCGCCTCCTCCAGCAGAGCCAGCGCTGATTGGCCGAATTCCGTACTCTGGCCAATCAGTGCTGGCCAATGCATTGTATTGGCGTGATGAAGCAGTGCTGAATGTGTGTGTTTAGCTCAACTACACTGGTGGAGTAGTTGAGCTAAGCACACAGATTAAGCTCTGCTTCAATCAGCGCTGGCCAATGCATTCTATTAGCTTGATGAAGCAGAGTGTGCACAAGGGTTCAAGCGCACCCTCGGCTCTGATGTAGCAGAGCCGAGGCTGCACAAGGGTTCAAGCGCACCCTCGGCTCTGATGTAGCAGAGCCGAGGCTGCACAAGGGTTCAAGCGCACCCTCGGCTCTGATGTAGCAGAGCCGAGGGTGCACAAGGGTTCAAGTGCATCCTCGGCTCTGCTACATCAGAGCCGAGGGTGCGCTTGAACCCTTGTGCAGCCTCGGCTCTGCTACATCAGAGCCGAGGGTGCGCTTGAACCCTTGTGCACACTCTGCTTCATCAAGCTAATAGAATGCATTGGCCAGCGCTGATTGAAGCAGAGCTGAATCTGTGTGCTTAGCTCAACTACTCCACCGGTGTAGTTGAGCTAAACACACACATTCAGCACTGCTTCATCACGCCAATACAATGCATTGGCCAGCACTGATTGGCCAGAGTACGGAATTCGGCCAATCAGCGCTGGCTCTGCTGGAGGAGGCGGAGTCTAAGGTCGGACCAGAATGGAGACTGGTGTGGAGCGATCTTAGACTCCGCCTCCTCCAGCAAAGCCAGCGCTGATTGGTCAAAGTACGGAATTCGGCCAATCAGCGCTGGCCAATGCATCCCTATGGGAAAAAGTTTATCTCACAAAAATCACAATTACACACCCGATAGAGCCCCAAAAAGTTATTTTTAATAACATTCCCCCCTAAATAAAGGTTATCCCTAGCTATCCCTGCCTGTACAGCTATCCCTGTCTCATAGTCACAAAGTTCACATTCTCATATGACCCGGATTTGAAATCCACTATTCGTCTAAAATGGAGGTCACCTGATTTCGGCAGACAATGACTTTTTCCAATTTTTTTCAATGCCCCCGGTGTCGTAGTTCCTGTCCCACCTCCCCTGCGCTGTTATTGGTGCAAAAAAGGCGCCAGGGAAGGTGGGAGGGGAATCGAATTTTGGCGCACTTTACCACGCGGTGTTCGATTCGATTCGAACATGGCGAACATCCTGATATCCGATCGAACATGTGTTCGATAGAACACTGTTCGCTCATCTCTATTCATTATACAACCAATTACATTTGTGTCTAAGTATTTCCCTGAAACTGAACAACCACTTTAAAACAACATGACAGAGGACAGATCATGGTCTGTATCACCACCCATAGAGTTGAAAGGGCACTGTGTAAGGCCCCTTGCAGATGCACAGATCCATGTGCTATCCATGTTTTTCATGGATAGCACATTGACTCATTGGGCCCCTTCAGACGGAGGATACGCTGTCTGATTTTGAACGTGTAGACGTTCCGAATCAGCAGCGTTTTAAAGCAGGTCCCATTGCTTTCTATGGGAGCCGGCATACGTGCGCTCCCCATAGAAATGAATAGGAAAAAGCAGCCCATTCATTTCTATGGGGAGCGAGCGTATGCTGGCTCCCATAGAAAGCAATGGGACCTGCTTTAAACGCTGCTGATTAGGAACGTCTACACGTTCAAAATCAGACAGCGTATCCTCCGTCCGAAGGGGCCCATTTCTATGAGTACATGCACACATCCTTGTTTTCCACTGATCAGTGTGCGAGCTGTGAGTCTGCGCCACATCATATAGAACATGTCCTATGCTATTCAGTTTTTACGGAACCTCCTATGAAGCCTATGGGAGACTAAAAACCTAGGACAGCACAGTGATGTACTCAGTGTGTCATCAGTGTGCCATCCATTTTCGGACAAGCTAGGGATATAATTGTCACCTGTATTTTTTTTCTTATGGTGCATGCACAAACTAGGATCACACACTGATAGCACACTGAAGACACTGTCAGTTTTTGCAGACATACTTCACTGATGCTGCAGAAACACTGAAAACACACTGAACACACACTGAAGACATTCTGTCTGCAAAAACTAAAGATTGAGGCTAGGTTCACAGTTGCTCTAGGGTTTCCATTTGGGGGGTCTGATTGAGGGCCCCCTGAATGGAAACCTAATCTACATAAAAAGTAGTTACTTATGCAAACCCGCAGACTCTGTAGACCAGGGGTCTCAAACTCAACTCAGCATGTGGGCCGCAGAGCAAGATCCCAGCCTGTCGGCGGGCCGCACCGCGGCAAATTTAGCTCCACCCACTTTTATGTTGACTCCGCCCATTCATTTTTCATGTGCCCCCACACTGTGTAATCCTCCTACAGTCACCCGTAAACTATATGTCCCCCCTCCATCTTTCCCCCAGTTACATATACACCCTTCATCTGCCCCAGATTCATGTCCCCCCATCTCTGCCCTCAGATTCATGTCCCCCCATCTCTGCCCCCAGATTCATGTCCCTCCATTTCTGCCCCCAGTTTCATGTCCCCCTCCATTTCTGCCCCAGTGTCATGCCGTTCTCCCCCCTCCCTTCGTCTGCCCCCAGTGTCATGAGCCCCTTCATTCCACCTCAATGTTTAAAGAGGACCTTCCACCATTTTGCCCACAGGCAGTTCTATATACTGCCGGAAAGCTGACAGTGCGCTGAGTTCAGCACACTGTCGGCTTTCCCGATGTGGGCCCAGTGTGAAGAGCTTACGGTCCGGTACCGTAGCTCTTCTATGGTCAGAAGAGCGTCTCTGACACTCAGTCAGAGACATCCTTCTTCACAGCACAGCCAATCGTGCTGCGCTGTGAGAGCCGGGAGGAACGCCCCCTCCCTCCCTGATAATGCTCGTCTATGGACGAGTACTGCTAGCAGAGGGAGGGGGCGTTCCTCCCGGCTCTCGCGGGCCGCGAGTTTGAGACCCCTGCTGTAGACTATAATGGGGTCCGTATGTTTTCCATTAGGTTTCTGCTCAAAAAGGGTGTAAAATGCAGAGAGAAAATCGCTGCTTGGAGCGCTTTTCTCTCTGTATTTTTCATGGGGAGAGGGGGACGGTATATGTGCTCGGAGACTTGGCGGAGAAGTGAACCGAGCCTAATTACTAGTTTTCTAACCACATAATTCACACGATTGCCTGCAATTAGCCTAAGGCTGTAGTGACACTGTAAGGAAATTGAACAGTTTTTCTAAGGGCGGGTTCACACCTGTGCCCGTGCGCGCTTTAGGCATGTCCGACTTTGTGTCCGGTTAAAGAAAACGGTTTCGCTGCGGACAGGTACAAAACGCTCACAGGCTCACACTTTTCACTTGAATGGGTTTGAAAACTGACTGCCGGGTTTCTGTCCCCTGTCCAGTTTCTTGGGGCAGAAAACGGAAACCCAGCTGGATTGCCCAAAGTGCACACGGGCGCAGTTGTGAACCCGCCCTAACAGAGTACAGGTGATCGCAGTGAGTCAAAGGGATACTTTGTGGTCAGCTTATTATCAAGAGACAATATCTTTAGATATTGTCCAAAACGGAGAACCGACTTAATCTTAATATATTTTGATATATTCCACTAATTTACAGTCATGTTTTTATGGCAAGTAAATAGTGCTGTATCTGTTGTCTGTTGTTGAAATGCAATCAAAACTTAACAGAATCCAGCACCAGTGTGAATTGTAGGTTATTCAATTTCATGTATGTCATTTTCTTCTCTAGTCACACCCAAAGTGAAAGTAAAAATTCTGCTAGCCCCTTCATGGAATGTGTATGCCATTTATCAGTAGTCAGACCGAGGCCTATCGTACTTGTGTACCTGTCATGTAACCTCCCGTAACGCTCTGCTCTCTGGTCAGTATTTCTATATATTTTCTTGGTAAGCAGAAAATAAACCAAGATATGCAATTCAATGCATTTGCAAAAATATGGTTGTTATGGCTTGGTTGCAAATTACACGTACACAAGTGAAGTATTTCTGTAACTCTGAGGCTATAACATGTTAATTGATTAATTATTGTAGGTTTTGTTCACATTGATACTATTACTTTACATTGAGTTTTGTGGTACTTTCACAGGCAGAAATAACACAGTCTGCAGCACTATTCTTACCAATACTGATGGACTCCATTAATGTCAATATTGTCTGTCAATATTAATCAGTGTCAGTTAATAAATTTGACTCTCATGGATCTATTATAAATGGAAGACATGATACTAGTGTGATCAGAGATCAGCAATGTTATATATTTTTAATTAAAATTATGATATATTTTTATCCTTTGTGAAATATGACGTAAGCACAATTTATTAGTATATATCTGAATAATAGTACTGATAAAACCCGGTATATTTAACTAGTTGACTTTGCTATTGACCCAGCTAGTAAAAAGTGGCAAAAAGAAATAGGAACTTACCTCCTGACTGTCCAGTCCTGAGCACCCAGTATCACAAGCAATCTCCTCGGGCTCCAGCAGAAGACGCTTGGAGCTTATCCTGATACAATGTGACGGCTCTTCTACTATGCGTCCAGAAGTTTTGCCTCACTACTTTTAATAAGACAACGATTCTTCAGCTTAACTCCTCCTAATGGATGTTGTTTTTTCCCTTCACTTTTGGATTATGATTTCACGCCCACAGTCAGCTATTTCTTATATATCCCAATTTGTGCTGCCTATTCTTTGCCTTTCCCTTTTGTTAAAGTCAAGGGAGGTCTCCATGGCAACAATGAGGCATCAACCTTTCTCAGACACAGTCAGGCTGGGAGTGGGAGTCCACATAGACACATGAGGGGGGGCACTTACTTAGAAAAACAAACTACAAAGCAATTACATCTGCAGAATCTCATTTTAATAACATTAGCTGTCACCAACTTTTAGAACGAAATCTGTAGGATAGCAAAATAAGCATCTTGGAACTAGTATTAACACTTAATCATTGATGAGAAATAATATGGCAATATTTTTCATCCCAAAATATGATAAGACTAATAGTTATAGTTACAGAGACACAGGACTAGCAGGTTGTGCACAATAGGCCTTATCAAAACTGTAAAAGCCAAATGCTACCTTCACATCGGCGCTGTCCTTTTCATTTTTCTGTTCCATCACAGGATGATAAGAACAGAAAAACGGACAGCAATGGATAAGGAAAACAACATGAACCAGAGATCTTGACGGACCATAATGACTATAATAAGGCGCGTCGGTTGTCCATCAGCTCACAGGACTACATCTAGCGAACTCTGACAGATCTGCACTAAACGTACACCCGATACAGATGTCAACGCAGTGTGCACATGCAGTAGAATTTCTGACACTACTCTCTTGCAGGTCAAGCCCCGACCCCCCGGGGTGCAGGTGTGAACCCACCCTAATACTGTCTAAGGCTAAAGCCCCACGGGCCGGAAACACACTGCTAAAGCACTGCAGGAACAACCGCAGCGTGAACGCATCGCGGTTCTTCCCACAGCGCTTTGAACAGAAAGTTCACAGAGTTTTCCTCCTTGGACTTTCGGTTACAATTATATTTACGGGGAAGCCGCCAGCGTTTCCATAGATATAATTGACATACTGTGATTTTCAAAACCGCAATGGTTTTGGAAATCGCAGCGTGTCCGCGCTGCGATTTTTTCCGCAAAGTGGGGATGGGATTCACATGAATCCCATCCACTTTGCAAGTACTGTAAAATGAGGCGATTTTTCTGCCTCGGGCAAGACGCGGCGTTTCCGGCCAGTGGGGCCCTGGCCTAAAAAGTGAGAAATCTGGTGCCTAGTCTATTAAAGTTTCTGATGCTGTTTGATAAATCTGTTGTACTCTCATGTTGTCTAGTCTAGCTTTACACCTCCTATTAGTTGGCGTGAAAGTTCCTTTTTGGTGCATTTTTGGCAAACAGATTCACAAGTTCGACCAAACCCCTTTTCCAGATAGACCAAGCCCTGTTTTTACAAAAGTTGTCTATAAAGCATCTAAAACACTTGATGTGGCACACTGCTTGTTACCAAGATTTCTGTTGTAAATTTCAAAATAATTCTGCCGCATTTTGCTTAATAAATCTCCCCTAATGTCAGAATACGTTGGCGCTATATAAGTAACTGAAGATAAGCCATGATTGCACCGCTCTGTAAACTTTTACTGCATTGACAGTACAAGGTCTTTGTTCACTGATGGTACCGCTTTCTTTCTTCCAATATAGTCCCTTGTTCTTATAACAACGGTGGGACTCCATACTGATCGTGTTACATTCATCCATATTAATTAATATATTAGGTATATTTTGTGTAATATTTCCAGTATTCATTGTTTCTTCTGAATAATGATTTTAAAAACTATATTTTCATTATGTGTGTCTATGTCCATTTTTATGTAAACTCTGACACTACTTGCTAAAACGAAGCATATTATCTAAATCTGGTTTACCTTACACATATTGTTCCATCGAAAATTTTTTTTAGCAAGTTCTCAACCCAGCCTTCTAATTTCCCTGTGATAGGATCCTCTTCTAATTCATCTTTTATTAATGGAATCTGTACAACATATATGACTACTTATGATTGATATAGTGATAGAACAGATTTCGTTCTCTACGTGTACCAGTAAACATTCTACCTATGTATTCATAGTATTAAGCCAGACATGCCCATAAACTGGTCAGCAATGCCCTCTGACCTCGGCCAAGCATGCATGTTTACTTTATACAAGGGAGGAAAGCTGACGCCAGACATTTCCTAGCCGGAGAAGGGATTCTCATTTCACTAAATGTTTGTCACTTGGGCCTCCCTACTCACTGCTATTTCCCTCATTCCCTCAGCTTGTTTTCTGGATATGTAAATGACTCAAAATAATTTTTATAGACATCAATGGCCACTGCCTCCTAGGGTTAATCTGTAAAAGGATTAAGAGGGGTTATTTAGATCCCTTCTTATAGCAACACAATATGCACAGCATACCACCTGAGTGTTCTTGGTTTTGAAGGACTACACAACCAGGACTGGAAGGAGGTGTACGTGGAGGGCACCAGAATACTTTGTGTCAGTCCTATACCTTTATAACAAATTCTCACTAAAATAGTCATAAAATAAATTATATATGTTTTTTCTGTAAATATGAATGTTATCTCTGTAACAATGCAGATTATTATCTGTAAAAGTATCACTAAGTATTAAAAGTATCACTTTGAAAATATATCAGATAGTAAGGAATTACAGTTAAGTTCCACCTTCAACCTCTAACTATTATATTATCAAAACCAAAAAAAAATTGGTACAGTTTTAAAAAGCGATAAAAATAATGAACCATAAAACAAAATAGATTCCCTAAAAATGGTGTGTGTGTGTTAATAAACAAAATGGATTCTCCCAAAATGATCAGTATTTTAATAACCATTTAAGAGATTGCCCATTTAAAAAAAAAAAAAAAACGGCTGAAGCTCTACGTTGTGGATTTAGTGGGGTGCCTTTTGCAGGAGGGACAAGTATGACAGATTCTTATATATTTCCCATTCCTATTGAATTCACTCTTGGCTTTGGCTCAAACAACTTCAGAAAAACATGCAACAAAAAAAGTACTTTTTGGGAGTCTGAACTTCAGATCAAACTCTCCGACAAAGATGTTGAAACTATTCTCTACTCTGCTCATGGATTCTCCCAATGCATCATTCTTCAGGAAAGTCACTATAAACTCCTCACGAGATGGTATCGTACTCCCACCTGGCTTTATGAACACTCTCTTTCTTCATCTGACCTTTGTTGGTGATGCAAACTACACAAAGGCACTTACCTCCACATTTGGTTGACTTGCCCACTATTGAAACAATTTTGGACAGATGTTCAAGACTATGTTAGCCTTCTCATGAGAACCTCCTTCCGGATAACCCCTGAAATAATATTCCTCTCTCTGCCAACCTCTTCCTATTCTCATTCGAAATCTAACCTTACATCTCACCTACTAGCGGCGGCAAAATCTCTTATTTCTTTATTCTGACTCCAAACAGAAGTCCCCACTAAGCAGGCCTGGCTCACTAAAGTCTCACAAATCGCACGAGTCAAAGAACTGTCTAGTTGGCAAAACTGGTCGCATTCCAAGTACAGATCCACGTGGCTACCCTGGATTAATAGACTCTCTTAGATCGGTTCCTCTCACTCCTCTCAATATCAGGTTCAAAACTACTTTAGCCTTTCTTCTAGCGTTTATTTGTCTTATCTTATTTACCTTCTTGCTCACCGTTACTCTGCATATTTCACTTGTCTCATCGTGACTACCTAATTTCCTCTTTTGATTGTTTACTTCTTTATCGATGGTTATTCGATACTTTATGAAGCCGATTGTTTATTACTAGAGATGAGTGAACACTATTCGAAACAGCCGTTTCAAATAGCACACGCCCATAGAAATTCATTTCTATGGGAGCGTGCTATTCGAAACGGCTGTTTCGATTAGTGTTCACTCATCTCTATTTATTACATATCATATTGTTTTTGATGTACATTATGGCTACTTTGTATGTTATATATGGTGTTAATTCTTTAATAAAGAAAAAACTGTTTTCAAACCCCCCCCCCAAAAAAAAAAAAAAAAAAAAGTACTTTTTCTGCAACTTGGAGCCTGAGCCTAAGGGCGGGTTCACATCTGCGCCCGGTCTCCGCTTTGTGGGTTTCCATCTTCTGCCTGAGAAACTGAATAGGAGACGAAAACCCAGCAGTCATTGTCCACCCGTGAGCGTCTTCTGGTCTCTGGGGCAAAACCGTTTTTTGTTGTTTTTTTTTAACCAGACACAAAGTCCTGTCCAACTTTCTGTACAGTTAAAAGGTATAAGAGGTAGAAGACGCTCACGGGTGGTCACTTTGCAGACCCATTTAAGTGAATGAGTTTGAAAACTGATTGTCGATTTCTGTGTCCTGTCCAGTTTCTCAGGCAGAAGACAGAAACCTAGACCGGGTGCAGGTATGAAACCACCCTAAGAGGAGGAAAACATATAAAACAATCAAAGATAAAAATAATGTACTTTTTACTCCCCTTTTATTCCAGCCCTGAAGCTCCACAGCTCCCCACCAGTGTTTGTTTACCTGGCTGTAGTGATGACATCCTGGGGTTAAACTGTTTTATCTATGGTGGTTTTATATATAAAGACTAAAAACTAATCTGATCTTTGATTTTAGATTTACATTTATTATAATACAATGTTCTTTGAGTATATACAGACACAAAGATTGCAATGGTACATGTATTATTTTTTATGTTTTTATGGGTATTGCATGTCATTAGTCATAAACATACCGCTGGGCTTACAGATATAATATGATGAGATCTCTAAACAACATATTAAGATTCATTGAAGGTACAAAAATCATGGCACATTAGGGATCAGTACTTAAAAAGGTGTATTGTACAAATCGGCATTATGCACCATAAGTCAAGTATACATCTGAATGATGTTACACATGCAAAGATTTAATATAATGATCCATCTTTGCAGATTACAAATTACATTTGCTTTAGTTTTGCCTGGAAATATATGACGGTTTATTAAACTTACTTAAACCTTTGGAAATAATTTGGAGTGAAGATATAAAACAGTCTACACTGTGTGATTTAAATAGGCAAAATGTGTATACTGTACATCTCTGCTGGATGGTCGGTGACACCGCATAAATACAGTGTGTGCTTTCAGTGCATAGAGTGCTTTGGACAGGATGGTTGGAAGGAGGAAGTCATTGTGCTGGATTCCATGCACAGTCTTTAATTCCACTGGCATGAGCAGTCCAGCGGTTCTTGAATCACATACATCACTTCTGTCCCGTTTCCTGAGCAGTAGAGTGGCACAGTCAGATTCTGTACTCCATTTTCCCGACAACATTTACAGAATCTTATATGGCTATCAATGTTAACATTAAAGATTGTTGCTGAGGGACATTTTCCATCACAGGAAGCCACAGTGATCTGTTAACATAAGAGTATATTCATTAGAAAGCAACATGACAGGCTGTCAATGTACATATCTAAAATGAACCATAAGGACTTATTGATGGTTTACCACCACAAATTTTTGTGACAGGTTCCCTTGAATCATTGCAAATGTGCAACAGTAATTATTAATTCCACTAGGATATGCCAATATTTGATGATTATGGGGATTTCCACCTCTGCAACCACCATCAATGACAATGATGACATAGACATACATCCTGTTGCGGCATCCCACTCCTGATTAGGCCCGAATGAATGGGCTTAAGCAAGAGTGTGTTTCCAGTAGCAGACGCCGCGGCTGACTCAGCCGCCGAATCTGAGGGAAGATAGGGCATGCCGCTTCTTTCTCCCACTAGCTGAAAAAATCACTAGTGGGAAAAAAAAAACAAATGACTCCCATTGAAATGAATGGGAGGCTTTTTTGCAGGCGGATTTTGAGGCCTGCAAAAAACTCTGTGTGAACATACCCTAAGGCTAAGGCTTTATGCAGCGAGCCACAGCAAAGAAAAACCCTGCAGAAAAGACCACAGTGAAAATGGTTTGCGTTTTTATGTGAAAAAGTCTGCAGATTAGCAAGAATCCGTCCATTTGCAAATAGTATAAAACACTGTGTTATTGCAATGTGGGGCCCTGGCCTAAAAGTAAAACTGCCCAAGTTGCACACAGCAACCAATCATGGGGCAGCTTTCATTTTATATTCAGGTTCTGACAAATCAAAGCTGTATTGTCATTGGTTGCTATGAGCCCCCATGTGTTTGAACATCAGCGCCATGTCCACTGTGATGTGGTAAACTTACATGCAGAATGGATTCTTTATCTGTTTAAATTGTAGGTTTTAAGGCTTTTCCACTCAAAATTTTATCAAATCTGTGGTCAACCCCCAATTCCAAAAAATATTTCAACTTTTGTGCCATTACCTATTTATTTAGTTATCAATGCTTAGGTCATGGTGAGTCTGCATGCCAGTTTATTTAATCCAAGATATATATATATATATATATATATATATATATATATATATATATATATATATATATATATATATATATATATACAGTCCTATGAAAAAGTTTGGGCACCCCTATTAATCTTAATCATTTTTAGTTCTAAATATTTTGGTGTTTGCAACAGCCATTTCAGTTTGATATATTTAATAATTGATGGACACAGTAATATTTCAGGATTGAAATGAGGTTTATTGTACTAACAGAACATTTGCAATATGCATTAAACCAAAATTTGACTGGTGCAAAAGTATGGGCACCTCAACAGAAAAGTGACATTAATATTTAGTAGATCCTCCTTTTGCAAAGATAACAGCCTCTAGTCGCTTCCTGTAGCTTTTACTCAGTTCCTGGATCCTGGATGAAGGTACTTTGGACCATTCCTCTTTACAAAACAATTCAAGTTCAGTTAAGTTTGATGGTCACCGAGCATGGACTGCCCGCTTCAAATCATCCCACAGATGTTCAATGATATTCAGATCTGGGGACTGGGATGGCCATTTCAGAACATTGGAATTGTTCCTCTGCATGAATGCCTGAGTCGATTTGGAGCGGTGTTTTGGATCATTGTCTTGCTGAAACATCCATCCCCAGCGTAACTTCAACTTTGTCACTGATTCTTGAACATTATTCTCAAGAATCTGCTGATACTGAGTGGAATCCATGTGACTCTCAACTTTAACAAGATTCCCGGTGCCAGCATTGGCTACACAGCCCCAAAGCATGATGGAACCTCCACCAAATTTTACAGTGGGTAGCAAATGTTTTTCTTGGAATGCTGATTTTTTTGAACGCCATGCATAACGCCTTTTGGTATGACCAAACAACTCAATCTTTGTTTCATCAGTCCACAGGACCTTCTTCCAAAATGAAGCTGGCTTGTCCAAATGTGCTTTTGCATACCTCAGGCGACTCTGTTTGTGGCGTGCTTGCAGAAACGGCTTCTTTCTCATCACTCTGCCATACAGCTTCTCCTTGGGCAAAGTGCGCTGTATTTTTGACCGATGCACAGTGACACCATTTGCAGCAAGATGATGCTGCAACTCTTTGGAGGTGGTCTGTGGATTGTCCTTGACTGTTCTCACCATTCTTCTTCTCTGTCTTTCTGATATTTTTCTTGGCCTGCCACTTCTGGGCTTAACAAGAACTGTCCCTGTGGTCTTCCATTTCCTTACTATGTTCCTCACAGTGGAAACTGACAGGTTAAATCTCTGAGACAACTTTTTGTATCCTTCCCCTGAACAACTATGTTGAACAATCTTTGTTTTCAGATCATTTGAGAGCGGGCTGTCCATGCTCGGCGACCATCAAACGTAACTGAACTTGAATTGTTTTGTAAAGAGGAATGTTCCAAAATACCTTCATCCAGGATCCAGGAACTGATTAAAAGCTACAGGAAGCGACTAGAGGCTGTTATCTTTACAAAAGGAGGATCTACTAAATATTAATGTCACTTTTCTGTTGAGGTGCCCATACTTTTGCATCGGTCAAATTTTGGCACATTTTCTGTTCGTACAATAAACCTCATTTCAATCCTGAAATATTACTGTGTCCATCAGTTATTAGATATATCAAACTGAAATGTCTGTTGCAAACTAAACTTTAGTTTAGAACTAAAAATAATTAAGATTAATAGGGGTGCCCAAACTTTTTCATAGGACTGTATATATATATATATATATATATATATATATATATTCACTAATAAATTAAAAATTGATCTTATTCAATGAATTAGTATTTTAGTGTTTTCACAGTAAGTATTTCAGTGTATAATAAGAATCCTGTTTCCTTACAGTTTCCAAGAAAATGGCAACCTGGTCTTAAAGGGGTTCTCTGGAACAGGACTATCAATCTATAGAACAGATTGATCACGTCACATTGTGATTGTATAGTGAGTATTTTTGGGTTATCCCAATAATCTCACTTCTTTATTTTTCTTACCTATTTTCCTGTTTACTTTCTTATTTGTATCTGGGCATATTACATATACTTTACCAAAAAATCAGTGCTTCAAGGTAATGACCTACTTACAGGATATTGACTAAAGCAATCACTCTTTCGTATAGTGGTTCTGACTGACACTTTCTGACAGATCTTTTCTTCTTTTGAGCCTAAAAGAAATTTAAAAACTTAAGTTGAACTTGACATACTTATTTCTGAAATAAACAGTAACATCTCACTTCTTGTTCATGCAATAGTGATGATTCTTTATCATTATTACTATAATAGTGCATTGAGGATGCATTGGTTTAGCATGCAACATAATGTAGTATTTCCATACATTTGATATAATTTAATCATTTACATTAGGTACATTTCAATGGGCAAACATAAAATACCACAGACAAAAATAGAAATATAGGCTATAAAGAAGTATTAATGTAGGATAGTTTGGCTAAATTGTTTCCTACCTTTCATTTTAGTCTGTACAAATTTTCCTATATCTAAGTGACATTATTATTTAGTGATCTATATAATATATATTAGGGGATCATTATAATAGATCACTCTTTGATTTGATCACTTTTAGAATCTATCTTGTCTAAGAATTCTGAATTTTACATTTGGGTTAACAGATTTAATATTCTTAATACATGGTTTAAAAAAAGACCTAACAACATGATCTGGAATGTGGGCACAACTACCAGGGAAGCAATTGGCAGCTGTAAAATGGCGTCAGAACTGAAGGAGATCATCTCCACAGGGGTAAGATGTTTTTACTGAGCACTGTAGACATCACTGTGTGCATTATCAATCTACGGTGGCAGCACTGTGTTAAAAAAAAACATGGCAAAATATAGAGACCAAACTATTTGTAAGCTTTTGTGCTTTAAATTCACTTCTGAAAGTGGTCATGATAACCCTGATCCTGAAATAATTTGGGGGGGAATTTTTGGTATTTTTTAAGAAATTACTACAAAATTTTCCACTTGTGGACACAAATATTAACTTTATTACATGGGTAACACGTAATATAACTTTGCTTATCAGGGATATATCTGATCCTATAGACAAGCATGCCATAGTTTATTGGCACCACGAAATTGGAATACAGCGAAACATCTTGTAATAGACAGTGGTGGGGGTATTTCTCATGTATTGGCAGAAAAAAAGTTGTAGAATTGTTTAGACTGAGAACCTAAAGCTAAGACCAAAAACCAGGCAAACTTCCCCAAAGCACTTCCCCTAACTTGTATATAAATAAAATGTTGATTTACGTGAAAAATAGGGCTCCAGAGCAATAACAAAGGTAAATTTGTAAACAATAGAATCTGTGTAATATACTGGGATTAGGTATATAACCAATTTACTGCTGACAGACTCCCTTAGGGTCCATTCACACGGAGGAAAATGGTGAGGAATTTGGTGTGGAATTTCAGCGCTGAAAAAAAGAGCCTCTCATGGACTTCAATGAGTTCCTTTTTCTGCTAGCAGAAAAAAGATCTCATTATAGTCAATGGGAGGCTTTTTTTTTCAGCGCTGAAATTCCACACCAAATTCCTCACCATTTTCCTCTGTGTGAATGCACCCTTAACTGGAGAACATACGGTAGCTGCTTCTAGTTAATACATGTAGGTGTTATATAATTTGCCGGCAATATGATGTGAGTGTACACTTTCACACACAATGCTCTAAAATATTAGAGAATTTATTGGATTTACATTGAAGCTGCCAGCAAAGTGTTTTTCTAGAGAATACAGTGACATTAACTGAATAAACACCTCCCTTGTGAATTCCAGACACAGTGCCACAGTGGTTTCTACCATATTATACCCTCCCTTACTAGTGTGGGCTGGACAGTTCATAACCTTGACGGTCATTTACAGGTCAGATTTTTGCTCAGTACAAAATACCTAGCCCATTGATGCATGCAGCAATGTTAATGGATTTATTGTTTTTTTAATTAAAGAAGTTCACAAAAGCATTACAAATAAAAAGGATGTGAAGGACAGATAGTGCTCCTAATGCAAGGTAAACTACAACAGCTGAATATAAAGGGGAAACCCATGTGACATCATCAAATATGACACCACAAAAATATAAGCTAAAACAAGGTAATAAGGGAGAAAACATTTTTTGTGCTTCAAAATTGCATGAAAATTGCTAAACATGTACAGATATAGGCTGGGACCATGCAATATGTGACTGCAGTACGTAACCTCCATGAACTTGTCACCAGCAAACCTGCTGCAAACAGTCAAAGTACTGCGAATGAGATTTTAACAGATCCTATCAAAATTACAGGGCAGTGTTAGAAACACATGAGCCCAATAGAGATGAGCGAACACTGTTCGGATCAACCGATCCGAACAGCACGCACCCATAGAAATGAATGGAAGCACCTGTGACGCCGGCCGGCCGCCGGCAAAGTCAGCGTCACAGGTGCTTCCATTCAGCCCAATTCTCTCCACTTGTATAAAGGTCTGTAGAGCTACTGAAGAAAATATTAGTAAGAAATGTTAATATTGTTAGTTGTGACTGACAGAATTCTGCTCCATGAATGTGCAGCCAGCATTTTATCTTGGTCTTATCTTCAACACTATTAATTGACTAAAAAATTTCTGTGAAACAATGCATTAGAGAAATTACTATTACCATTGTGGCCAGTTGTCTATGTCTTTTCTTACAAGCTTCCATATAGCAATGAACATCAGCACTTCCAACAAAGTTGTGAACATCAATTGCCAATATGTTAATTTAAACAAGCTTTGAAGAAAACCTTTCACCACCTCCACTAACACCAGTTTTTAACATCTGTTAGGACTCCTGCAGAAGACTGTAGCGGTTTTTACAGGAAAATTGCCGCGGACAAGCGCAGTTGGCTCTGCCCGAGGCCTGACGGCAGAGCCAACTGTGCATGCCTAGAAGTTTGAAGCCAGCGCCAGAAAAAGACGCAGGGAGAGGCCATTCCTGGCAAAGATAGAGGCAGCGCTGGAGATTTCTCTCGCATCATTGGGGACGCCCCCATTCCTGCGAGAGAACTCATTTGCACACAGAAGAAAACCGGGATTTCTACCGAATGGCGGCGCGGAAAAGACATTGAAAGGAAGGAGAAGAATAGCCTTTCTTAAGAGAGAAAACATTTAATTTTAATTATTGAATCCCTTTAACAGATTCTGCTCCACTTTTCTCATACCCCCATCATTCCAGAACAATCAATGCAGTTAGTTGTGATACCTCATATGCTATATAGGCTCTGTATAGTCAGTTGGGGACTGATAGGCAGGAGCAGGTAAGGAGCATGATTCTGACACTGTCCACCTCTATTGGTTGCACTGAATCCTGCTCCTGCCTGACACTGCCCACCTGACAGTAGAGAGCCTAAGAAACATATCAGTCACCAAAGCAAACTGCAATTGTTAGGGAACAAAGGGAGCTACAGAATAAATTACCGGAAACCGTGCAGCAGCACCTATTAAAAGATGCAAAGAGCTAAACTTTATGAAAATGGTGAAAGGTCCTCTTTAATATACCAAGATATAAAACTCCAACCATGGTAAAAAAAAAAAAAAATATATCCTTCAAGTGTACTGAGTATGGAAGTCATTATGATTATAAAAGATACATCTAATTGAATCCGTAATAAAATGACAATGTGTTATCTAGAATCCACATGTAATATGTCAAACCCAGCTCAATAGAAACAATAAAGCAGCACTGACGTACTATCAAAGATATAACATTACATTTTAGTTAGATACATTAGTGTTCTTCAGTTAAACAGGTTGAAGACAAGGGTTCATTATGTCCAGATGAAAGCTAAATTCATGTAAATAAATATATTATCCTAGACTTAAAAAAAAAAAAATCATATATTCACTGTATCTAAAATGAACTTTTCATCTTCAACATTTTGAGCTTAATGTGGTCGAAATATTCAAAAGTTATATTTACGAAAATTGAAATCTTACACTATGAAGGCAACATCTAACACAATATTTGTAGCAGTCCTGAAAATGTATTCTTAGTGTATTGTACCAAAGCTAAGACATTTATGACATATGTAGAAGATATGCAATAAGATAGAGAAACCATCTCTAGGCCCCTAACTATTGGAAGAATGGGAAACTATTGGGAGTTGACTGCACATGTGTGTGGCTGTCTTCTTTTCATTCTGTTTGAATTACGCCATAGACTTGAATGGAGAGAACTATGCAGCCACTTCTCCATTCTGTCGCTACTTGGACATGGCAGCCATGATTCTCCCGATCAGTGAGGATCCCAGAGATGGTACCCCACTTTCGGCATATTATAGCACATCCGGTGGACATGTGTTATGTCTTTGTTAGTACAAGTCCTTAAAATTAGATGAGCTATACAAAAAAAATGTCTTTTTTTTTAAATAAAAGCAAACAGTTTGTAAATGTTAAAATTTTAAACAAAACAAGCTAGTTAGCAAAAAGAGAGAATTCAAATATTGAGCCATCTTGTTACATCTGTTTAAGCATATGGACATCATGACAGTGTCCATTTTTTGCAGCCAACATATTTATCTCTTAGTACATGACAAGATTTCTAATTGTGTATTTGAAGAAGATATTGTAGAAAGAACATGCATTAATACATAGAAAACAAATACATGCAGAGTTTTACGTTTGTTAACTGCATGCGGATTTCTATTACCCTTTGCAGGATTTCTGATTTATATGCAGTGCAAGATTGGTATAATATGCTTAATACAGCCCCACAAAGCTCATATCATAAATTGCCATCAGTTAGCCATTACAGTCAGAAAAGTACAGTGAAATGCATGAAATAATAATAGTACCTGGTTCACAATTTATTTTAGCAGTAGGAACTACGGGGGTAATGGTAAAGGGTAATACACCCATTCCAGAACCTGGCAGAATTGTTAGGAATATAAGATTTTTGTAAAATTAAACATTTTTACACAAATAACATGTTCATTAATTCTTACACTGCCAAGTGAGATTTCCTGTTATCAAACGCCAAATCAAATTCAAGACATTTTACAATTTACAATGTAGCATAGCATATCACACCAGAAGTTCCTGACTTACAGCTGCAGCCATGGAAATATTTACTAGTTCAATTGCAAAGAGGTTATGGCAAGGTAAGAATTAAATACATGGACTCACTCTGCATGCATTTAATCAAGCTTTATTTAGTCTTGCCCATTACAACCCTTACATTTGCAAGCCACATTCTTAAGTATATGGTCCTACCCACAGAGCACATGCTTTTAGTTATTGTTTTATTAGCAAATAAAGTAGCATGTTACAAATATTGGTTTAGTTTTACAAGTAGATTCTTTTTCTGAAGTATAACATTGACTTTTTGGGTCATTTTTTTAAAACCAAGTTCAAAAGATAGCTACAAAGTCATGACAACATTGTATTAATATTGGTGTTATTAGTATATTTGTGTTATGGACTGTTATTTTTAACATTTTTCAATTGTTAGGGGTTTTTGGTTGTTTTTTTTTTCCAATATAGGGATGATCCTGTGCTGTTTTCACTTTTATTGGAAGTAGTGAAGCTACATTGGCTATAAATTGAATGAATTGTGCTACGCCACTATATAGAATGAACATGAAAAGCTGCGGAGGAAAAAATCGAACCTCCTTTTCCATTATTAGAGTCACACTTGTCCATTGGCTATATCTGATATTGCAACTCAGCCCATTCCCTTGAACGGCACTGGGCTGCAATACTAGGCAGAACCCAAAGACCAGAGTGGTGCTTTTAATGGGAAAAAAGCAGATTCTTTTTCTAATGCTGGACTACCTTATAACCCGGCATGACCAAGTTTAAGTCTGTGTTTTGGCCGGATTTACCAGCCTGAACAATATGCTGGGAGAGGGACTCCTGACAATACAGTTCTCTATACTGGTAGGAGTGCCAACCTCCCAGCTACATACTGTCCCGTACTATAATCGGATATATGAATACGGGGTGGTCAGGCCTACAAAGATATATTAGCAACTTTAATAACGAAATATCCTTTATAAAATGATGACATTTTTCTATAATAGTGGAGCAAGGTAAAATAACGCTACATCACTGAAACTGGTCTTAGCATAAAATCAGATAATAAAGACAAAATAAGCTATGTTATTATTTATTACTATTTCAAGTATTTGTTACAGTGCAAAAAGTATAGTTTTTTTTTTTTAGAAATGTAAGAAATATCATTTGCAATAGTTCACACTAGAATTGTTTTAGAAATAACTTTCTTTATGAAATGACACATTAAAAGAAGATTTCATTATTCATCTGCATTCATCTGATTAATCTTTTGCCATTTGGACTCAGGTATTTTTTTATCAAGAATACTTTAGTCTTAAAAGGTTATTCTAAATTGCTGCCAGGGTGGGAATAACAGTCCGTAAGTACTAACCTCTTTATGGAAACAGCTCAGTGTCATTGCTCTACACTGTTTACGTAGCTCCAATAGAGACAAATGGGAGTGCAAAAATAGTGCAGCATAGCTGAGCTCCATTGTTTCCATAGTTTCACAGTTACAGAAACAGTGTAGCTCATTGTGCTAATCTTTATTCCTGTATTTGTCAAGATGGGAGAAGGAATCTGTTACATTAAAAATAGAGTGCATTCTGCAGGCAGCATGTTATACAGCAGAAGGAGCCGAGTAGACTGATATATAGTTTTGTATGGAAAACAACAGTATAACATAAATCTAGTTTAGCTAATTAATTCGATTAAAGGGAACTTGTCATCATAAAAATACAGTATAATTTGCAGGCAGCAGTCATAGAGCAGGAGTAGCTGAGAATAATAATATACAAATTTGTGCTAAAAGATTCAGTGTATCTTGTTATTTATTCATTTCTATATATGCTTTTTCTATACTTAGGACTGCCTTCTTTACTGAGTTAGGCTGGGGCCCCACGGGCCAGAAATGCTGTGGGAAAAATTGTAGCATTTTACAGTATCTGCAAAGCGGAGGAGATTCATGTGAATCCCATGCCCACTTTATGTTTCAAACCACAGTGCGGAAACGCTGCAATTTCCAAAACTGGAAACTGACGCAGCATGTCAATTATATCTATGGAAATGCAAGCGGCTTTCCCGTAGATATAATGGTAAGCGAAAGAGGAACTCCATGAACTTTCGGTTCAAAGCACTTCGGGAAGAACCATGATTCATTCCCATTGCGTTTTTTCCTGCACCATTTAGTGCTGCGCACCGTCCCATGGGGCCTTAGCCTTACTTTTTGTATTAGAGACTAACATCTATTTGCATATGTACAGTCATACGATAGGACCATTCTACATGACTCAACTACTATTTCTTATCAAATAAGAAGCAAAAATATAAATCTATAAATGTTATACTGGAATATATATATATATATATATATATATATATATATATATATATGCTCATCTCCTACTGCTCTTTATCTTGTTGCTTGCAGATTTTCAAATTACTGCATTACTAAATGGAAACTAGGTGGACCCCATTAAATATCAGTGAGGTCTGATTAGCAGAAATGGCAATGGTAACATACTAGATTTAGAGTATAATGACTGGTTCTTCTTTTATTTGCCTCCTCCTGCCCCTGCACTGATCACTTCCTCTGAATCCTTTCTCAAATTCATCCTTTAGGGGACAGTCTTAAAGCATATCTCCAATTACAAAACAAATTTTCATAAATGAATAGCACACATGAATATAAGAACCTTTGGGATATATTTTATTAAATAAATCTGTTTCACTTATTGCTTTCCTCCTTATTAGGTAACTGTATCCAACTCACACATAGAACTCTATGGAGAGAGGAGGGGTGAGAAAGCTGTTCATTGATTTATCGCCTCATTCTGTGCACAAGTAGCCTTTTATCTTAAAGCATTACAGTTAAAAAAAAAAAATACCTGACTCACAAAGTAGAACAGAGTGTAGCAGAAGCAGCTATGTGTGTTTTCAGGTGCCTCCCTCTCCTCCTCCCCTCTCCATAGACTAATATGTAAAAAATATCTTAGTGTTATCTCTTAGCACTATTCATTTATGAAATATTGTTTTATAATTGGAGGTGTGCTTCAATGTTGAAAAGAACATAAAAATAGCATACAATTTTTGCAGTGTGATATGTGAGGTCATACATCTAAAACAATGCTAGTGTGAACACATCTAAAAGTACTAGTTTGAACATGATTTTGGTATACTTTTCTAGACACAATTTAGTTTTGTTACAACTGTATTGTAGCACTATTTTATTTTTACTGTCCTTATAGAATAAATTTCAGATATACTGTAAGCCTGTCTCAAGGTTGTAGAATTCAAATTATTTGCATAATGGTTATATTGATGACATCTATAATTTATTGGAGAAGCCAAACAGTTTCTTTATATAGAAATATATGTTTCTTCCTCTTTGGATATCTAATGAAACAGTCTCAGGTTGTTACAAGTGAATGTTTTCTCCATTTGCTCAATGATTATTATACAATAGTAATAAAGTTAGGTTTGGGCTTTGTGAGCGTCTATAAAATATCTAATACGTCTTCGGGAATATTATTTGAGATATGTTGACTGACAACTTTGGAATTTTACATGGAACGTCAATAATTGTGGATATTAGTTCAGATCTCGATTCAGAATTTTTTTCTGCAATTTTTGAATCGGTTGAGCTTTAGCGTGGCTAAGATATGCATCATTTCACCTCATTGCCTTTATTTCATGTAAAAAGTTATACTCCAGAACAGTAAGGTTAAATCATTCACCATGTAGTAAGCCATGAAAAAGCAAGGCCTGTGAGTGCTAGAGGTTAAAGAAATAAAACTTGATTGGGGTGGCCATTGCATGCTTCTTCCCTTTCTTATGTCCCAGCAAGTGAGTTAAATAAACCACAGCTCTCCAATATAAAGCATAAACTAGCATACAATGCAGCTTAGCGCACTTACATATCTTGCAGCAGCCATCGTTATATGTCTGTATAGCTCCTCCATTCTAAAAGGAAATTAAAAAGGCAAATCAAAAAATAATGTGCTCAACATTTTTGATCCACTAAACTCTGAAGCAGATTTAGCAATGATTTGCAGCTTTAAGGTAGGTACATGAATGTCCTGAAAGCTATTGTACTTTGATTTGGGGTTAAAAAGGCTCTTGACTGGCAGTCAAGGAAGTCCATAGATGTCCTTATGCCACCGTGATGACACTGGTAGGTGGAGGTACTAGGGCAGGGGTCCTCAAACTTTTCAAACAGGGGGCCAGTTCATTGTCCCTCAAACCAGTGGAGGGCCGAAATATACTTTAAAAAAATTAAGATTATATACTCCACAGTAGCGCCCCCCCATAGTATTATATGCTCCTCATTACACCCCCACCCCACTGTATTATATGCTCCTCAGTACGATCCCCCACCCCACTGTAATATATGCTCCTCAGTACGCCCCCCCCACTGTGTTATATGCTCCTCATTACGCCCCCCCCAACCCCACTGTATTATATGTCCCTCATTACCCCCCCCCACAGTATTACATGCTCCTCAGTACAACCCCCCACTGTATTATATGCTCCTCAGTACAACCCCCACCCCACTGTATTATATGCTCCTCATTACGCCCCCCACCACACTGTATTATATGCTCATTATGCCCCCCCACCCCACTGTATTATATGCTCCTCAGTACAACCCCCCCACACTGTTTTATATGCTCCTCAATACAACCGCCCACTGTATTATATGCTCCTCAGTACGATCCCCCACCCTACAGTATTATATGCTCCTCAGTACAACAAACACAGACATACAATCACACACTCACTCTATTATACTTACCCATAAAAGCGTCCTTCTCCTTCAGACTGCAAGCGCGATGACGTCATCGCGCTTGCGTAAGCGCGAGTGTCACCACGATTGCGTCGGGGCAGAGGTCAGTCTCAGCAGTCAGTGTAGGCCGTGCAACCGCAGCTTACAATGACAAGCTTTCAATTGCTTGTGCAGCGATCCGCTCAGTATCGGGGAATCGGATTCCCCGTTAGTGAGCGATCCAGGCAATTACGTGCGGGACACATGCGGCGGGCCGGATAAATGTCCTCGACGGGCCGCATGTGGCCCGCGGGCCGTAGTTTGAGGACCCCTGTACTAGGGCATAGGACAAGTTATGACTCCAATGTTGCCTGCATATCTAGTAATTTGTTTTTGTGACGAAATAGGAGCAAGCATCAGGTCAGTTCAGATCTAGTATAGAATGCTGACCAGCTGAATGCTATGATACCAGAGACTTTTAAGGCAGCAATACATTTTAAAGAATATGTCATAGTTATTAGAGATCAGCGAATACTATTCGAAACTCTAATTTCGAATACCTCGCTCCCATAGGAATGAATTGGAGCGGGAGAACTGCAAGGGGTTAAGCGCCGGCCACCGGTACACAGCCGCTCCCATTCATTCCTATGGAGCGAGGTATTCGAAACTGCAGTTTCGAATACTATTCGCTCATCTCTAATAGTTATCACTGATGTTAACATGAATCACCCACCTATAAAACAAAAAATGTTCATGCAATGTTATTCATAAATCTGCTCTTGTGATTCTGTGAGAGGCTCTTTGAATAAGCCATATCACAGTTGTCATTCTTAGATATTATTCACAAAAATAAAGAAAAAAGAATTTATAAAATTTGATAAGTAAGTCTAATAATACTTCTAAAATCTATTGCTAAATGTTTGTGAGTTGTTACAGTAACAGACTATGTAAAGTACTGCCTGCATAAACGTCTCCCTTTCATTTCAATGGGAGTCATTTGCATCTATTTTCCGCTAGCGATTTTTTGAAGCTAGTGGGAATAAAAAGCGTCATGCCCTATCTTCACGCGGAATCTCCTGCTGAGTCAGCCATGCTGTCCGCGGTTCGAGACACCCTCCTGCTTAGACCAATTCATCCAGGCCTAATCAGGAGCGGGATACCACGACGAGATGCCGATGCACTGTATCAGCATCCTGTCATGACTAGCCGCGCAAAAAAGCAACATCGCGGAAAAGGTTTCCGCCGTGTGATCTAACCCTAAAAGGTAGGTAAAACCAAGGGTTATATTTTCCTATTAGATAAATCTGTGGCCCCATAACAGATGTAAAACTCAATCACTGCTCAAAATGGCTGCTGTAACTGGTACCTTAATTGAATTCAGTGGAAAAAATAACCTATAGAATTTTCAGGAAAATATGCGCTTTAATATAACACATGCGTTTTAATGAGTATTCGTACATCAATATGGTGTCAAATCCTAAATGTGACTAGACAGAGGTATGTGAGGACTAAAATTTGCAGGGCAAATCATCTCTTAAAGTTAAAGAAAGAGAAAAACATTTGGACAAACCTTGGACCCACCTGTAGGTTCTTATTGAGTGTTAAAAGTCTTTCACCTAAACTAGAGCCCAGTACTTTGCCAAAACTAATGAAATCCATGCAGAGAATGATTTTACTGTGGATCTTCACAGTACATTTACTAGTATAATAGATTAAACCATGCATGCCTTTAATACTGACAACACAAACCTTTAGACATTCACTGCTATTAAAAGGAGGGCAGACAACACTAGAGCCCAGAATCATGGCACCTACAGCAGTCTTTGTGCACTCATACTTAGTGCAATTGGAAATCCATGAATCGCCCACCTATAAAACAAAAAATGTTGGTTAAATGTTTTAGTTGATTTTCATAATTGATTTTGCGAACTTGAGTTGACATTATATATCACATATAAGTATGTATAATATGCGAGTGAAAAATGAATGCCCACCTTTTTACACCATGTTGTTTTTCTGGCTATTTCATTCTGTACTGGTTAATTTATTCATACATAGAAATTCAAGCTCCATTTTTTGATTATGGGACAACCATTCCTGCATTTTCTCTAGTCACCACTAGACATGGACTTGGCAATTTTAGAAGGATTTGCACCAAAGAGATACCTGGCAGAGATGTGAACCCTGCCTTAGGGTGCTTTTACATTTGTCTCATTTTTGTTAGTCATTTATTTTCTTGCTTATATAGCGCCCACATATTTCATAGTTCTTGGCAAATATTGTGATGATTCACTGACCCAAGTAGGGCTCACAATCTAAATTTCACTTCCGTCTTTGAAGCGTTGGAGGAAACCCATACAAACACAGGGAGAACGTACCAGCCTAAGGAAGCAACAGAAACTGCAAGGAGACTGGCGATTGGGGTCTCTGCAGTGTGATTGGGAAGATGGGGCCCAAGGATTCTGGTTGGCCTGACTGCACCTAAAAGTCATCTCAGCCAAACAAGGTGTCTGCAGTATATAAAAATAAACTGAGTAGCTTCTTAAATAATCTACTCAGTATATTATACTATTTGTCAGTGAAATGGTCAATGGAGCCATCCACACGTACTTTGTTTTTCATAAACCGAGATGTACTGAGAAAAGAATAGTGGCGCACACTATTTTTACTCTACTTATCTTGGCCATTCAAGTCTATGAGTCCATGGGGGAAAAAAAATCTGTGTGCTGTCCTTTTTTCACAGATACATGATTGCTGAAATATTAAAAATAGACAGCATCCCCTTTTTTGTGGGCACAAAAAAATGGATGACACATGCATGGCACACAATGCACAGAGTACACTTGGAAATACACTAGGATGTACAATGTCTGTAGTATTGTATTCCGCAAAACAGATAGCTTGTGCGAAAGCACTTTGATGTATAGCCTGATCGAGATGCTGTACAATGAGCATGTGTAATTTAGGAACCCACCAAGCTCAGGGGCTCACCAGAGATTCACTTGTCCATCTGTAGACCAGTCCGTGACACTCTCCATGGAAAAACTCGCCATGTAGTGCTATAATTTACCAGTGTCAAAAGTGCAGGGTCTTAGTTCCCTTACAATATTCGGCTATTGATGGTGTAATAATGTACTGTATTATTGCTTTAGTACTATTTTTTGTGTTAAACCTCCTAGTGTTACTGATCTTTTCTTGTGTTGTGCGCACTGTACCTGTGTTGAAAGAAAAAAAGAATGTTCTCTTCACCTAGATTAGAAGTAGGTTTACCTCATATATAGTGAATGTTCCATTGTCGCTGTAAAAAGTGCAAGACACATTTTTGCAGGTTCCACAACACATTTGATGGTTTGATGATGGGACGTAAACTTGATTCTATGGAATCAGAACATGAAAATGTCACTCTCATTAAACTGGTATACACAAAGTATTTTGTACTACAATTGTGTTTCGGATCAAAAACAATCTATAGTCCTAATTTCTCGCATCCTTTCCTTTGTCCGTTTTATGTACAATCTATATACTATGATATCTTCTTGTCACATTACTGAATAGACAGTAGACACACAGTGTAATGATAAATACGGTAGGATTCTCCTCCTCCTACCGACATGTAACTCTGTGAAATACTAAGTATTCATGTTTTGGCCAAAGCCTTACAACAGTAAGATAAGATACGATAAAATAATCCTTTAATAGTCCCACAGTGGGGAAATTTCAGCATGTTACAGTAGCATAGTAATACAGATACAGGATAATACACAGTAATATATTATGGAAGTAGATACACATATGCTGAGAAAAGAAGATATACTAGGAGTCCATAGCAGTTAAGGAACAGAAGAAGAAAGAAGGAAGACTTCATAGTCATAATTATTAGTTTTCTGTGCGGAGTGATCTTCGCTTGGTCTGATGTAGATTATACAGTCTGATCGCGGTTGGAAGGAAGGACTTGCGATAGCGCTCCTTCTAACAGTTGGGGTGAAGCAGACGGTCACTTACAGTGCTGCCAAGTCCCATCAAGGTCCCATACATAGGGTGGGATTTGTTCTCCCGCATGGAGGTCACCACGGACAGTATCCTTCTGTCACCCACCACCTGTACTGAGTCCAGGGGGCTCCCCGGGACAGAGCTGGCCTTTCTAATCAGCCTGTCAAGTCTATTTCTGTCCCTGGTTGATATACTGCTCCCCCAGCAGGACACACCAAAAAAGATGGCTGAAGCAACCACAGAGTTGAAAAAGGCCCTAAGAAGTGGCCCCTGGACTCCAAAGGCCCTCATCCTCCTGAGCAGGTAGAGTCTGCTGTGACCCCCTCCGTGCAGCGCCTCCAAGTGATCAGACCAGTCTAGTTTATTATTGATGGATATGGACCGGAACTCAGAGAGGATCACCGCGCTCAACCAATTGACATTCAGATAACTCTTTATTTCAGAAAAGTAGAACTTTTCTGAAATAAAGAGTTATCCGAATGTCAATTGGTTGAGCGCGGTGATCCTCTCTGAGTTCCGGTCCATATCCAACATTGTTGACACCAAGGGTGGTACGGATCCTGCTGTCTCAGTACCTGGGGTGGAACCCCCCCTTCCTTAAGTGGTTCAAAAGCCTAACAATTGGTTGTTTGATACAACCTTTCAAGGTGAGAAGCTCTCTTAACACACACTTCCGCTTACCATACGGTACCTCACCATATGCAGCTCGGTGCTGTCTCTGTTTTTTGTTTACCTAGTTTATTATTGAGGACCACATATTATATGGACCCATTCAGTTCTATGTGCCCTTGATTTTATAGTTTTTAGAATAAAAACTATTGAAATACACTACTGGTAATGCTATCCATACCAGAAGAACAAAATATCAGGTTGTTGAAATTCAACATTCCAGGTGATAGAAAACACTAACTGAAAGTGATGGAAACTGGAGTAAGTACAAGGTCAGCTTCACTCAAGCATTTTTGCCCAATTTTGCACCCATATTCGGATGAAATGGGATGATTGAGCTTTTTACAGATAGACAGATCTCTGAAGATCTTAGGTTTGGGTGGTTCAGTCAAACGAGTCGTTTCAGGTCCATAAAATTTGTCACAAATTAGAGTTTAATAGGCTTAAAACACAGCGAATGACACTGACAAGCCCTGAAGGACTCTATCTAGCCCATTTCTATCTCTCTAAGGCAAACACAGTAAAAGTAACATCAAAGTCACAGTAACTTGTATGTCTATGGGAAAACAGATACCTGCCCATGTACATGAGTTTTATATTGGAATTTATTTTTTTTTAATCAGGTTTGTTATCTTGAAGAAAAATTTGTGGTAGCATTCCTGCTTTAAAACAATGATGATGAAGAAGTGACTTTCCAAAACAAATGACCATAAAGTTATTCCTTATGGGAGCAGAATGCCACACCGACACAGCATTCCTAGTGGAAGGAGCATTGGTGTTTTGTTGTTTCATTTTGTCCTTATTATGCCAACAGTGTGGCAGTGGCATCTACAGAATATGTAGCAGTCTGGACTGCCTGCCAGTTGAAAAGGGAATTTAAAAAAAAAAATTGTTTAATTCTTTGGGCGCAAATGCCAAAGCAACAATGCAATGTCATGAGGATTTTCAGGAGGGGAGATATTCTATAGCACACCCCAAAATCCTTTTTCACCTAATTTCCATACAATTTTCTATAAGATTGCAGACAAATATGAAGAAACAGTTAAATGATAAATATTTTGCTTCAAGTAGTTTGATAGTGACAGTACTTACAGGTGAACAGTTCTTGGAACAGTTTACAGTCAATGTTTCCATTGCATAAAATCCAGTTGCAGGATCTTTCTCATTTAAGCATTTTACAGTGTAGCAAGGCTCCCCATTCAAATACTCAACAAGTGACTGACCAGGGTGCAGCACAGTGATTCCCTGATATACGCACACTTCTTCCTTTTCTAGAAAAGAAAACATAGTATGTGTTCATAGGCAACAAATGAAGTGAACTGTATAATCACAATACACCCATTATAGTTAGTAGGGAATACTTCACTACCGTCATAACTTACTGAGTTAGCAAGGGTGGTCACTATTTATTTTTGCTATTATCCTATTAAAGTAAGAGCGCAATGTGCCCTGTTGAAGACCAGCTTTCTTAGCTTGTATTAAAAGTCATATTTCTTTTGCAACAGTTGTTGGTGGAGAAATTTTGAGCCAGCCACAACTTGTGTTGGGCATTTTAGTAACCGAACCCACATAAACCAGGTCACTACCATAGTGACTTAGAGTGCTTATATCATTTTGGATCAATCCCTTTTAACACCATTATTAATATTGACTTTAGTTTAAATTAAAGGGGACTCCTAAGTATATGTCAGACATGAAATTCCAATGATTCCTTTAACTAGTGTCTCCTCCACGAACAGGCCATTTCATGATCAGAGTAACATGCCTGTTGCTAGAATAGATGGTTACCTTTCTATTTAGTGTGCATTGAAATCTTCAACAAAAGATTTTCAGGCACACAATATTATTTGTTCCAAAGGTGACTGTGGGAAATCGATAAACACAATTATCAGGAATACACACAACAAGAATTACTTTTAGATATGTGTATGAGATGACTGAATTACAGTATGTTATATAGTATAAATAGATTATATAGCCATAGAGGATTTCTTACCACATATGTAATGAGTGCATCCACACGGACTGTGTCGGTCAGTATCAATCCTCTGAAGCTCCCCCTATATTAAACAAAAGTGTCATGCATCATTAAAGTGCTCTCCAATGTACACCAGACATTAATTGGAGTCTGTCCAACCTGAGTCTAACTTTACTCCATATCGATAGTATAACATAGTTGCTGCCCCTTTCACATATACATTTATTTTATAATAACTGGACATAAATATACAGTAATGTGCAAACATTTTAGGCAAGTGTGGAAAAAACTGCAAAGTAAGAACGTGCTCAAAAATAGTGTTAATCGTTTATTTTAGTCATTTAACAAAATGAAGTGAATGAACAAAAGAGAAGTCTAAATCAGATGGATATTTGATGTGACCGCCCTTTGCCTTCAAGACAGCAACAATTCTCCTAGGTACATTTGCAAACAGTTTTTGAACAGATCTTCTGTGCTCAGATCTTTCTGTCTCTTCATGGAATCCCAGATAGACCAAATGATGTTAAGATTAGGGGTCTGTGGGGGCCACATCATCAATTCCAGGACTCTTCTTTCAACGGTTGGTCACACCAAATATTGACTTGATTAAATATTAACATTTGTATTTAATGAAGGCATTCTAACTTTGTAGCATTTTCACCTGCCTAAAACATTTTGCACAGTACTGCCCTGCGTCCTATTTTCCAAAAAGTAAGGGATCATGCTTTGTTTCAGTGTGTATACTAACAATAGCAAATAGGTTTTCTATATTGGTACTTTTAGTAATTGCTTTTATCTGAAGGGTTTATACTTAAGTTCCACTGAGAGATAAATTGGATACATTATCATTCCTGGTATTTTCCCCTCTCCTTCCTCCTACTATAATATAAGGTTGTGGGAGTTTGGAGAATTAATGTGTAATGCCCTCATCATTGTTTTTAGCCATTAGTAGCTAGCCAGGTTGCCATGGGTTTTAAAGCTGTTACCATAAACTTTCCAATATAATATCAATTATCAGTATATACTTACCAGTGCACAGTCCAGGGTTGTGTCATTTCCACAGCTACATTCTATGGCAGACAAGAAAACTCTCATCAATATGAATAAATGGTCTTGGCGAAATGCAGCATGTCTAAATTAGTAGTCTGCATTGCTATGTGTATAATGAGTTATTTAAAGATGCATAAAACTACATAAGATGAAAAATTACAGATTGGAAGTCTCATAATATCTATATTTATCATAAAGACAAGTAAAATATGCTACGTATTAGGCAGTTCTATAATGTACTTTCTCACATTTACCTAGTATGCCCAATCTAAGGGTATGTTCACACTAATATTAATTCTTTTTCATCATATTTTGTTTGCTTGTTGACACTGGACAGTATTAAATACTATACTATTCCTCAAGTCACCAGCGGATAAAATATCATAATGGACCTTTCAAAGCACCAAAATGCTTGGTTATATGCATAATGGATCCCATAAGAATGGAAGTCATGCTACTAGTGAGAAAAGAGCCACGTATGTAATTAGACTACATCACATCTGAAATAACACAATACAGATATCCATACTAACCACAGTACCAGTCTGGACAGCAATTTCCATCTGATGCTTTTCTGACCAACTGGGACTCAGGAGAACAGGTCAACTGTGGTGCAGTGCAAAGTTTCTCATCACATACTAAATAAAAAATGATAGTAGGTTTAAAAAGTAATATTGTTACTGTATATATATTTATTTATAGTCATTATCTCCCAAAAGTGAGTACACCCCTCATGTTTTTGTAATTATTTCATTATATATTTTCATGGGACAAAAATGAAGATATGATACTTTGATCCAATCTAAAGTAGTCAGTGTACATCTTGTATAACAGTGTAAATTTGGTGTACCATCAAAATCACTCAACACACAGCTAATAAGGTCTAAACCCCTGGCAACAAAAGTCAGTACACCCCTAAGTGAAAATGGACAAATTGTGCCCAAGGGGGTCAATATTTTGTGTGGCCATCATTATTTTTCAGCACTGCCTTAACCCTCACTAGAGCATCACAGGTTGCCACTGGAATCCTCTTCCACTCCTCTATGATGACAGTATGGCGTTAGTGGATGTTAGAGACCTTGCACTCCTCCATCTTCCGTTTCAGAATGCCTCATAGATGCTCAATAGTGTTTAGGTCTGGATACAGGTGGTCATCTTGGAGGTGTGTTTGGGGTCATTATCATGTTGGAATACTGCGCTGTGTCCCATTTTCCAAAAGGGAAGGGATGATGCTCTGTTTCAGTGTGTCACAGTACATGGTGGCATTCATGGATCCCTCAATGAACTGTAGCTCCCCACAGCCAGCAGCACACATGCAGCCCCAAACCATGAGACTCCCACCACCATGCTTGCCTGTAGGCAAGACATACTTGTCTTTGTACTCCTCACCTGGTTGCCACCATACATGATTGACACCATCTGAACCAAATAAGTTTATCTTGGTCTCATCAGAGCGCATGACATGATTCCAGTAATGAATGTCCTTAGTCTGCTTGTCTTCAGCAAACTGTTTTTATTCACCATCTTTAGAAGAGGCTTCTTCTGGGACGACAGCCATGCAGTCCAATTTGATGAAGTGTGTGGATTATGGTCTGAACACTGACAGGATAACCCCCCCATCCCTTTAACCACTGCAGCAATGCTGGTAGAACATATATGTCTATTTTCCAAAGACAACCTCTGGATATGAGGCTGAGCACAGACACTCAACTTCTTGGTATAGCATGGTGAGGCCTGTTTAGAGTGGAACCTGTCTTGTTAAACTCTGTAAGGTCTTGGCCACCATGCTGCAGCTCAAATTCAGGGAGGTGGCAATCTTCTTATACCTGAGGTCATCTTTATGTAGAGCAACAATTCTTTTTTTTTTTTTTTTTTTTTTTTTTTTTTTTTTTATTCTTTTTTAAAGATCCTCAGAGAGTTCTTTGCCATGAGGTGCCTTGTTGACCAGTATGAGAGCAATAACACCAAATGTAAGACATCTGCTCCCAATTCACACCTGAGAATTTGTGTTACTAACCAGTCTCCTGACGACATAGTAGATAATAGCTAAATAGGCAGAATTTGTCCAGTTTCACTTAGGGGTGTACTCATATCTGTTGCCAGTTTTAGACATTAATGGTTGTGTGTTGAATGATTTTAATGGAACACCAAATTTACACTGTTATACAAGCTATACACTGGCTACTTTAGATTGTATCAAATTATCATGTCTTTACTGTTGTCCCATTATTATTATTATTATTATTATTATTATTGTTTATTTATATAGCAACATTAATTCCATGGTGCTTTACATTTGAGGGTTACATACCATACACAAATTATACAGTCCCATGAAAATATATAATGAAATAATCACAAAAATGTGAGACACTGTATATGTGTATATATATATATATATATATATATATATATATATATATATATATACACACACACACACACACAGTTTCTTACCTACATATGTACATATACAGTCATGAGAAAATAAAAGGAGTACACAATCTTTGCATTATATGGTCTATGAGATAATCTATCATCTTATTATTACATAGATCTTATTATTACATACTATGATCTTATTATTTATGTCACAAATTAACTAGGTTAAAATGCACAAGGAGCATGTGAAGAATTAATTACACCCATACTGCTTCCAGCTTCCATAGTCTAAGTACAGTAAGGTGATGATATTCAAATGCCCATGGCTAACTGATCATCTGCTTTTATAGAGGTGAGTTTGAGATAAGGGCTCCGTGAGGACCATATCCTCACTTCCAAGACTGCTCCTCCAAAGGGTTGCCTCACCAAATATTGATTTAGATTTATTTTTTTTATTTTTTTTTTCATTTAATAGGCTTTTTTTCACATAATAGATTGTTTCAGATAGCAAAATTTAACACTTTTGTTTTTGAGTGATAATAGTTAGAAAAATAACATAAAAATACTTACCACATGTGTATCGGGGACAGCATTGTTTAGTAGTGTTCAAATCTACTGTAAGTATTTCTCCATCTCTGCAAACAGGAACAGGTTCTATACAGGATTCACAAACTACATGTATAAAATAAACTATTATTACTTTTTTGCACTATTTTAGCAAACATTAGTGAGCACAAGTGCAATGTTTTTCACTGTTATGTTACATCTTGGAACTTGGAGGTTAGCAAACCTAAAACTATCCCATCTCAGAGATTATTGATACTAATTCTTATTAATGACCACATAGCACGAGAATATTATCTGCTCAACATTTTTACTACACAGAAGCCCATCAGTTATATTCTGGGCTTCCTTGCACATTACAGCCAATATAAACACCAGACCATTTCAGAGTGAATAATCCCTGGAAACACCACAGCATAAAGGATAGAAAAAAGTACATAGTTGTAAAGTTGAAAACTAAATTTTCAGACTTTTGATTTTCTGGTAGTATTTGGGCTTGTTCACACGGAGTAAACGCGGCACACAATGTGCCGCATGTACGGGACGTTTGTGCCGCGATTTTGACGGTGCATGTTTGCGGTCACGTTAGCGCCGCGTTAACGCACGTTTACATTGCGTGCCGTTTTCTCCGTGTGAACAAGCCCTTTGTGTCATAAATAAATTTTATAATATACTTTTTAAAACAAATTTTGGATCCTTTCTGTGAAATCCTGCATTTTTCACTCTTTTCCTTGTTTCTGTATTAAGAGCTGCTTCTTCCTCTCACTTAATGTTATTGTGTACGGGGGTAGAGGAGGGTCACTGCAAACAGTTACATGGCAAACATTATAAAACATAAAAACTTGCTTTTGGGGTCATATGAAACATGACCCCATGTAAATTATTTCCAAATATATCACTAGTTGAAAACATAGTCGGGATGAGGATATTTATATGCAGCTGTGCAATATATATAATATAACAATCCCATTCCTGACTGTTTTTTCAACAGTCTGTTTTCACAGAAAATTTAGACAACCTACAGCCTGTAACAAAAGCAAGGGAAAGAGTGAAAAATGCAGGATTTCACAGAAAGGATCCAAAATTGTTTAATAAACTATAGTACAAAATGTATTTATGACACAAATACTGCCAGAAAATCATCATCCAGAAGTTGTTACGCTTAAGGGACCAAATCAGTTTTTTCATACAATGGGTTGTTGTTTTGTGAGAAGTTGTGTTTGTTGGGTCTCATTTTGTTGCATAATGGAATTTACTTTTCACAAAATTCAGTGGTCATTGTATAACACACCTTATTAATACTGGGTGAGTGCTCACTACGCCATCAAAAGGTGCACCCTTAGGCTACATGCAAGTAAGTTTTAGACCAGGACCCAACTTTCTTGGACGTACCGTTCCGGAGATACAGTATTCCCAAAACAATGACCTGCATTAGCCAGTACAAACCTGCAAGTCTTTAACTCATAGTCACACTGCCATACATATGCACAATCCAACACTAATATCCAAATGCATCAGAGGATTAGATATGCAGCTCAGTACACAGTACCAAACGTCAGAGGATTAGATACATGCCTCTGCACACAGTACCACACATCAAAGCTTTGCTCCAGGTTTCCATAGCAACCCAGCCATTTTTCTTCACTTCTGTATTACAGCTTTAAAGGGACAGAGCGCTGTGGATGACACTGTTACACAAAGTCACATTCACACAGCTTTACTCCAGGCATCCATAAGAACCGATCGCAGGTTTTTCACTGATATCCATACTGAGATATGCATGATCACAGCTAATAAAAACAATGCATAAATGGTACTGATGTGAATATCAACTTACCACAGATGTAGGAGAAGCAGCAGGAGTCCTCTTGTCTAACCTGAACTGAAATCTGGTCCTGTCTGCATTCTGGGTGTGTTACTGCTGGACAAGCAGATGGGTCACAGACTAGAAAGGGAATTTAGATTTTTTTACGAGTTATTAATCTCAGTAGATTATGTATTTCTGTAATATAATAAAATTTGTATATATTAGTAATGTAATAATGTAAATTAAATTAGTTAGGTTGGAAAACACATAGCTATCATATTCAACACTGCAGCTTTCTTAGCTTGTTTTGATAAAATATAAGCAGATAACCGCTTCAATGAAAATACAACATTCCTAGGTGCGCTTCATAGCTGAGCATAGACGGTTCCAATAAGGACTCAATTGTTGAGCTGGGTGTAAATGGTAAGCAGTGTGTCGCCAGTTTCTGCTATTTATCCCCATTGCACGGTACTGATGTAGATACTATTAGTGGACAACAATATTGGACATGGAACCAAATGCCACCAGCCTGTGCACCCTTTTATACCTCTAACATATAGTAAAAAAAAAAAGAATGCAGATGAAAACATAAAATGGTATTATAATATTTTTACCTGTTTGGGCATTTAGATTGTAGTTTCTACACAGGGTTACCTTTCTCAGGACAGTCACTGCCTAGCAAGGTAGTGAGAATTTAGGACGAGTTATGGATATTTCGATCCAGAGGCAACTGTATATCTCCACTACATAAATCTAATTCCTCTCAAAAGCTGGAATTAATACATTTCATTGGTTTCTAATAAAATCATTTTTAATTTATTGTAATAAAGGTTATGTTTTATTGTGGGTACATTGTGTTTTCCCCTAGGATATGGCATCCTCAGGTATATGACAGCCTTTATAGGTTTTTATTAAATTTTTATCAAAATAAAATGACAACATCTGGAGGCAACAGTCTAATGATTATGGTCACTAGATGTTCATTACGCCCTCTCTGCTGGTGGTTGTGGTGTGGATGAAATCACCCGGATACTCAGTGTTATCGTAGTGTGAGATATGTTCTTTATGGCATTTTTGCAGTTTTTCAAGGGAAATGACTAGAGATGAGCGAACAGTGTTCTATCGAACACATGTTCGATCGGATATCAGGGTGTTCGCCATGTTCGAATCGAATCGAACACCGCGTGGTAAAGTGCGCCAAAATTCGATTCCCCTCCCACCTTCCCTGGCGCCTTTTTTGCACCAATAACAGCGCAGGGGAGGTGGGACAGGAACTACGACACCGGGGGCATTGAAAAAAATTGGAAAAAGTCATTGGCTGCCGAAATCAGGTGACCTCCATTTTAGACGAATAGTGGATTTCAAATCCGGGTCATATGAGAATGTGAACTTTGTGACTATGAGACAGGGATAGCTGTACAGGCAGGGATAGCTAGGGATAACCTTTATTTAGGGGGGAATGTTATTAAAAATAACTTTTTGGGGCTCTATCGGGTGTGTAATTGTGATTTTTGTGAGATAAACTTTTTCCCATAGGGATGCATTGGCCAGCGCTGATTGGCCGAATTCCGTACTCTGGCCAATGCATTCTATTAGCTTGATGAAGCAGAGTGTGCACAAGGGTTCAAGCGCACCCTCGGCTCTGATGTAGCAGAGCCGAGGCTGCACAAGGGTTCAAGCGCACCCTCGGCTCTGATGTAGGAGAGCCGAGGGTGCACTTGAACCCTTGTGCACCCTCGGCTCTGCTACATCAGAGCCGAGGGTGCGCTTGAACCCTTGTGCACACTCTGCTTCATCAAGCTAATAGAATGCATTGGCCAGCGCTGATTGGCCAATGCATTCTATTAGCCCGATGAAGTAGAGCTGAATGTGTGTGCTAAGCACACACATTCAGCTCTACTTCATCGGGCTAATAGAATGCATTGGCCAGCGCTGATTGGCCAGAGTACGGAATTCGGCCAATCAGCGCTGGCTCTGCTGGAGGAGGCGGAGTCTAAGATCGCTCCACACCAGTCTCCATTCAGGTCCGACCTTAGACTCCGCCTCCTCCAGCAGAGCCAGCGCTGATTGGCCGAATTCCGTACTCTGGCCAATCAGCACTGGCTAATGCATTGTATTGGCGTGATGAAGCAGTGCTGAATGTGTGTGCTTAGCACACACATTCAGCTCTACTTCATCGGGCTAATAGAATGCATTGGCCAGCGCTGATTGGCCAGAGTACGGAATTCGGCCAATCAGCGCTGGCTCTGCTGGAGGAGGCGGAGTCTAAGATCGCTCCACACCAGTCTCCATTCAGGTCCGACCTTAGACTCCGCCTCCTCCAGCAGAGCCAGCGCTGATTGGCCGAATTCCGTACTCTGGCCAATCAGCACTGGCTAATGCATTGTATTGGCGTGATGAAGCAGTGCTGAATGTGTGTGCTTAGCACACACATTCAGCTCTACTTCATCGGGCTAATAGAATGCATTGGCCAGCGCTGATTGGCCAGAGTACGGAATTCGGCCAATCAGCGCTGGCTCTGCTGGAGGAGGCGGAGTCTAAGATCGCTCCACACCAGTCTCCATTCAGGTCCGACCTTAGACTCCGCCTCCTCCAGCAGAGCCAGCGCTGATTGGCCGAATTCCGTACTCTGGCCAATCAGCACTGGCTAATGCATTGTATTGGCGTGATGAAGCAGTGCTGAATGTGTGTGCTTAGCACACACATTCAGCTCTACTTCATCGGGCTAATAGAATGCATTGGCCAATCAGCGCTGGCCTATGCATTCTATTAGCGTGAACTGAGTTTGCACAGGGGTTCTAGTGCACCCTCGGCTCTGCTACATCAGATTGCTACATCTGATGTAGCAGTGCCGAGTGTGCATCAGATGTGTAGTTGAGCAAAACTGACTCAGCACTGCTAAGTCTCTGCATTCGCATAGGAATGCATTGGCCAGCCTTCGGCCAATCAGCGCTGGCTCTGCCGGAGGAGGCGGAGTCTAAGGTCGGACCTGAATGGAGACTGGTGTGGAGCGATCTTAGACTCCGCCTCCTCCAGCAGAGCCAGCGCTGATTGGTCGAGTTCCGTACTCTGGCCAATCAGCACTGGCCAATGCATTTCTATGGGGAAAAGTTAGCTTGCGAAAATCGCAAACTGACAGGGATTTCCATGAAATAAAGTGACTTTTATGCCCCCAGACATGCTTCCCCTGCTGTCCCAGTGTCATTCCAGGGTGTTGGTATCATTTCCTGGGGTGTCATAGTGGACTTGGTGACCCTCCAGACACGAATTTGGGTTTCCCCCTTAACGAGTTTATGTTCCCCATAGACTATAATGGGGTTCGAAACCCATTCGAACACTCGAACAGTGAGCGGCTGTTCGAATCGAATTTCGAACCTCGAACATTTTAGTGTTCGCTCATCTCTAGAAATGACAAATTCCACTCCCAAGAACACATCTAGTACATAGCACCGAGTACAAAAACTGTTGTAGAATATACAGTATATATGTGAGTCTTGTACAAAGTTTGAAAACAGATAATAGGAGAAATACATTTAACTTTATTACTTATGTTTTCCTAGTAGATAATACTTACCGCAACGTAGTTGCGGGCAGCAGCTCACTGGACTGTATTCGGCAACCAATCTCTCTCCGCTTTTACATGTTACAGCTTTATCACAGGACGCTGTATTACAGTCTGAGAATAAATTATACTGTATAAATTACAGCTACACACAACATAGTATACAAACAAGCTGTACTATAGACCAGTGATGGTGAATAGAGATGAGCGAGTAGTACTCGATCGAGTAGGTGTTCGATCGAATACTACGGTATTCGAAATACTCGTACTTGATAGAGTACTACTATCTGTTCGAAGTTAAGATTCGATGCAGAACCAGCGTTGATTGGCAGAATGCTATACATTGCCAATCAACGCTGGTTCTTCTCTTACCTTTAGAAGTCTTCTCCCTGCGCAGCGTCCTGCGTCCTCTTCCGGCTCTGAGCATGTCCGCTTGTAGTGCGGGCATGCGCAGTCGGCTCTGCCCAGGCCCGATGCCTAGCAGAGTGAATTCAAGGCCGGAAGAGGACGCGGGGAAGCTGTGCAGGGAGAAGAATCCAGACAGACCCTCACTCATGGACTTGTTAAGTAGAATTTGATCGAATGTTGCCTACCACTGAAACGAGCATTTCCCCCCATAGACTATAATGGGGTTCGAAACCCGTTCGAACAGTCGGACAGTGTGCGGCTGTTCGAATCAGATTTCGAACTCCGAACATTTTAGTGTTCGCTCATCTCTAATGGTGAACCTTTTAGTTACCAAGTGCCCAAACTGAAACCCAAAACCCACTAAATTTTCGCGGAGTGCCAACACAGCAATTTAAACTTAATACTGTGAAAATTCACAATTGCGGACAGTTACGGACCACAAATTGCAGTCATGTGAATGAGGCTTTACAGAGCTTTCAATAATACAAACAACTGTACTGAAATGTAAAGCTATTTGCATTTTGTACTTTGAACAATTAATTTTCACTATTTACATTGCACAGGATCTGTTTTATAGTGACCGTGCAATGTTATTACATCCTGTACTAATATCACGTCTGCTATAAAACAAATACTGTGTGATATAAATAGTAAGGAGACCCCAGACAGAATTATATGCTCTGCAGTGGCCCCCCTACAGTGTTATATGTTCCACAGTAGCCCCCCCCCCCACACAGTATTATACGCTCCATAGTAGCCCTCCACAGGATTATATGCTCCACAGTGGCACCCACACACAGTATTATATGCTCATAAATACACCCCCCCCCAAGTATTATATGCTCCTCAGTACGCTCCCTCCCACACAGTATTATATGCTCCTCAATACACATCCTCCCCATCGTATATGTTCCTCCGTATGTATCCCCTCAGTATTATATACTCTCTAATACACCCCTCAATATTATAAGCTCTTTAGTACGCCCCCCAGTATTATAAGCTCTTTAGTTCCCCCCAGTATTATATGCTCTTTAATACGCCCCTCTCAGTATTATATGCTCTTTAATACGCCCCCCCCTCCTCCCTCCCCCAGTATTATATGCTCTTCAGTATCATATAGACACACACAGTCAGCCACACACAGTCAGTCACACACAGTCAGTCACACTCAGCCACACACTCTCATACTCACCCATGAAGAGCCGCCGGCGTCCACCTCCTTTTCACTGTGGGCGCTGATGACGTCATCACGCCCACGTCAGAGCAGAGGTCAAACTCTGCAGCCAGTGTAGGCCGCGGTCGCGCGATCCGCGGCCTACACTGACGACCTTTAGCTGTATGTGCATTTGCACATACAGCTGAAGTCAGCAATCGCGCACCAACGGGGAATCCTGTACCGGATACCCCGTTGGTGAGCGATCTGGGCGACCGCATGTGTGCCAGCATGAAGGGCTCTGCGTGCCTTCTCTGGCACGCGTGCCATAAGTTCGCCATCACTGCTATAGACTTATTATAAGATGATACTGGTTTAGAGTAGATAAAGTGAACATTGTCTCTCTATACAGGATACAGTGCAGATATTTTAGGCGCAGATTAGCAAATTTTAAAAATAATTTTCTCCAAAATGTGATTCTCTCTGATTCAATAGAAATCTCGTACATGGTCAGTCAGTGCCGACATCTTTGTTTTTTACAATTCAGTTAAATGAGAATAAAATGAAAGACGGAATTAAAAAATTAAGGTATATCAATGATCATGTAATACAATCAACTAAATTTAGGGTATTCATACATATAAAATATACAATATATTAACTGAAGTTAGGCCCGGTTCACATTTGCATTTGGGCCATTCCGTTCCCCTCTCCACATAAAAAATGCAGAGAGTAAAGCACTGCAAGCAGTACTTCTCTCTCCACATTTTTTGTGCGGAAGCTGAGCAGAAACCACACGGGTCCCATTATAGTCTATGGGGTCCATGGGTTTCCTAAGGTTTCCATTCGGGGGTGGTCCAAGCGGACTTCCTAAACGGAAATCCATGCGCAGATGTGAACCGGGCGTTAGAGATGTAGAATAAGTTAAAATGTAATAAATACTAGTTTGGTGGACTTACATACCACACACTTTTTTTGGACAGCAAGTCCCTTCTTCAATAACACGGATAAGCATTTCACCGTCCCGATTACAAACTGGGTCTGGCTGTTCACTGCAGTCAGGTTCTATGGACACAACCGTTCCATTCTCCAGACATTTTGACAGACAACATTTATTGGCGGATGAATGCCAGATCTCTCCTGGTGAGTGGGGATGTCCTTCGTTGTCAGTGCAAGCTAAATTATAAAAAAGAATTATAATATTACAGTAGATTCATTTTTCTATATTCAGACAAAACTGAATATCAGTGGGAAGCCAAGGTACCCCCTGATGGCCAGATGTGCCTTTATGGCTTCTTCATATCAGAGACCATATTTAACCATTGATAGACCATTTTATATATATAATTAATGAAATAAAGTAATGTATTATATAATTAGATGAACATGTGACCTCCCCCACACTTGAGAGCATTTGGGCACTGATGTTAGATGGTAAGGTCTATCTTTAATGTAGTAGTTTAATTCACCCCAAATTGAATCAATAGATATTAAGTCAGGGCCGCAAGCCTGTATCTAGACCAAACTCGACAAACCATTCTTTCATTGAACATATTTTTTAGACAGAGCAATATAAAACTGGGCTTTTTTAATCTAAAATATTCATATTCTGCTAAAAATAGAATTGCCATTTTTGACACTTGACAGATATACATGTTACTATTCAATTATATGACATTACATTGTAAAAATACATACCACATTTATTTTCAGCAATGCACAGCTCTGAATCTGTCCTGTGAAGAATGGTTCCTTTTTTGCACACACAATCTTCCCTCAAGTAGGAACAGGGAGACTCCTCATAATACCATTTGTTTAAGCAAGTCTTAGCGGCACACGGCTGGACACAAGCCTGATATTCCTTTCCCTCTGGACATGGCAAAGCTACGGCAAACATTGTAAAGATTGGTAGGTGATTATTTAGATGATACTGAATATAGTATACTAAGTAATAATATACATAAGATGACCACAATAAAGGAGCTCCGTTCTCAGAATATACACTTAGTCAAAATAGTAATCATATTTTTGCTTCTCAGATAAAAGCGTATTCACAGCAGTGGCGTAACACCCGCCATAGCAGCAGAGGCAGCTGCCACAGGACCTGGGACATTAGGGGCCTGGTGACAGCCGCTACCGCTGCTATCATTATACTCGGGGGGTCTTTTCAGACCCCCGAGTATAATGATCGGAGGCCCGGGAGAGGTAAGAAACATAAAAAACACTGTTACTTACCTCTCCACGATCCTGCCAGGCCTCCTTCCTAGTCGTCTGATGTCTCTGACGTCACATGAACCCGGCCTGCGTCCCGGGTCATGTGACGTCCAACGTCATTGAAGAAGGACGGCAGCGGAGGCCGACAGCGTAGGAGCCAGGGGACAGGTAAGAAACAGTAGTTTTTTAAGTTTTTATTCCCCCGGGTCTCCGATTATTATACTCTGGGTTCTGAAAAGTACCACTATGGGGGATAAAAAAAAAATCACATAACCTGTTTAGTTTTCTGACTAGAGGCTTGGAAGCATAGTTTGGTATGCAATGAAATACAGCAGCACCTGGTTTCCTCGAAGAGTAAAACAATGCAGAGTGAACAGAAAATAGAATGGGGTATTTGTGATAAAATAAGGAAACAGATCTATTTCCTATATAATGGCACTGTATAACTTACAGCAGTAATCTGGAGTCCTCCACCTAATGCAGATATTGTGTTTATTGCATAGTGCCACATATGCAGAAAGAGCGTCACATTCATAATTTAAGAAGTATGTACTGTTGATCCACATCTTCTCACAGAAATCTTGTGGCGAAACCTACAAATTAGATAATTATTTATTATTCTTCTTATATAGCATGATCATATTCCGCAGCCCTTTTACACACATTGTCAATCACTGACCCATATAAGTCATAATATAAGCTGAACTTTAGCCAGACAGTTTACTTTACATCATTTTAAAGAACACAACCTTCAAGAAGCAACTAAATACATTTCCCAAAAGGGTGTTTTAAATACAGTTTATGTCCTGCGCAGCTTACGAAAGGCCAATAATCACATCTAAGAATGGTAAAGGTTAACAAAAAAGCCAAACATGATCCTATGTTAATGAAAAATAATTTTTTATTTTTTGACATTTCAATAAAGCAATAATTTTTGGGGTTCCACTTTGACGCTTCATCTGAAGCCTACTGGCCATTTAACTCAGGACTACCGGTGGAGATCAAAGCAAGGAGATGTGGCTGCTCTTTATTCACGTGAGCACGTACCTTCCTATGACAGGGAACAAATACTTTTCTATTGAGTAATTCCATGCAATAAGTACAGTTATCTTCTGTGCAGTTTCTCACTGGACGTCTTGTGGTAACATCGACAGATTTCTCAATTTCCCAGCTTTTAATAAATGCTTCTATATCTTCTTTATTGGTTATTATAGTTCTGTTTTGCATCTTTAAATCATCACTTGGATCACCGTTGCATATTCCTAGAACAGACATGACATATAATAAAATACTTTTCCATCATCTTTACAAAGGCTGCGCCTCAACATCATCTATCTTGTTCCAGTGCCCATAATGCAAGACATCTTCACAGTTATATAAAGCACTGCAGGACACTCCTTAAGTAATATTGCTGAGATTTATTACTGGGATAAAAATGACAAACATTAGAAGACTTTGAGTGCTCTGCAGTTCTTCACACATGATGTCTGGATTAAGATCTTCTTATCCCGAAAATGTACCTGCATTACAGTGCTGTGCAATGAGTGGGTATACTGTAAATGCATGTTTATGGGATGATGTATATATACTGAATAATTGATTATGTTCAACCTTCACTTCAAATAATAGATCACTTCAACATCACCTGACTTCATCCAACCAGCCAGCCATGAAGATAACTTAAAATGGCGAAAACAAGTGATACAGGTTCATTGGAGCAAGAGCATGGGACTAGGTGTGAAAATATTTTTATACAAAACATTGTTCGGAATGTACAGCAACATACAGTTTCTAAGTATACAGTGATGTGCAAAAGTTTTAGATAGGTGCGGAGTTAATAGTTTATTTTTGCCAATTCAAAAAAATGAAGTGAATGAACAACAAAGAAATATAGATAAAATCAATATTCGATGTGACCACACTTTTTCTTCAAAACAGCATCAATTACTCACCCCAAATCTGGGGCAGATTCCTCCCAGAATCCGCCCCTATTGTTTTCAATTGGAGGCAGAGATCGCAGCAGGATGCGGAAAAAAGAAGCGCCCTGATCGATCTTAGTGCGGAGTCTGCTGCTGATTAAACCACGGTATCCGCAGTTTGAGATTCCCTGCTGATTGTGTCCATTAATCTAGGACTAATCAGCAGTGGGAAGCTGCGACAGAATGCCAATGCACTGCATGACCGTGGGCGAAAATGCCAGCGGCTGAAAAAGAAGAGGAATTCCTTCTCATTTTCCTCCGTGCAAACATAGCCTTACACTAACCACAGATCCTCTGTGGGTGCAAGTTTGCTAATTCCTTCCCTATGTATCCCAGACAGACTTGATGATACTGAGATGGCTCTGCAAGGGCCACAATATCACTTCCAGGACTCTTCCTCCAAAGGGTGGTCACACCAAATATTGATGTGATTTAGATTTCTCTTTTGTTCATTCACTTCATTTTGTTATTTGACAAAAATAAACTATTAATACTTCTATTTTACATTGCTATATTACATAAACTGTATAAATTTCTACATATGTAAACTGTGGCATCTAGTATGTATGGGTTCCTGCAAGTACTACTTACCACAAAGGCCTTCGGTCTTGGTGGACTGGTTGGAATGAAGGCCATACTGTATATCTATAATTCCAGTAACATGGGTCCATTTAATGCTAATGCCTGCTGGTGTATTAATAACATACATTGCTCCAGTATCTTGAATACATAGACCTTGCTTGGAAAAAGGTAACGGTTGAAGTACTGAATTCACTTCTACCTGAAACAACAGAAGTACCAACATAAAAATATCAGTTTTGAAAGATTAAAGGGTTATTCCCATCACGCTTGTTCACCAACCTGCAGGCTGTGTGCTCTCTTCACTTCCTGGTTTTCTGAGCACATTGGTGGGTGGGGTTTCACTTGCTCTGCTATCTGCTGCTATGTTTGCAGTCAGTAATGAGGGATTGGTTGTAAATGAATTACCACAGTATGAAGCTGATGTAGAGGCTGATGTAGCAGAGCTGGATTTGAGTCGTTTTGTGATACATATAGACTCCCTATCTCAGCCCTTATCAGCCAAATTCAATTAAACCTACTGATAAGTGGAAGAGCAGGAGATAAAAGCTCAGAAATACCAGAGCTCTCACCTCCCCCCTCCCCTATCTGAGGAGCTCTGTTACTTGTCTGTGGCAGAGACATACACAGCTCAGACCTGCTCCCAGCATTCAGCCCCTCCCTCCTCCCTGAGAGAAGGCACCTACGTCACTTGGGGACTGAGCAGATAAGCCTGTGGTCCGGGGCCCGTGGTCATAGAAACGCATGTAAACAATGAAGTGAATAAATTAAGATAGTGGCCAAACAAAGCAGTTTTGATAAAGCAATGTATTTAGAAAAAGTCTTATATCCACATGAACTAGCAGTATAGATAGGATCCTTGTTATGGGACAACCCCTTTAAGGTAAATTCCAAATTTCTATTAGATAGATTCATTGTCTGGGGACACAGAGATAGCAGCATGGGGGCAGCCCCAACCTTGCCAGTGGCTAAGCCACTACATGTACAATAGAGTAGATTTAAACAATCCCTAAACACGTGTTGCAACTAAATCCCATACCGCAGTGTGACTTGTGCTGTGGGTAGTAAACCCGCAGCATCTCAATTATTGCTGTGGGTTTTATCTGCGTCACTCAACCTGCAGCATTTCTGTAAGCCACTGCTCAAATCACCTGAACCCGTGGTTGAAGGAGAACACACTGCAGAAATTGGGCAGAGTGTTTGCAATGTATGTATGTAGCCTTATATTACAACTTTAACAACTTTTATTAAAATGTATTATTATACCATGTTAAACATGTATTGTATGTAATTGCATCTAATTATTCTGTAAATTACATTGCGGATGTAGATTCACCAAATAAAGTTGTTAATCTATGATTTACTGAATTGATGCTCACCCTTCTGTCCAAACGATTTATAAGCACTTGAAAATTTGCTGTTGTCACATTGAGTTTCTTAAAACATAACCCTGAAGTACCTCCAGCTGCAACCTGGGAATAGGATAAAGGAAAGCACAAAATAGGTAGCAATTGATTCCAATGAATGATATGTATAAGGTGAAATTAGCATTATCTGTAATTATTAGGCAGAATTTTTATAGAAGTGACAAAAAACCCACTATATTGCTTTCTAGCTGTGAATAATGCTAACAATGAGAGCTGAGTTAATAGATAATTCAAATGTGATAACTAATAGGATTGTACTTTTGGCAGTTAAGATGTAACGTCTTTGTAGGTACACTGATTTTTACAAATAATTGCAGTAATAAAAATAGTATTAGTGGTATTTCTTATTTCTAATTGTAACTATATAATAATAAAAATCTAAAGGACTTGTGCTATCCTTAATGAATATAAAAGGCAAAGCGTCAATTGTGTTTGCATTTCAGAGAAATTTTGTATTGTATTTGTATTGTAAAGTAATGTTTCCTCTCAGAAATAACACAGTTATCTCCTTTGTAACCCCTGGTGTGCAAAATGTGCAAAAAAGGGGCATAACTTGAAGGGGTGCAGAAGGGGCAGTCGCACCGGGGCCCAGGAGCCTTATGGGGCCCAAAAGCACTAACATCAGTATTGAGATTGCAGTTTCTATCTGGCCCATAAACCAAGGAGACCCACAGATTACCCTAACCACACTAAGGTGGATTAAACTCCTTAGCACATGTAACCATCACTATCAAGAATTCACTGTAGGGGTGAGGTAGGGATCCCTGGACAAAAGACTGCACCAGGACTCAGAAGACTTTAGTTACGCCATTGTGTGTAGCTGTATGTATGCCATTCTAGTGAGGATCTGTTGGTCACACAAGTCCAGTAACATAATGTGGAGCTCTTGTTCTATTCTCAGTATAAGGAGAAAGGATATCACTTTAGGTTGGACACCAACTTTTTCTGCTTTTCAAAGACAAAACCAAGCATGGGCAGCGCAACTCTGTTCTGCACCATCCTGAACAAGCATTCTTAGCTCTTTCCCTGATAAAGAAGATGGCTGCACAGAGTTGTGAGATGTTTATTTCATTTATTTCCCCCAGGCTTTAGAGTCTGTACTAGGATGTATACTATTTATTGGTCAATTTTTTCTATTTAAAGCAAAAAAAAAAAAAAAAAGCTTATGTGCAGCCTTAATGGTATTTCTGCCTTTTTCACTGAGGATATGGCAGACGCTGATATAACAACTCCTTTAGGCTAGGGACCTACGTAGCGAGCTGCAGCAAAAAAAAAAAAAACAATGTGGAAAAGACCGTGGCGGTAACATATCACATTTTTTTCTGCCGAGTTTTTCATAGAAAGTCCACAGAGTTTTCCTCTGTGGACTTTCTGCCCCTATTATACCTATATGGAAAACAGCAGCGTGTAAAGGTGTTAAATAGTATGATATTACAATATTCCTGGCATATATAAGGTTAACATTCCAGTCTGCTGACTTCATGCTACATGGGTGTGATAAGAGTACACTATTTTAGAGTTATCCTAATATAGAAGAAACAAACTCAGAATATTGGGTAACACCCACTCTCATGAACATAAATGAGTGACAGACACACGTCGGGGTCATCCATGGGGGGATCCATGGGGAATCTATGGAAAGTCTGTCTGCTATCCCTCTCTGTCATCCTGGACAAGATGTTGTATATATCCCAGAGTCATCGACCAGATGATCAAGCATGAACCAAGCTGTAACTCTACAAGATATCCAGACGAAGAAACTCAACTTCTCTGAAGATGTAAGCTATTCAGATATTGACTGATATTTCTGTTATTTTGGACATTTTCCCCTGTTCCTGTTTTTCTTCCTTGAAGACATTAATAAATCTACATGTTTTATATATATATATATATATATATATATATATATATATATATATATATATAAAAAGCTTAGTCCTCTCTCTTAAGGCCTCTCAACACGTGGTCACAGATTTCACCAAATATTGTATATTTTACAAAATAGCATGCTACAATTTTCAAAAGCGCAATGTGAAAATACTGTCAAAGGTATGACAAACTAAAATGGCAATGCTAAGCATTTAGATATTTATTATGATTACTCACCAACTTTCGTATAGAATTTACACTCTATAAAAAAACATAAAAATATAGGTTAGAAAAACTTTACTCCTAACAGTATGTATTAGTGAGTAAAATATGTGAATGTAATATATTGGTATTATACACAAAGGTATGTTTGCAGTATGGAATAATAAGAGAAAATTAAAAAAAATCATCAGAAAACTAATTAAAATTATATTAAAATCAGCCATCATATAGTAGTAATTTTCCATAATCTACTGTAGGTTCCTTACTTTTCATTTGAAAAGATATTTTTTCCTCAAGTCAGTACTTGTTACATACACACAGTTAATACTTGTGACACTGACCTCCTCCCGAGCGTGGACAGAATTTAAAATGGTAGATGAAATTATGCACTTAACTAAAACTACACTGGCAGATTTACTATTACTGACTAAATGTTAGACAGTGCAAAGTTAGACCAGACAGCTTCAAACTGTGCCACATTTATGATAATGTTTAATGTTAAAATGTTATATTTCCAATCACCCCTCTTTCCCTACATCACACAAAATGAAATAAACAAAAGCAAACACATTAGATAAATAAACAATAAATACATTAGGTATCCCTGTAACCAAAAATAAAAAAATGTTACAATATTTATCCCATACAATGAACTGTAAAAGAAAAAAATATTCTAAATCGCCTTTTTCTGCCATTTGACCTCCCATGAAAAAATGGAAAAATGTGATCAAAGCACCAAACAATCCACAAAAAGGTATAAACAAAAACTACAACTTTCTGTACAAGAAAAGAAACCTCACATAGCTCCATATACAAAAATATTTTTTTTAAAAAAAGTTACCTACAGTACAGACCAAAGGTTTGGACACACCTTCTCATTCAAAGAGTTTTCTGTATTTTCATGACTATGAAACTTGTAGATTCACACTGAAGGCATCAAAACTATGAATTAGCACATGTGGAATTATATACTTAACAAAAAAGTGTGAAACAACTGAAAATATGTCTTAGATTCTAGGTTCTTCAAAGTAGCCATCTTTTGCTTTGATTCCTGCTTTGCACATTCTTGGCATTCTCTTGATGAGCTTCAAGAGGTAGTCACTGGAGATAGTTTTCACTTCACAGGTGTGCCCTGTCAGGTTTAATAAGTGGGATTTTTTGCCTTATAAATGGGACCATCAGTTGTGTTGTGCAGAAGTCAGGTGGATACACAGCTGATAGTCCTACAGAATAGACTGTTAGAATTTGTATTATGGCAAGAAAAAGCATCTAAGTAAAGAAAAACGAGTGGCCATCATTACTTTAAGAAATGAAGGTCAGTTAGTCTGAAAAATTTGGAAAACTTTGAAAGTGTCCCCAAGTGTAGTTGCACTTGGGCTACAAAGAAACTGGCTCACATGAGGACCTCCCCAGGAAAGGAAGACCAAGAGTCACCTCTGCTGCGGAGGATAAGTTCATCCAAGTCACCAGCCTCATAAATTGCAGGTTAACAGCAGCTCAGATTAGAGACCAGGTCAATGCCACACAAAGTTCTAGCAGCAGACACATCTCTACAACAACTGTTAAGAGGAGACTTTGTGCAGCAGGCCTTTGTGGTAAAATAGCTGCTAGAAAACCACTGCTAAGGACAGGCAACAAGCAGAAGAGACTTGTTTGGGCTAAAGAACACAAGGAATGGACATTAGACCAGTGGAAATCTGTGCTTTGGTCTGATGAGTCCAAATTTGAGATCTTTGGTTCCAACCACCGTGTCTTTGTGCGATGCAGAAAAGGTGAACGGATGGACTCTACATGCCTGGTTCCCACCGTGAAGCATGGAGGAGAAGGTGTGATGGTGTGGGGGTGCTTTTCTGGTGACATTGTTGGGAATTTATTCAAAATTGAAGGCATACTGAACCAGCATGGCTACTACAGCATCTTGCAGTGGCATGCTATTCCATCCGGTTTGCGTTTAGTTGGACCATTATTTATTTTTCAACAGGGCAATGACCCCAAACATACCACCAGGCTGTGTAAGGGCTATTTGACCAAGAAGGAGAGTGATGAGGTGCTACACCAGATGACCTGGCCTCCACAGTCATCAGACCTGAACTCAATCGAGATGGTTTGGGGTGAGCTGGACTGCAGAGTGAAGTCAAAAGGGCCAACAAGTGCTAAGCATCTCTGGGAACTCCTTCAAAACTGTTGGAAGACCATTTCTGGTGACTACCTCTTGAAGCTCATCAAGAGAATGCCAAGAGTGTGCAAAGCAGGAATCAAAGCAAAAGGTGGCTACTTTGAAGAACCTAGAATATAAGACATATTTTCAGTTGTTTCACACTTTTTGATAAGTATATAATCCCACATGTGTTAATTCATAGTTTTGATGCCTTCAGTGTGAATCTACAATTTTCATAGTCATGAAAATACAGAAAACTCTTTGAATGTGAAGGTGTGTCCAAACTTTTGGTCTGTACTACTGTATGTAACATATAGTAAAATGTCATTTCTTCTGCACAGTGAATCTAACAAAATAAAACCCATAAGAATATGGCGCAAAGTCAGTTTTTTTCTTATTCTACCCATTTTGAATTTTTATTCCAGCTTTCCAGTACATCATATGGAATATTAAAATGTACCATAACAAACTATATTTAGCCCCACATAAAATAACTCTCACTTTTTTTTCCAAGATGGCGCCACTTGAGTGGCAGCCTGTTACTGCAGCTCCAAGCTAAGAATGATCTTTATCCTTCCTTTTTCACTCTTTGTCTATCACTCCAATACTCCACTACAAGGATCATTGCACCATGAATAACTACTTATTATGGGCTTGAAAAAACTTGCTGTACTTTTTCAAAGGAATTCTTTGTGTCTCTTGTTAATGCTGGAAGATGCCTGCAGCCGGCAGCCAGGGAACTTTTGTGTATACAAGGGAAGCTTTGTTACAGCTTAGGAACCCAGCTGGAATGCACACTCTGAAAACAACCATCCTCGTGAGTTAAGGAGAAAACATAGAAGTAAAGGGTGCAGATCTGGCAAATTACAGAAAAATAATAGGGAAACGGAAATAGACACAGACCTGTGATACCCGCCATCATTATGGGCAAAGTGAGATCAATTGCGAATAAGATGGATGAACTGATGGCGCTAACCAGGCATCATCAGGAGTTTCATGAGTGCAGCATGATGCTGTTTACAGAGACTTGGCTTACTGAAGTCACCCCGGATGCTCTTGTTTACCTGTATAAGGGTGCATGCACACTACGTAACGCCGGGCGTGTATGAGAGCCGTACACGCCGGCATTACGGCAGACTGCCGAACACTTCCCATTCACTTCAATGGGAGCGCTCGTAACAGCGGCATTTACGAGCACTCCCATTGAAGTGAATGGGAAGTGTTCGGCAGCCCTGCTGTAACGCCGGCGTGTACGGCTCTCATACACGCGCGGCGTTACTCAGTGTGCATGCACCCTAACTTCAAACTTCTTTGTGTGGATAGTACGTATGACAGTGGTAAGAAGAAAGGTGGAGGGCTTGAGATATTTGTGAATGAAAGATGGTGTAATTTGGAGAATATTATAGTAAAGGAATCGTGCTGCAAAGATATTGAGATATTAGCTGTGACCATGAGACCTTATTATCTACCAAGGGAATTATCACATGTTATCATGATAGCTACATATGCCCCTCCCCCCACGGCAAAAGCTGAATCTGTCTGTTATGTTATACATGCTGTGGTGAGCCAGCTGCAATCATTACACCACCATGCCCTCCTCCTTGTGTCTGGAGATTTCAACCATGTCTCTCCAGCATCCACACTGCCTAGTTTCCCACAGTGGATAATAAAATACTGGACTTTCTCTTTGTCAATGTAAAGGAAGCATATAATTCATCAGCCCTACCATCACTAAGTAGGTCGGATCATAACCTGGTGCAACTGCGACCTGTGTACAAGCCACTTGTACACAGAGAACCAGCTTTTACTCACACAGTGAGGATCTGGTCAAAAGAGTTTGTGGGGGCTCTGAGCAACTGTTTTGACATAGCCGTGTGGGAAGTGTTGCAGGATTCCCATCTGAATGACATTGAGGGGCTTACACACTGCATAACAGACTACATTAATTTCTGTGTAGACAACACAGTACCCACAAAATTGGTGAGGTGTTTCTCTAATAACAAGCCATGGATTAACTCTCATATAAAAGCTCTTCTCAAGGAGAAAAAGAGAGCCTTCAGATTTTGAGATAAGGAATGCCTGGGGGATGTGCAGAAAAAGCTGAGGTGACGGATTAGGGAGGGGAAAGCCAATTACAGGAGGAAGATGAAGCAGCAAATGGCTGACAGATGTGTCAGTAAAGTTTGGAATAGTCTGTAGTAGAGATGAGCGAGTAGTACTCGATCGAGTAGGTATTCGATCGAATACTACGGTGTTCGAAATACTCGTACTCGATCGAGTACTACTCGCTATTCGAATGTAAAAGTTTGATGCAGAACCAGCATTGATTGGCCGAATGCTATACAGTCGGCCAATCAACGCTGGTTCTTCTCCTACCTTTAGAAGTCTTCTCCGTGCAGCTTCCCCGCGGCGTCTTCCAGCTCTTCATTCACTCTGCCAGGCATCAGGCCTGGGCAGAGCCGACTGCGCATGTCCGCTTGTAGTGCGGGCATGCGCAATCGGCTCTGCCCAGGCCCGATGCCTGGCAGAGTGAATGAAGAGCCGGAAGATGTCACGGGGATGCTGCAAGGAGAAGACTGCTCGGAGGATCCAGCCCAACCCTTACTCGTGCACTTGGTAAGTATAATAGGGTTCGATATTCGATTCGAGTAGTCGAATATTGAGGGGCTACTCGAAACGAATATCGAACCTCGAACATTTTACTGTTCGCTCATCTCTAGTCTTTAGGCAATATCTGGACTCAGCCAGTCTCCCAGGTAGAAAGAGACACAAAGTGGCTTAATTAACTAAACCTATTATTTAACAGATTTGATCACATACCAGTTCCTTCCACCGCAGCATGTCATTCAATACCTCCCCCATACGCACACGCACACACCAGGGCCTCACCCTCACCTGCTTGAACTCAACTGCCATCTGGTTACAATCTGATCTTTACAGAGTCCCAAGTGTGTAGGGAAATTAGGAAGATAAAAGCAGACAAGGCTGGAGGACCCGATGGGATAAGCATGAGAGTTCTAAAAATGTCTGGAGACCAGCTTTCTGGTGTTATTACACACATATACAATATGAGCCTGATGCTGGGAGTGGTACCACAACTGTAGAAAACATCTTGTGTGGTACCAGTTTCAAAGACACCTCATTTGACAGACTTCAACGGCTACAGACCTGTAATACTGACATCCCACTTTCCTAGAAAGACTGGTCCTGACACATCTCCAATCTCTAGTGAGTTCTGTTAAGGACCCCCTTCAGTTTGCCTATCGGCTGGGCATTGTAGTGGATGATACCATCATCCACCTAGTTCACAGAGCTCTTTCTCACCCGGAGAAACCAGGGAACACTGTGAGAATAATGTTCTTGGATTTCTACAGTGCTTTTAACACCATTTAGCTAGGGCTACTGAGAGACGAGTTGGACCTTGTTGGAGTGGACCGTCCAACTGGAACATAGAATACCTCACAAACGGACCTCAGTATGTGAGAGCCCAGGGCTGTGTCAGACACTGTGATCTGCACCACAAAGTACAGTTCTTGCCCCTTCGTTCTTCACACTGTCCACTGCTAATTTTAGATACAACTCGTCTAGCTGCTACTTACTAAAGTACTCCGATGACTCTGCAATAGTAAGTATAGGGAGTACAGAGACTTAAACTGGGACTTTGTGAAATGGTGTCAGTGGAACCACCTCAGGATTAAAGCTGGGAATGCCAAGGACATGGCAGGGGCCTTTATTTATCAGAGGAGTGCCCCGAATCCAGTGGACATCCAGGGGACAGGCATTGAGATAGTCAAGACCTAGAAGTACCTGGGTGTGCTCCTCAATAATAAGCTGGACTGGACTGATCATCTGGATGTGCTTCACAGCAGGCTCTACCAGTTCAGGAGGCTGAGAGCCTCTGGAGTCCAGGGGGCACTTCTTAGGGCCTTTTTCAACTCTGTGGTAGCATCAGCCATCTTATACAGAGTGGCTTGCTGGGGGAGTAGCATAGCAGCCAGGGAAATAAATAAACTTGACAGGCTGGTTAGAAAGGCCAGCTCTGTCCTAAGAAGCCCCCTGAATCCAGTACAGGTGGTGGATGACAGAAGAATACTGTCCGTGATGAGCTCCATGCTGGAGAATAGCTCCCATCCCATGTGAGTAAAAAAATGTAAAATGAAAAATGCCTGTGGCGCAAGGGGTTAAAAACGATAATAATAGAAACAATGTCTATCTACAGTTGTTAAATGTTGACGTTTGAAATGCAGATTTAAGATATACAGTATATTGTCACAAGTTCACAACTCACCAGACTTGGGGGACATTTTTCTATATGAGCAACAATAGTTTCTTTTGGAAGTCTGACCAAGATATACGGCGCAGCATTATATAGTGCAATATTATTTCCATCAAATGTTATGATGCTTAGCTCTGATAACACAGAGCACTGGCCTACAAGAAGACATATATATCATTTATTAAGAGTTGTGTACACAAATATTGTGTAAAAATATACAGCCTTTTAATGCCAAACAATATTTCATATGGTTAAATGTGATTATTTTAACCCCCTAATAGTCACATTAAAAATTCACTTTCTTATTACAGATTTTGACACCATAGCTTAAGTAAATATTACTGGCACTAAACTCAGGTACCTTATGTGCATTTAAACTCTTTATTAAGCTAAAGCATTTTAGCCTTAAACCAGTAACATTTTATCCCTTTCTGCATTCCCGCTTTCATAACATTTAACATTTTATTTAAATGTAACTTTATTGGACCTTGTATTTTGTGGGTACATAAGACTTTGAGATAAGTTTTTATTACTTTTTTTGTTTTTGAAAGGTGAGATGATCAGAAGACATCAATTCTGGGATCTGAATCGTAAGGTTTATGGCATTTATCATGAAGAATAAATTAGTTTGGATGAGGCTATACCAATTGTGAGGGGATGCTCTAATTGATGGTGGGGTTGATATCATGAACAAAAGTCTATGGCGCCCCCTCCCCTAGTATTAAATGAAGTCAGATACAGGAGAATGAGGAATTATTCTCCTCTCCCTGCAGCTTCACATGTTATCTGCACACTGGTTAAAGTGAAAGTTGTGATATGTGTATATGCACCTCCAAACCAACCATTGATATCTTGGAATCTACTGGAGATGCAAGATTCATGGCTTAAAAACAAGACCAAGATTACGATTCTAGCTACCATGACTCCAGAGTTAGAGCCGTTTAGGTGATTGCTACTGCTGTAATGTACTTTGCTCAAAACCTGAGCAGGATACCTTCAGGACCATCAGGGGGCTATGAAGGTCGATAGAATGCAAGCATCTGATTTATCACATTAGTAAAAATCAAAAGTTGCACTTAATATGAAATCACACAATGGACTACAAATTTCTAATAAACTAAAAAATTTTCGACAGAGTTTGAAACAGCCCCAGATGTATCACAGTGGATGATGCTAGATGATAAGACTGGTGAACCTTTAGACTGTTCAGTCCAAGTTGTTACTTGGGTACTCGATAGCTCACTTACTTTTGGACAGAATTTTACTTCACGTTTTGTAAAATTGTGTTTAAGCCACTCATAAAGCCATGCTCACTTCTTGAGGAAGTCTAAAATATTTTATGCCAACACAATTCTTGTTTGGGAGCCTTCACACGGAGTATACGCTCTGCTCATTCTGAACGTAAAAGTCGTTCAGAATGAGGACGAAAAAACCAGCTCCCATTGACTTGAATGGGTGCCGGCATACGAGCGTTCCCCATTGAAATCAATGGGAGGCTTTTTTACCTATTGCTTTCAATGTGATACGTGTGTGAAGGCTCCCCTTGATAACAAAAAAAATCATTGACTTAGACTAAATTCACGTTTGTGCCAGAATCTCAGTTGGAGACCGCTGAAAAAACCGCTGAAAATCAGCGAGAGAAAAGTCGTGCATGGAGGATTTTTCTCTTCACCAGTTATAGTATAAAAACGGCGGTAACCACTGTTTTAGCGGTCTGGCTCTTTGTCGTTCCAGTCCACCGGGTGACCTGTGTGCAGATGTGAATCTAGCCTATGTGTTATTGGCCAACATTTATTATTAATTGTGTATTTTACCCCAATCAAATTGGAGAGGGCAATAGTCACAAAAAAAAAAAAAAAATCACAAAAATGTGTGAACTTCTGTCTTTTACACATTTTACAAATTTATTCCAAAAAGTATCAAACCATTTTACTCAATTACTGAGTTCTCCATTTTGGACCCTTGTTGGGTCCACAGTTTGCAAATCCCTATTAATGTTTGTACATTATATCATTTACCTGGTAATATGAGGAGAGAGCTGCATTTAAAGCTGCTCTTCCTACTATACCTAGGAAATGAAAGTTAAAGCAGTTGGCAGCCATCTTGGAGACTATTGAGTACTGAATTTCAGTGATCCAGTTATGTAACCAACTACAAATATACACAAACATTTCAAATAGAAATGTAGTCTCTCTCCTAGGGAATCCATTTATTTTTATGAGGAAGCATAATGTAACAAAACAACTATTATAATATAGTAAGGTGTGCAAATCTCTGCCGAGAAGGGCACCCTCACCCTATTGCACCACAACTACATACATGTTCCAATATGCATAAGGATGTATCTAATGAAAAAAGAGCTTACAAGGACATTCCCATTCTGGGCAGCAGCTGTCACTGTTAACTTGAACAGGCATCCCACGAAATCCACAATCAGGTTTCTCCACATTTTTATGACAATTGCTTGATACATTATACAACATCCATCCCATGTTGATGCAAACATACTGGCTGCATGGATCCAATGGTTCAATATACCTCGGCTATAAAAGAAAATATAACTTAGAACAATTTTCTCTTTTGAATGGCGTAAGACATTATTTTGCGGTCATTAACTGTATGATTCACTATACATAGGAAGTTAATGAAATAGCCAGCCCACTGTCAAAACTGATATTTTCAGATTCTTTAGGAAATAAAGAAAATTTAGTAGGCACTGCCATTGCAACAAATTTGGCGTTAAGCTACTATCACTGTGAAAATCACTGTTCTATCTGTGTGGAGACAGATTACAGCTCACATAGCTCAGATCACTCATAGAAATCTATGCAGAGGGGATGAGGAGGAATGAGCAGGAACAGAGAGAGATACAACCAGAAATACAGTTTCTTGACCTCACACAGCCCTTCACACCGGGCCCAGATTGGGAAAGCCGACAGTGTGCTGAACTCAGCGCACTGTCAGCTTTCCGGCAGTATATAGAACTGCCTGTGGGCAAAATGGTGAAAGGTCCTCTTTAAAGATTTTCCCTAACCATGTTAGTGATGACAGTCTGTTGTCTTGATCGGTGGATACAATGATACAACCACAAATGAAGAAACTTTCTATGGTCTGGGACTTGTTAGGAACCTAGCTATTATTTTCTTATTGTATCTTGGTTATCAGGCAGGAACACTACATGGAAATCATGGCTGATTTTCTGACCTTAGGATGGTCGTATCCACTGGCAACCACTTAAGACAACAACTTGTGACAACAAGATATTTAGAGAAATTTCTTCAAAACTCTGCAAAATGTTTAATTATTTATATTTACAAAAATGTTTAAGTTTTAATTATCTACAAATTTAAAAATCGTTATGTTCATGTGAATACCCCTTTAAGTCCTTAATCTATTCCATATGAAGATGTAGTATATGAGAATAGGAAAACTCTAGAAGGTTTGGGGATCCTGACGTGATTGACCACAGCTAATTTGATACAAAGGTACCTAAGCTGATTTAGGAACATATTGCAGCTCCTCCAATATAATATACTGTATTAGTCATGCTTGTTTAGTTGATTTAGGATGTGTGCATTACTCTGATAGCCCTACCAGTACATTATGTTTATCCTGGCTGTATCATGCCTTGTGTCTTTGATGTGGTTCCCAATGTATACACTGAATGCTTTGTAACCTATACTTTGTGCTGCTTTAAGTGCTGAGTTCAAGAAAACAAGATTGTGATACACTGAGGAGAAACATTGTGATACATTAAGGAGATGCCATTGACACCAGATTGGTAGGGATACAATGTCTGGCACCCCCTCTGATCAGCTGATATTAGGAGCCACTGCTGCTAGAAACAGTGTACTGAGCCAGACAGAGACAACTCTGTATACTGTGTATTGGCTATTTCTGGTTACTGCAGTTCAGCTACCATCCTTTAATCATGGGATAGTATATAATTAAAGTAGAATATATCACTCACCATACATTCTGAAGAACTACTAGTTTGTACCATGGTTCCAAATGAATAGTAATCTGCTGATGCTGTAAGATTCCCCAGTGACCCAGTTACTGTTTCTGAGATAATGGATTCAGTGGTAGGGGGCAAAGCAGATGACTCAGATAATGTATATACAGACACTGTGGTTCCTAATTGTCTAGGTTCTGTAAAGTTAGATACAGGTCTTGAAGTTTCCAGAGGTGGAAGGTCAGAATGAGGCAATGTCTTTTCAGTCAACGTCTTATTAGTTACTAAAGAAGTATATGCTGCTTGTGTAATGTCCACTGTGCTTTGTTTAACAGATTCTATAGCTAGTGTTGATGGCTTTTCTTTTATAGTACTTAACATACTGTGCGTGACATAGACTGTTTGGGAAGTTTCATTAAAAGCCGCAACACCCAAAGTTGTCCCATTGGTGGTCCCAAGTGTAGAAACCGTGGACAGTGGTTCTGTAGTTACACTCTTTGTTGCAAGTTCTGCAGGCGTTTCCAGATGCTTAGCACTTGACACACCAGTTGTATACTTTTCTATATAACTAGTTGTTGACTCTGTGACTGTTCCATACAGATGTGATGAAGTGTCAAAAGTTACAGAAGGCAGCAAAGTAGTAAAACTCTCTGTAGCCAAGGAAGTAGAAGATTCACTTGAATGTGTTAAAGTTACTTTAATAGTTCCTTCTGGTTTTGTAAATGGAGTAGTGGATGAACTTGCACCAAATGCATGTGTGGTTGAAATTGCATGTTGTGTAGATTCACTTTCTATACTACTAGTTGGAGATTCTTGTGTTGGAAAGCTGGTACCCAAATGTTCTTTAAAAGTAGTTAAAGTCTTTAAAGAGGGCTCTGTAGTTTTGGGGAATTTTTTAGTACTCAGAGTTCCAGGTGGAGTTAGAATTAGTGTTGCATTAGTAGTAGACAAAATTGTGTGTTTTATAGCAGTTTTTGTAAAGTCCTTTGTTTTAGCTGACAATGTTGGTCTAGTTGACTCTAAGTAGCTTACTGTAGCCCCCATATCTGTAGCAGATGTTGTAGTTTGTAGAGGTAGAGTAACATCTGAAAGTGTGCTTAAAATTGGTGTAGTTGTTAGACCCACTGTTGATGGGGATGTAGACACACTCAAGGTAGTTTCAGAAGCTGAAGTTACTAGAACTTTTTCAGATGTAATTACATTTGTTGAGAATGTTGAAAGTTCTTCTTTACTTTTTGTTTGTGTTACTGATTCTGTTGTTTGGTGGAGATCCTGAATAGATGTTGAAGTAGGAATAGAAGTGGTAAGAATTCGAGTAAGTGCTGGAGACAGATGAATCAACGTTGATGTCAATGGGCTTGTTTGACTTCCAAATGTACTTGGGTGCATTGTATAAGTAGGCAACACTGTAGCTGTTTCCTTAAATGCTGATGTATGTAGCAACATGGTGGTTAGCTGTTTTCCATAAGTTGTCTTGAAAGTTGTTTGGGGTGACTGACTGCTTTGCAGGTCTTCAGAAATAGTTGTACTAGATGTAAAAGGGACTTGTTTCACTGATGTAATTAAAGGAGTAGTGACTACATTTGAGGTAAGTGACACAGATGGCATTCTTGTTTCCATTGGAGATGTTAAACTTGATAGTTTTGGTACTCCTGATACATCTGTGGCTACTGATGAAACAGTGCTCTCTGTCATGGATGAATATGGCAACACCGTAACTGCCTTTGTTGTCAACTGGAATAGACCTTGTGAAAACTGGCCCAACATTCTTGTTGGTGTCTTAGTTGTGTCTGCAGCTTCTTTTGGAGGTATTGTTTTCAAAGATGCAAAGGATGTTACTGTCTGTGGTGAGGTTATGTCTTTAAATGAAGATGTGAATTTTTCAAAAGTTGTCGAAGATACTTCATCTATTTCAGGACTAGTCTTTTTTGCTGTCTTTGCTACAGGGCCAGTAGAATACGTACTTAGAGTTGTATTGTCATAGTCACCAGTAAGTACTTCAAAAGGTGACTCATGCTTGTCTGATGTACTTGGAATTGAGGATCTTATATGTGCTTCAATGGTTGTTTTTCTATCAACATAAGACTGTATTGTAGAAGACGTTGGAATGTCATAAATATCCGATGGAGTCGAAGATGTCATTGTTGCATTTTTTAGTGTAGTGCTAGAAATAGTTGGAGCTGGGCTGGTTTTTATTGGCTTTGTTGTAGAAGGTAATACTGTTGATTTTACTGGAACACCTTTAAAAGGAAAACGAAAATGTATGCTCTCGGTAAAATTATATTGTACATGTGAACCAATGCAATTCTATACATTTAAATATTACATTTTATTACATTATTTGGCCAATGATGGAATGATTTGCTTTCATTAAATTGTGCATTTAATATAGGTGAAACAGAAAAAAGGGTTGCACTGAGTAAGCCATAAAATATAAACATTTAATGGGCCACGCTTGGCCACGTGCTAGTATGGCTGCTTAATCTTGGAGCCCCAACACTTTTCCATACTGCACACCAGCCCCTTCAGCACTGAAGGGTCCGATACAGCATCTGAACTGAACAATTGCTGCAGAAACTATAGCGGAACAAGTTATGATGAAAGGGAAGCATAAAAATAGTGAAAGCTTTTCCCTCTATTAAAGGGCTAGTCAATAAAAAAAAAATCCCCAATCAGTTAACATGGCTAACTCTAAAGCTAGTGAATCTTTTGTCATCTTTTCTTTTAAAATAGATGTATAAGACTTAGGGTCCATTCACACGGAGTAACGTGCCGCTTGACCTGGCATGTATATGGCGTGTGAGATTTTGAGTGCCGTATACGCTCCCATTGATTTCAGTGGGAGCCTGCATTGTATATGCCACATTATTTTGCGGCCGTGATTTTGCGGCCTCAAAATCACACGCCGTATACGTGCCAGGTCACGTGGCATGTTACTCCGTGTGAATGGACTCATAAACAACCCCAACACATCTGATTGTCCAGTTTCTGAAAATTCACAAAAGAGAATGTTTATTTGAATTCCAAGGAATATATGATCTGTTTGCAATAATGCAATGTTCAACTTGCAAAAAAAATTCCAGCACAATTCAACAAAACGATTCACAAATTTTAGCTTTTTTATGATAAACTTAGATTACCTCAAATAAAGGTAAAACAATTGGAAAACATTTCATTCCCTATCACACTAAAAGAAACCCTACAAGCCATATTTCCACCAGAAACCGGGGAAAAAACCCATGCTTCCAGCAAACTTCCGCTCTATCTGTTGTACACCGATGTTAAAATATATGATAAAATTATTGCCTGAAAATTACTTCAAATCTTATCTAACATTATTCACCCAAATCAAGTGGTATTTATGGCAAGCAAGCAGGTCACAGATGGCACAAGAAGATTCATAAATCTGATACAGCATGCTGAGATTACTTGGTCTCCTTCTCTGCTTCTTTCCCTGAACACAGAGAAGATGCTCGATAGAGTGCATTGGGGCTTTTCAGTTGCCAATATAATAAAATTAAAAACCTAGAAACTGGCCAAGTGGACCAAAAATTGTTCTATACACTGATGACATCATATTAGCCATCACAAACCCTAGACAATCTCTATCAAAAATACTGTCTATTCTTCAAACATTTGGTGAAATTTTTGAGCGACAAAAAAATTAAATAGTGAGGCATTATGTTAACCTCACGAAGCTCACTCCTCTACAAAGAAAACTTCACATTACTGTTAGAAACTAATCACAGGTAATTGCCAAACCTGCCTAAAATACTATTATCACAGACTGATAAAATAGCATAATGAAAAATGACAGTTCTGCCTTCCATCCTATACATCCTCTATACTATTCCATTAAGCATTCCTAACTCTTTTTCCAAAATATTCAAAAAGAAATAAATAGTTTCATATGGGTAAGCAAACATCTCAGAATCAAATCTACAATTATGACAACCAACTGGGTTTATCAGACATTAAAAAATATCATGAAGCCTCTTTATTGGACTTATCCAAAGCATGGTGGAAACGTAGGGCCTCCAAAGATTGGGCACAGATTGAAAATTACTATGCAAATGGTAACTCTGTATCGTTATTCCAAACGTCAGAGAAAACTTCCCTTTCGCGAATCCCTTCTCTAAATAGTATTAAGGCTACATGTAAAGCTTTGGAAAATGACACCGGCGTACTCATATCCAATGAACAAATACCACTAAGTTTACTACACTTGAAATATATATTTACATTTATACCACATATTGATCTCATAAATTGAGAAGAAAAAGGTTTAAGGAATATAAAAGATCTTTATGACAACACTCTTCTTCCCTTTTCTGAAATAAGTTATCAACTCTCAAGAAAATGCATGCCTAATTTGCAAGTAATTGAAGAAGTCCTATCTTCAAAAAAAACAAAAACACATTCTACAATGGGAGAAAGATTTTGGGAAATCCTATCCCTACAACAGTTAGCTCAAGGCTTTCAACTGGACCAACTCAATATCTAAAGGTACATATCACTTTGAACTATCACGGAAATTAAAGATGACACCGAACTCCCTCGAGAATTGCCAAAACAAGAATTAACAACTCTGATAAAAGTTGGAGGCCAAAAGGTTACATATTTCCACATATGGTGGAATTGCCTCTTTGAAAACCCTTTTGGTCCAAGATCTTCACAGCATCGAACAAAATCCAAGAACTTGTCGGAAATAATAAACAGATGGATCACATATAAATTTGGAAGAAAGAAGTGTGATCGCCTTAAATTGGTAAAGTTCAGATGATATAAAACTCTCAGAAGTTAAAGCTAACATTATCCAATCTAAAGAGACGGAATTAAACTTTTAAAAAAAATTATTTGAAAAAAAATAAAAACACTTAAAAGTCAACATAAAATTTCTAACACTATAAAATTACATTGTCTAGTATTCCAATACACTGGGATACTTACAGTCTTCTGGATAAACACATTTAAGAGTAATTTCATCAAGAATCATATGGTTTGGGCAGTATGGAATGCAACCTTCCACTCTGTAGAGATAAATGAAAACATTGTAAAATAGCTAAGTAACATAATACGGGAAAAAAAACCTTTCCTATTAACAATAGATTTACACATTTAAAACATATAAAAAAAAACTTTCCTTATATTCTCAGTGAATTATTGGGGGTTGGGTACCATGAAATTAACTTACGGTGGAAGGAAAGAACAAAGGGTGGCTTCTGGGTCACTGCAGGTTTTAACACAAGGACTGGCACATGGTTCATATCTCCATTCACACATTCTCCTGTATGGAACTGCTGCAGCAATCTCTAGAATACACATTTTTTGAGATTTTTGTTATACATTTAAAGACTGTTTTAAAATTAGATTTTTAGTCCTCCTAGGGCGGTGATGGCGAACCTGTAAAACAAGTGTCACAGCTGACACACCAAGACATTTTGGGTTACACGCATCAGCAGCTACTTATTGTGTTATTGCAATAAGCAGCTGTCAATACTTTAATTACCTGTCCATGCTCATGTCCTAGCCACCCTCCGCTGCCTACTCTAGGCGGTGCTACATTGATGTCACGATGCTGAAGAGGGCCAGGACACTACGTACAGTGTCCCAGTTTTCTTCAGCATTGGTAACAGTGCACCCTGGCAGCAAAGAATGTCCAGGTTTGGAGTGTGGACAGGTGAGTAAAAAGTATTGGCCACTACTCTGTATGGGGGTGGAGAGATAACAGGGGGTCACATACTGTGGGGAGTATAAAAAGTGTAATGAACTGTGTGAGGGCCATAGGGGATCATATGCTGAGGGGGGGGGAGGGTTTCCTATATTGGGGGGGGGGCAAAAAAAAGGTCAAAAATTGAGTCAACATGTGAGGACTAAAAAAAGGGGGTTATATGCCATGTGAATGGCCAGAAAAAGGGGTCATATACCATGTGATGGGCAAGGAAAAGGGGGTCATATACCATGTGTTGGGCCAAAACAAGGAGGTCATATACTGTGTGGTGGGCCAGAAACACATATAAGTATATATATATATATCAAGAATATAACTATTGTTACTAGAACTACAAATATCACAAAATCATAGATATTTCTAGATATGACACGCCACCCGAATTAAGCCAGTATTTTTTTTTTACGAATTTTGACACACCGAGCTTAAAAGGTTAGCCATCACCGTCCTAGGGGACTTGAGCATTGTTGTTTATTACTAGAGATGAGCGAACAGTGTTCTATCGAACACATGTTCGATCGGATATCAGGGTGTTCGCCATGTTCGAATCGAATCGAACACCACGTGGTAAAGTGCGCCAAAATTCGATTCCCCTCCCACCTTCCCTGGCGCCTTTTTTGCACCAATAACAGCGCAGGGGAGGTGGGACAGGAACTACGACACTGGGGGCATTGAAAAAAATTGGAAAAAGTCATTGGCTGCCGAAATCAGGTGACCTCCATTTTAGACGAATAGTGGATTTCAAATCCGGGTCATATGAGAATGTGAACTTTGTGACTATGAGACAGGGATAGCTGTACAGGCAGGGATAGCTAGGGATAACCTTTATTTAGGGGGGAATGTTATTAAAAATAACTTTTTGGGGCTCTATCGGGTGTGTAATTGTGATTTTTGTGAGATAAACTTTTTCCCATAGGGATGCATTGGCCAGCGCTGATTGGCCGAATTCCGTACTCTGGCCAATCAGTGCTGGCCAATGCATTCTATTAGCTTGATGAAGCAGAGTGTGCACAAGGGTTCAAGCGCACCCTCGGCTCTGATGTAGCAGAGCCGAGGCTGCACAAGGGTTCAAGCGCACCCTCGGCTCTGATGTAGGAGAGCCGAGGGTGCACTTGAACCCTTGTGCACCCTCAGCTCTGCTACATCAGAGCCGAGGGTGCGCTTGAACCCTTGTGCACACTCTGCTTCATCAAGCTAATAGAATGCATTGGCCAGCGCTGATTGGCCAATGTATTCTATTAGCCTGATGAAGTAGAGCTGAATGTGTGTGCTAAGCACACACATTCAGCTCTACTTCATCGGGCTAATAGAATGCATTGGCCAGCGCTGATTGGCCAGAGTACGGAACTCGACCAATCAGCACTGGCTCTGCTGGAGGAGGCGGAGTCTAAGATCGCTCCACACCAGTCTCCATTCAGGTCCGACCTTAGACTCCGCCTCCTCCGGCAGAGCCAGCGCTGATTGGCCGAAGGCTGGCCAATGCATTCCTATGCGAATGCAGAGACTTAGCAGTGCTGAGTCAGTTTTGCTCAACTACACATCTGATGCACACTCGGCACTGCTACATCAGATGTAGCAATCTGATGTAGCAGAGCCGAGGGTGCACTAGAACCCCTGTGCAAACTCAGTTCACGCTAATAGAATGCATTGGCCAGCGCTGATTGGCCAATGCATTCTATTAGCCCGATGAAGTAGAGCTGAATGTGTGTGCTAAGCACACACATTCAGCACTGCTTCATCACGCCAATACAATGCATTAGCCAGTGCTGATTGGCCAGAGTACGGAATTCGGCCAATCAGCGCTGGCTCTGCTGGAGGAGGCGGAGTCTAAGGTCGGACCTGAATGGAGACTGGTGTGGAGCGATCTTAGACTCCGCCTCCTCCAGCAGAGCCAGCGCTGATTGGTCGAGTTCCGTACTCTGGCCAATCAGCGCTGGCCAATGCATTCTATTAGCCCGATGAAGTAGAGCTGAATGTGTGTGCTTAGCACACACATTCAGCTCTACTTCATCAGGCTAATAGAATACATTGGCCAATCAGCGCTGGCCAATGCATTCTATTAGCTTGATGAAGCAGAGTGTGCACAAGGGTTCAAGCGCACCCTCGGCTCTGATGTAGCAGAGCCGAGGCTGCACAAGGGTTCAAGTGCACCCTCGGCTCTCCTACATCAGAGCCGAGGGTGCGCTTGAACCCTTGTGCAGCCTCGGCTCTGCTACATCAGAGCCGAGGGTGCGCTTGAACCCTTGTGCACACTCTGCTTCATCAAGCTAATAGAATGCATTGGCCAGCACTGATTGGCCAGAGTACGGAATTCGGCCAATCAGCGCTGGCCAATGCATTCTATTAGCCCGATGAAGTAGAGCTGAATGTGTGTGCTAAGCACACACATTCAGCACTGCTTCATCACGCCAATACAATGCATTAGCCAGTGCTGATTGGCCAGAGTACGGAATTCGGCCAATCAGCGCTGGCTCTGCTGGAGGAGGCGGAGTCTAAGATCGCTCCACACCAGTCTCCATTCAGGTCCGACCTTAGACTCCGCCTCCTCCAGCAGAGCCAGCGCTGATTGGCCGAATTCCGTACTCTGGCCAATCAGCACTGGCTAATGCATTGTATTGGCTTGATGAAGCAGTGCTGAATGTGTGTGCTTAGCACACACATTCAGCTCTACTTCATCGGGCTAATAGAATGCATTGGCCAATCAGCGCTGGCCAATGCATTCTATTAGCGTGAACTGAGTTTGCACAGGGGTTCTAGTGCACCCTCGGCTCTGCTACATCAGATTGCTACATCTGATGTAGCAGTGCCGAGTGTGCATCAGATGTGTAGTTGAGCAAAACTGACTCAGCACTGCTAAGTCTGCATTCGCATAGGAATGCATTGGCCAGCCTTCGGCCAATCAGCGCTGGCTCTGCCGGAGGAGGCGGAGTCTAAGGTCGGACCTGAATGGAGACTGGTGTGGAGCTATCTTAGACTCCGCCTCCTCCAGCAGAGCCAGCGCTGATTGGTCGAGTTCCGTACTCTGGCCAATCAGCACTGGCCAATGCATTTCTATGGGGAAAAGTTAGCTTGCGAAAATCGCAAACTGACAGGGATTTCCATGAAATAAAGTGACTTTTATGCCCCCAGACATGCTTCCCCTGCTGTCCCAGTGTCATTCCAGGGTGTTGGTATCATTTCCTGGGGTGTCATAGTGGACTTGGTGACCCTCCAGACACGAATTTGGGTTTCCCCCTTAACGAGTTTATGTTCCCCATAGACTATAATGGGGTTCGAAACCCATTCGAACACTCGAACAGTGAGCGGCTGTTCGAATCGAATTTCGAACCTCGAACATTTTAGTGTTCGCTCATCTCTATTTATTACATATTGCCTAAAGCTGTCTGTAATAGATCTAATACAATGACAGGCCTTGGAACCTATAATAGGTTCCTGGCTGTCATGACATATGAATATAGTCCATGATATCGCAGGGTCTCCAATTGATAACAGAATAGCCACATGGCCAGCATCTAAAGGGTTAACAGTACTATCAGGTGTTGGCTTGACAGCCCTGAAGCCTGTGTCATATTCCCTTTCTGCTTACCCATTGCATAAGTATGTTGGGTGATATTGAAGAGTTAGAGAATACCAACCTTTCTTAACTTCTTTCCCTGGCTTGTTCAGATATGTGTGTCGCAAGAAGACAAATTTTTCAAAACAACATGATTTTGTGATGCATTTGTGTTATAAGATGTTTATCCTTCTAAATGTGTCTGCATGGACACCCAGTGGTTGTGCTTTGGGTTGTACCTTGATAAGATTTTTGGTAGTGTGTTGAATTGAGAAATTGGAGTCCCCAACCAGATTCATGATAAGTTAAGTGTGGACACATGTAATTTTTAAACATTTTGATATCAAAAAGTTTTCTGTTCTACTGTTGACACTTATTAGCACTTTCTAGCTTACCTTCAATCTTGAAACCACTAGACAGTTTAAATTCTTCAGAATTGTCATATTTGGAAACTTTAACCTCTGTAACAGTAAGAACAATAAAGAACCCTTTTTTGCTGTGTAATTCAAAGGCGCTGTAGCCTGGAACCCAAAGGCCCTGGTGGTGGAAAAAAGTGGCCCTTCTTTGAAACATAGGACTGGCTTCCCATTGCTCCAGTCGTACACTGTCATTTTCTTGTACAGATAGAAAGTAATTTGGTCTTTCTGCTGACTCCAAAGATACCAGTGATAGCGCTGTAGTGAATGAGAAAAATTCTGTACATGTTATTATTTTTCTAATGGTCGGCAAAATTGAATCCTAAATATTTGTAGATGTATTCAATACTTTTTTTAAATTTGGCAGTATATAGTACTTAAGCCACTACAACCCTCCTAAATATACATGGATGAGAGTATGCAGTACCTTTATTGTTTTTAATTCAATCAAATCACATTTTCTCACCTCCATAATTTCAAACATTAGTTTTAACTCAACAACATACAAAATGCTAAAATCATTTTTACAACTTACTCTGAATTCACACTGGTGTTGGCGTGCCTTTAGAAAACTCCAACAAAAAATCCACTTAAAGGCTGTATTCACACTGAGTAACGCTGGCATTTTTTGTGCTTATTTTTGCACATAGCGCCGCGATAACGCCGCGTTAACGCCGCGCTATTTTGCAGTGGCGTTGACCGGCGTTAACACAGCGTATACGCGGCGTTAACGCGGCGCTATGTGCAAAAATAAGCACAAAAAACGCCAGCATTACTCAGTGTGAATACAGCCAAAGTCAGCAGAGAGAAAAGTCCTGCAAGGAGGTTTTTTCTCTTCACCGGTTTCAGTATAAGATTGGCAGACACCCAGCGGACCCTAGTGTGAACCTAGCGTAAGAGTTTTCAGCACTATTCTCTTTAACACTGAGGTTTATGACTTGTCAATAGGCCATGTATAAATAAAGTTGTAAGAATAAAAATAATTTTAATGGAGATGTTACTCATCCCTTCTCCAAATACCTATAATTTGTGAATTTATTGTTAGATTATTTTTATATCAATGCTGTATACTTATTGCTTTACTCTGCTCTATAATGCCACCATTCAATATATAAATATGTATTTTTTCTTTAGTTTCCAAGACTGTGGTAAAAGATGGCATGCCCCATTGGACTATCTAAAAGTATGATGATACACCGCATACTATTCATTACAATATTGTTGATGTTGAGTTTCCTGGGAACAGACTCACTTTAAAGGGAGCATTCCAATTCCCCATGCATATTTACCATATTTTTCGCTTTATACGATGCATTTTTTTTCATCCAAAGTGGTCTTATAATGCAAAGGTGTTGAAAATAAAGCTGGCACTATTATACGATCTCCACCCTTATTACACTCTGAGGTCATCGGTGTATTGTCACGTGAGTTTATGCTGCCATCATTTTGTGTCATGATGCGGACATGACTGCTGAGACCCCAATTAAAGGCCTCAACGGTCTGACGTCATTCAGGGCATTACAGTGTGTGAAGGAGCCACTATGGGACAATATACTATATGGAGGCCACTCTTAAAAATTTGTCCAGGAATTGTTTTTTTTCTATTTTCCTCCTCCAAAACGTAGGTGTGTTTTATCATTAGGCGCATTTTATAAAGCAAAAAATATGGTAATTGTCACTATCACATGAAGTAAAGAACACATTACAGTGATAAACAACATACCTTTCTTATATATGTCACTTTTACAGGTTTGGAGAATAACAACTTTGAGGTCTTATGCAGCTGAAGCAATTGGCTTGGGCCTGGGGATGGGCCTACTCCGACCACTACCATCTTCTGCCTGTGCAGTGAGAATCGAGCAGCAAGAGCAGTGTTCTGGGCCTGTCCCCATTGTACCTGCTGCCTCAATTGCATAACACTTCAAAGTTATTTTTTCTGTAAATCTATATAAATAACACACAAAATATGCAGTTTATTATTGTAATGTGCCCTGTGACATAGTAGAGGCTGAATATGCTAAGGTAGGGGGGTGAGTTGAATAGACTTAGCATAATATACAATATACCCTGTACAAATACAATTCAATATTCTTAGGTATGTTATTTTTATTTGACTATTAAGGTTTCCCAGAGAATATTATCAGCAAGTATGTGGCATAAAATCCAGGCATGGATGTGCCGAGTCCACTGAAGACTCTTTTACATGCTCTGGCTCATGGACAGATATCCAGAGCTATTCTATATAGTTCCATTGCCCAAAGCATCTGCTTAGTATTCTGAAATATAACATGCTACATTTTCTGTACTAGATAATACCCCAATGACGTCATGTTTATACAAATGTATGTAGATAAGTTCCCAATAAATCGCTACAATATATCACGTGTTTCTGTGTTAATCACTTCTTCTGTGATCAGTTAACACCACATTCATTGAATGAAGTTAATTTCAACAGAATTTCCTGAATTTTTTTGTGACAATATTATTTAAATATTTAGATTTAGAAAACTCACATAGGTCTTTATCTCTGAAAAGTCCAGGTGTTATCATGAAGTTAAACAAAACATTTCCATGTGCACTCATTCTTGGCAATGGGAAGATGTATTTGCTGGTAACATTCACACCTAATACAATTTCACTGTTGCCACAGCTAGAGAGGATAAAGGGACCTTCCCCTAGTCCTGTAAGAGAAAAAAGCAAAATACACTATAAAAACACATAAAACACAATGTCTGACAGTAGTCTGGATCCCATTTACTGTATATTGTTAAGGGTAAAGAAAAGAAATGTTATTGAAAGAAAATTGTACAAAAACTAAATATAAGTGCTTGATATATGTTAAACTTATCTGAGTTTATGTAAATCATATCTTACCTTGATTATAATATTCACAATCGTAAGCTGTAAAATATAAGGGAATGTATGTTATATACAACATTGTAAACATCAGAATATATAGTTGCATGCGCAGCATCTTCTTGGTATTAAATCGATTTCTTTATTACAATAACTTGATAGGAAATTTAGATTGCAAGACCTAATTGGGACAGTGATTGACAACATCTATGTAAAGAACTGTGCAATATGATGGCGCTATATAAATAAGTATAATAAATAAAATCCACTGGTAAACCCCATAGCAATAATACATAAGCAGGTCACTGACCAGCCGATCATATGAGCCAGGCAACCCATTCTGTGGCAAGATAAAATGAGGGACCCATTGGGTGAGTGATATGATTTACACATCAGTCCTACATGGCTAAACATTAAAAAAAAAAAAATCTCTGGAATGGGGCTTTAAGGTAATGTATAGTCCAGTGAGGTCTTTATAGAGATGAGCGAGTAATATTCGAAACTGCTGTTTTTCGAATAGCACGCTCTTATTAGAATGAATGGACACAGCCGGCGCACAGGGGGTTAAGCGGCTGGACGCCAGTACAGGCTGTGTGCCGGCTGCATCCATTCACTCCTATGGGAGTGTGCTATTCAAAATGGCAGTTTCGAATAGTACTCGCTCATCTCAACGTTCTTTAGCATAATAATGGTTAAGCAGTTTTAAAAGATGCTTGTATACTTTAGATGAATGTCAGCCAAACATGTTGGGGGAAAACAAGGGTTCATTTTAGACCTGAACCTCCAGGCTTTCCCTCCTTGACCCTTCACACTGTATACATTTGTGATTACAAGAGGGATTGTTTCCTTTCATTCTGGAGCTAATTTCTATTGCACTGGTTAGTTATTAATATATTCTAAGTGGTTGACAGCTTAATTCCTGTAGTGTAGGTAGTTGAGGAGTGAAGTATATTCTATAGTGACCTGTTACCTAAATACAGAAGTGTAGCTTACTCTAGGTTCACACCTGTGTTTGGGTTTCCATTCATGGGGTCCAATTAGGGACCCCACGAACGGAAACCTAATCTGCTTAAAAAAAGAGGTTACCTGCAGAGACCTGCAGACCCCATAGACTATAATAGGTTCCACACTGTTTCTGCCAGAAAAATGCAGACAGAAAATTCAAGACTTTTCAAGACTTGCAAGACTTTTCTCTCCACATTGTTAAAGTGGAATGATGGATGGGGTGCCCGAACGGGCAACGAGCATAGATGTGAATCCAGCCTTAAAGATCCTGATACTAAATTAGTACCAGGGTCCCACAAAAAATACAATTTCTAACATTGTTCTTAAATGGCAGAAAATGGCCTTTGGAACCCAAGAGGCTTCTTCATACAGCTGTATCAGTATAGGATCCGGAAGTTGTACCTTCTTCAGTTTAATATCAATGGCCTATCCTAAGAATAGGCCATCAATAGAAAAGTCTCAGAAAACCCCTTTAAGTTATGGGTGCCATTCAATTCATTTAAAGGGTTGTGGATAAACTAATGTTCAGAATATGATTTGGCTCACAGTGATGCTCTTCCCGATATCTATGTAATGAGTGTATTTTCAGTAATGACATTGTTGTGCGCTCGGTTTTGTTTGCTTCGTTCCTCATCAGTTACTTACGGCACATATTTGGTGATCTCCAGTGCACAGCTACACCTTGTTGACAACATTTGTGAGCATATGCCGCTATACTGGTGCACAGACATTCACAGTCTCCACCAAGATTACAATTACATGTGTCTGTATGGCAGTTCTTAACAAATGATGTCACATCAATCTGTAAAAAAAAACATATATATAGAAAGTCGATACCACAAACCATCTATTAAAAAACAGACTTTACAGTGAACTTCTGACTTGATATAAAAATATATTAAAATCACTTCTGTTTTTTCCGATCACTTTGATGAGGACACTGAGAGCAAATAATCGATATAACAGAGAATTGCAAATTCACTAGTCCTCTGATACTTTAGGCAAAGATATGTTTTAACTGTTCAAAATACATCATTTTTGCATAAAGAAATTTGAAGTAAGTGACTTTGGAAGAATCCATTAAAAATAATCTTCAGTAACAATGAATTATGAAATTATTGCCATCTAGTGTTTTTCTTACAGTGGTGCAATTTTCCCACACAGTTTGTCTTTTTGTCTATATGGCTATAGGGTAATAGTTTAAAATCAACAAGAAAAAAATGATGCACAAGAAATTCTGCTCAGATTTCTATATGGGATAAATGAAGTCAGAATGTCAATAGCAGAGAATTATCTTAAAGTGTAAAAATGCATTTATTTATTTTATCATACATCAATAGCGCAGATGAAGGGAACAAACTATGTAATAAACTTTATGAAGGAAAAGTTCTTGTTTCTTCAATTATTTGCCCCTTGCTGCCACTGATTAAATATGTACAATAGATGTCTATGGAGAGGGGGATATAAGGAGAGCTCTCCAAAGTAAAGAGAGATTTCCACAGTATAGAGAGGCAGTTCTCTTTCACAACACAACTTAGTTATCAGGAATTACTATCCAGATTTCTGACATGAATGACTCATTTAATGCTGAAGATGACTTCACATCTTTGTTTCTCCTCCCCCTCCCTCCCCATAGACTTCATTGTAAATGAATCTGTTTATGTATGGAGTACAGACATAAATCACTCAAACAATAAGTAAAGACAGGTGTAATACTTTAAGACACAGGCACTTTTCTTTATTGCAGTATATTGCAAAGTTTGTTCCCTTCACCTGCATTACTGATCTTTGAAACATAAATAAAAGTATACTTACATTTTAAAAGGAACGTGTCACTTAGTCTTTAAACCAAGTCTTTACATTAAATATATTTTTAGAATATTGTTGATGATCATAGGCCCTCTCTCACACCCAGTGTTCTACGTGCCCTCTGGTGAGCTCCTGTTTCAGAGGCCTTCCTCAGATATTTGTGTACTGGTTCATTATGTGACGAATATATGTATCACAAATTTATGTCGTATTTATGCTCTGTTTACTCTTGTCAAGCCAAGGTATCATCTGCTTATCTGACAACTTGTACCTCCCTGACCATCTGTAGCCTCATAGCCTGATGACCCTGCTGCTACTACTCTGTAATACTTTGTACCCCCTTTACTGATTCTTTACTTTATAACATGTATCGTACCCCTTCCCACTTGGCGCTGGGAGGCGCCGCTGCAGCCTCTCATTGCTGCCCCCTCACCACCCATCCCTTGAGTTACTAAATCACTGACGTTGATCTGAGCCACTTACCCTGTCCTCCCCCCACCCACCCTTTCATCTCCCCCTCTTTATTTTTCGCTTTCCTTTCCCCCATCATACTCCCTAAAACTGAAAATTATGTATAGGTTTACTCTGTTTTTCACGCCGCTGCATTTGGTTCAGTGGCAAGTCATTCATTCATTGGCTATTGTTTACCAGCTGTTTCTTGTACATCTGTAATTGCCACTTATACGTTACACGTTACATAAAGATTTGACAAAAAAATTATCAAAATTTACAGAACATTTTCTAGTTCAAACAATGAGCCAAATTGACATTGTGCTGCAAATTAATGACTGAAAACTCACCACGTTACGGCAAGGGGCAAACACATCACTGTAAAGAATAGAGCACTCCTTTTTTGCATAAGGAAATTTACTTTGATGAACTTCACAGGGTCTCATTGTTTCATTTGCACTTTTACACTACATTAAAAACACATTAATGAATAAAAACAGTAATAACATAATAACAACAACAACTATTCTTCAGGCTTCCTAGTTTCAAGTGGATTTCCAGCAATAGCATATTATTGAAGCTAAAACCTTTAGTAGAGTCATTCTGTACTTTCTGTAATGTAGATAAGCTCTTCACAAGCAAAACTAGTAAGCATGGAGGAGTGAGATATATATAAATATATATACAGTACAGACCAAAAGTTTGGACACACCATCTCATTCAAAGAGTTTTCTGTATTTGCATGACTATGAAAATTGTAGATTCACACTGAAGGCATCAAAACTATGAATTAACACATGTGGAATTATATACTTAACAAAAAATGTGAAACAACTGAAAATTAGAGATGAGCGAACAGTGTTCTATCGAACTCATGTTCGATCGGATATTAGGCTGTTCGGCATGTTCGAATCGAATCGAACACCGCGTGGTAAAGTGCGCCATTACTCGATTCCCCTCCCAGGGACAGGAACTACGACACCGGTGACGTTGAAAAAAGTAGGCAAAACCCATTGGCTGCCGAATACATGTGACCTCTAATTTAAAAGAACAGCGCCGCCCAGGTTCGCGTCATTCTGAGCTTGCAATTCACCGAGGACGGAGGTTTCCGTCCAGCTAGCTAGGGCTTAGATTCTGGGTAGGCAGGGACAGGCTAGGATAGGAAGGAGAAGACAACCAACAGCTCTTGTAAGAGCTAAATTCCAGGGAGAAGCTTGTCAGTGTAACGTGGCACTGACGGGCTCAATCGCCGCAACCCAGCTTTCCCAGGATCCTGAATGGAATACACTGTCAGTGTATTCCCGTATACCCGATATATACCCCGATACCCGTTCCAACGGTGTGCCCCCCCACCTTCACCCCAGAAATACCCTGCAAGTCCCCTAGCAATAGAATTGGGGCTATATACACCCACAATTTTTACTACTGGTATACAGTGCCATTGTCTGACTGGGAATTCAAAGAATATATTGGGAATACAAATACCCTCATTTCTTGCTACTGCCATATAGTGCCAGTGTCTGACTGGGAATTCAAAGAATATATTGGGGTTACGTGCACCCACAATTTTTACTACTGGTATACAGTGCCATTGTCTGACTGGGAATTCAAAGAATATATTGGGAATACAAATACCCTCATTTCTTGCTACTGCCATATAGTGCCAGTTTCTGACTGGTAATTCAAAGAATATATTGGGGTTACGTGCACCCACAATTTTTACTACTGGTATACAGTGCCATTGTCTGACTGGGAATTCAAAGAATATATTGGGAATACAAATACCCTCATTTCTTGCTACTGCCATATAGTGCCAGTGTCTGACTGGGAATTCAAAGAATATATTGGGGTTACGTGCACCCACAATTTTTACTACTGGTATACAGTGCCATTGTCTGACTGGGAATTCAAAGAATATATTGGGAATACAAATACCCTCATTTCTTGCTACTGCCATATAGTGCCAGTGTCTGACTGGGAATTCAAAGAATATATTGGGGTTACGTGCACCCACAATTTTTACTACTGGTATACAGTGCCATTGTCTGACTGGGAATTCAAAGAATATATTGGGGTTATAAATACCCTCATTTCTTGCTACTGCCATATAGTGCCAGTTTCTGACTGGTAATTCAAAGAATATATTGGGGTTACGTGCACCCACAATTTTTACTACTGGTATACAGTGCCATTGTCTGACTGGGAATTCAAAGAGTATATTGGGAATACAAATACCCTCATTTCTTGCTACTGCCATATAGTGCCAGTTTCTGACTGGTAATTCAAAGAATATATTGGGGTTACGTGCACCCACAATTTTTACTACTGGTATACAGTGCCATTGTCTGACTGGGAATTCAAAGAGTATATTGGGAATACAAATACCCTCATTTCTTGCTACTGCCATATAGTGCCAGATTCTGACTGGGAATTCAAAGAATATATTGGGGTTACGTGCACCCACAATTTTTACTACTGGTATACAGTGCCATTGTCTGACTGGGAATTCAAAGAATATATTGGGGTTATAAATACCCTCATTTCTTGCTACTGCCATATAGTGCCAGTTTCTGACTGGTAATTCAAAGAATATATTGGGGTTACGTGCACCCACAATTTTTACTACTGGTATACAGTGCCATTGTCTGACTGGGAATTCAAAGAGTATATTGGGAATACAAATACCCTCATTTCTTGCTACTGCCATATAGTGCCAGTTTCTGACTGGGAATTCAAAGAATATATTGGGGTTACGTGCACCCACAATTTTTACTACTGGTATACAGTGCCATTGTCTGACTGGGAATTCAAAGAATATATTGGGGTTATAAATACCCTCATTTCTTGCTACTGCCATATAGTGCCAGTTTCTGACTGGTAATTCAAAGAATATATTGGGGTTACGTGCACCCACAATTTTTACTACTGGTATACAGTGCCATTGTCTGACTGGGAATTCAAAGAGTATATTGGGAATACAAATACCCTCATTTCTTGCTACTGCCATATAGTGCCAGTTTCTGACTGGGAATTCAAAGAATATATTGGGGTTACGTGCACCCACAATTTTTACTACTGGTATACAGTGCCATTGTCTGACTGGGAATTCAAAGAATATATTGGGGTTATAAATACCCTCATTTCTTGCTACTGCCATATAGTGCCAGTTTCTGACTGGTAATTCAAAGAATATATTGGGGTTACGTGCACCCACAATTTTTACTACTGGTATACAGTGCCATTGTCTGACTGGGAATTCAAAGAGTATATTGGGAATACAAATACCCTCATTTCTTGCTACTGCCATATAGTGCCAGTTTCTGACTGGGAATTCAAAGAATATATTGGGGTTACGTGCACCCACAATTTTTACTACTGGTATACAGTGCCATTGTCTGACTGGGAATTCAAAGAGTATATTGGGAATACAAATACCCTCATTTCTTGCTACTGCCATATAGTGCCAGTTTCTGACTGGGAATTCAAAGAATATATTGGGGTTACGTGCACCCACAATTTTTACTACTGGTATACAGTGCCATTGTCTGACTGGGAATTTAAAGAGTATATTGGGAATACAAATACCCTCATTTCTTGCTACTGCCATATAGTGCCAGTGTCTGACTGGGAATTCAAAGAATATATTGGGGTTACGTGCACCCACAATTTTTACTACTGGTATACAGTGCCATTGTCTGACTGGGAATTTAAAGAGTATATTGGGAATACAAATACCCTCATTTCTTGCTACTGCCATATAGTGCCAGTTTCTGACTGGGAATTCAAAGAATATATTGGGGTTACGTGCACCCACAATTTTTACTACTGGTATACAGTGCCATTGTCTGACTGGGAATTCAAAGAATATATTGGGGTTATAAATACCCTCATTTCTTGCTACTGCCATATAGTGCCAGTTTCTGACTGGTAATTCAAAGAATATATTGGGGTTACGTGCACCCACAATTTTTACTACTGGTATACAGTGCCATTGTCTGACTGGGAATTCAAAGAGTATATTGGGAATACAAATACCCTCATTTCTTGCTACTGCCATATAGTGCCAGTTTCTGACTGGGAATTCAAAGAATATATTGGGGTTACGTGCACCCACAATTTTTACTACTGGTATACAGTGCCATTGTCTGACTGGGAATTCAAAGAATATATTGGGGTTATAAATACCCTCATTTCTTGCTACTGCCATATAGTGCCAGTTTCTGACTGGTAATTCAAAGAATATATTGGGGTTACGTGCACCCACAATTTTTACTACTGGTATACAGTGCCATTGTCTGACTGGGAATTCAAAGAGTATATTGGGAATACAAATACCCTCATTTCTTGCTACTGCCATATAGTGCCAGTTTCTGACTGGGAATTCAAAGAATATATTGGGGTTACGTGCACCCACAATTTTTACTACTGGTATACAGTGCCATTGTCTGACTGGGAATTCAAAGAATATATTGGGGTTATAAATACCCTCATTTCTTGCTACTGCCATATAGTGCCAGTTTCTGACTGGTAATTCAAAGAATATATTGGGGTTACGTGCACCCACAATTTTTACTACTGGTATACAGTGCCATTGTCTGACTGGGAATTCAAAGAGTATATTGGGAATACAAATACCCTCATTTCTTGCTACTGCCATATAGTGCCAGTTTCTGACTGGGAATTCAAAGAATATATTGGGGTTACGTGCACCCACAATTTTTACTACTGGTATACAGTGCCATTGTCTGACTGGGAATTCAAAGAATATATTGGGGTTATAAATACCCTCATTTCTTGCTACTGCCATATAGTGCCAGTTTCTGACTGGTAATTCAAAGAATATATTGGGGTTACGTGCACCCACAATTTTTACTACTGGTATACAGTGCCATTGTCTGACTGGGAATTCAAAGAGTATATTGGGAATACAAATACCCTCATTTCTTGCTACTGCCATATAGTGCCAGTTTCTGACTGGGAATTCAAAGAATATATTGGGGTTACGTGCACCCACAATTTTTACTACTGGTATACAGTGCCATTGTCTGACTGGGAATTCAAAGAATATATTGGGGTTATAAATACCCTCATTTCTTGCTACTGCCATATAGTGCCAGTTTCTGACTGGTAATTCAAAGAATATATTGGGGTTACGTGCACCCACAATTTTTACTACTGGTATACAGTGCCATTGTCTGACTGGGAATTCAAAGAGTATATTGGGAATACAAATACCCTCATTTCTTGCTACTGCCATATAGTGCCAGTTTCTGACTGGGAATTCAAAGAATATATTGGGGTTACGTGCACCCACAATTTTTACTACTGGTATACAGTGCCATTGTCTGACTGGGAATTCAAAGAATATATTGGGGTTATAAATACCCTCATTTCTTGCTACTGCCATATAGTGCCAGTTTCTGACTGGTAATTCAAAGAATATATTGGGGTTACGTGCACCCACAATTTTTACTACTGGTATACAGTGCCATTGTCTGACTGGGAATTCAAAGAGTATATTGGGAATACAAATACCCTCATTTCTTGCTACTGCCATATAGTGCCAGTTTCTGACTGGGAATTCAAAGAATATATTGGGGTTACGTGCACCCACAATTTTTACTACTGGTATACAGTGCCATTGTCTGACTGGGAATTCAAAGAGTATATTGGGAATACAAATACCCTCATTTCTTGCTACTGCCATATAGTGCCAGTTTCTGACTGGGAATTCAAAGAATATATTGGGGTTACGTGCACCCACAATTTTTACTACTGGTATACAGTGCCATTGTCTGACTGGGAATTTAAAGAGTATATTGGGAATACAAATACCCTCATTTCTTGCTACTGCCATATAGTGCCAGTGTCTGACTGGGAATTCAAAGAATATATTGGGGTTACGTGCACCCACAATTTTTACTACTGGTATACAGTGCCATTGTCTGACTGGGAATTTAAAGAGTATATTGGGAATACAAATACCCTCATTTCTTGCTACTGCCATATAGTGCCAGTTTCTGACTGGGAATTCAAAGAATATATTGGGGTTACGTGCACCCACAATTTTTACTACTGGTATACAGTGCCATTGTCTGACTGGGAATTCAAAGAATATATTGGGGTTATAAATACCCTCATTTCTTGCTACTGCCATATAGTGCCAGTTTCTGACTGGTAATTCAAAGAATATATTGGGGTTACGTGCACCCACAATTTTTACTACTGGTATACAGTGCCAATTTCTAACTAGGAATTCAAAATGCGCAAGGCTCCCGGAAAGGGACGTGGACGAGGCCGTGGGCGAGGTCGGGGGAATGGTTCTGGGGAGCAAGGTAGCAGTGAAGCCACAGGGCGTCCCGTGCCTACTCCTGTGGGGCAGCAAGCATTGCGCCACTCCACAGTGCCAGGGTTGCTTGCCACATTAACTAAACTGCAGGGTACAAACCTTAGTAGGCCCGAGAACCAGGAACAGGTCTTGCAATGGCTGTCAGAGAACGCTTACAGCACATTGTCCAGCAGCCAGTCAGACTCTGCCTCCTCTCCTCCTATTACCCAACAGTCTTGTCTTCCTTCCTCCCAAAATTCCGAAGCTTTACAGAACAATAACCCAAACTGTCCCTGCTCCCCAGAGCTGTTCTCCGCTCCTTTCATTGTCCCTCAACCTGCCTCTCCACGTCACGATTCCACGAACCTAACAGAGGAGCATCTGTGTCCAGATGCTCAAACACTAGAGTCTCCTCCATCTCCGTTCGATTTGGTGGTGGATGACCAGCAACCCACCCTCATCGACGATGATGTGACGCAGTTGCCGTCAGGGCATCCAGTTGACCGGCGCATTGTGCGGGAGGAGGAGATGAGACAGGAGTTGGAAGAGGAAGTGGTGGATGATGAGGACACTGACCCGACCTGGACAGGGGGGATGTCAAGCGGGGAAAGTAGTGTGGATGTTGAGGCAGGTGCAGCACCAAAAAGGGTAGCTAGAGGCAGAGGCAGAGGTCAGCAGCTTAGGCGAAGCCAGGCCACACCCGGAATCTCCCAAGATGTTCCAGTTCGTACCCAGCCCCGAAAAACTCCCACCTCGAGGGCACGTTTCTCGAAGGTGTGGAGTTTTTTCAAGGAATGCGCCGAGGACAGATATAGTGTTGTCTGCACAATTTGCCTCTCGAAATTGATTAGGGGCTCTGAGAAGAGCAACCTGTCCACCACTTCAATGCGCCGTCATTTGGAATCCAAGCACTGGAATCAGTGGCAGGCAGCAACGGCAGGACAAAGGCCGCCTGCCGTTCACGCCACTGCCACTGTCTCTGCCACTGCCTCTGCCTCTGCCACTGCCACTGCTGACTGTGCTGGCGATGCACTCCAGAGGACGAGCCAGGACACCACTTCATCTGCCTCCGCCACTTTGTTGACTTCTACCTCATCCTCCCCTGGTCCTGTCTTATCTCCTTCTCCTGCACCATCAAAGGCACCATCAGGCGTTTCTTTACAACAACCCACCATCTCTCAGACATTGGAGCGGCGGCAGAAATACACTGCTAACCACCCACACGCGCAAGCCTTGAACGCCAACATCGCTAAACTGCTGGCCCAGGAGATGTTGGCGTTCCGGCTTGTTGAAACTCCCGCCTTCCTGGACCTGATGGCAACTGCGGCACCTCGCTATGCCGTCCCTAGCCGTCACTACTTCTCCCGGTGTGCCGTCCCCGCCTTGCACCAGCACGTGTCACTCAACATCAGGCGGGCCCTTAGTTCCGCGCTTTGCACAAAGGTCCACTTGACCACCGACGCGTGGACAAGTGCATGCGGACAGGGACGCTACATTTCACTGACGGCACACTGGGTGAATGTAGTTGAGGCTGGGACTGCTTCCCAAACTGGCCCGGTGTACCTCGTCTCCCCGCCTAACATTCCTGGCAGGGACACGAGAAGAACACCCCCCTCCTCCTCCTCCTCTACCGCCTCCTCCTCCGCCACCGCCTCCTCCTCCGCCACCGCCTCCTCCTCCGCTGTTAGATTGACCCCAGCTACGAGTTGGAAACGTTGCAGCACTGGCGTTGGTAGACGTCAGCAGGCTGTGCTGAAGCTGATCAGCTTGGGGGACAGACAGCACACTGCCTCCGAGGTGAGGGATGCCCTCCTCGATGAGACGGCAATATGGTTTGAGCCGCTGCACCTGGGCCCAGGCATGGTCGTTTGTGATAACGGCCGGAACCTGGTAGCAGCTCTGGAGCTTGCCGGACTCCAACATGTTCCATGCCTGGCCCACGTCTTCAACCTAGTGGTGCAACGTTTCCTAAAGAGCTACCCCAATGTTCCAGAGCTACTGGTGAAAGTGCGGCGCATGTGCGCCCACTTTCGCAAGTCGACAGTAGCCGCTGCTAGCTTAAAATCTCTCCAGCAACGCCTGCATGTGCCACAACACCGGCTTTTGTGCGACGTCCCCACACGCTGGAACTCAACGTTTCAGATGTTGAATAGAGTGGTTGAGCAGCAGAGACCTTTGATGGAATACCAGCTACAAAACCCTAGGGTGCCACAAAGTCAGCTGCCTCAGTTTCACATCCATGAGTGGCCATGGATGAGAGACCTTTGTGACATCCTACGGGTCTTTGAGGAGTCCACAAGGAGGGTGAGCTCGGAGGATGCGATGGTGAGCCTTACAATCCCGCTCTTGTGTGTTCTGAGAGAATCCCTGATTGACATCAGGGATAACTCAGATCACACAGAGGAGTTAGGGATAGCATCCGATCCGTCACAGCTGGAGAGTAGGTCCACACATCTGTCCGCTTCACTGCGTTTAATGGAGGAGGAGGAGGAGGAGGAGGAGGAAGAAGAGTTGTCCGATGATGTGATGGTGATACAGGAGGCTTCCGGGCAACTTCGAATCGTCCCATTGTTGCAGCGCGGATGGGTAGACATGGAGGATGAGGAGGAAATGGAGATTGAACTTTCCGGTGGGGCCAGAGGAGTCATGCCAACTAACACTGTGGCAGACATGGCTGAGTTCATGTTGGGGTGCTTTACAACCGACAAGCGTATTGTCAAAATCATGGAGGACAACCAGTACTGGATCTTTGCTATCCTTGACCCCCGGTATAAAAACAACATCTCGTCTTTTATTCCGGTAGAGGGGAGGGCCAATCGCATCAATGCTTGCCACAGGCAATTGGTGCAGAATATGATGGAGATGTTTCCAGCATGTGACAGTGGCGGCAGGGAGGGCAGTTCCTCCAGTAGGCAACCAAGTTCTCACCGGTCCACACAAACGAGGGGCACACTGTCTAAGGTCTGGGACACCTTGATGGCACCCCCTCGCCAAAGTGCCGCCACGGAGGGTCCTAGTGTCACCAGGCGTGAGAAGTATAGGCGCATGTTGCGGGAATACCTTTCCGACCACAGCCCTGTCCTCTCCGACCCCTCTGCGCCCTACACGTATTGGGTGTCGAAGTTGGACCTGTGGCTTGAACTTGCCCTATATGCCTTGGAGGTGCTGTCCTGTCCTGCCGCCAGCGTCCTATCTGAGAGGGTGTTCAGTGCAGCCGGTGGCATCATCACTGACAAGCGCACCCGTCTGTCAGCTGAGAGTGCCGACCGGCTCACTTTGATAAAAATGAACCACCACTGGATAGAGCCTTCATTTTTGTGCCCACCTGTGTAAAGCACCCCAACATGAAACTCCATGTCTGTACTCAACCTCTCCAATTCCTCCGCATCCTCATACTCATCCACCATAAGCGTTGCACAATTCTGCTAATACTAGGCTCCCTCCAACATGATTTCCCCCAACTCTGCTGGTTAGAGGCTCCCTCCACCCTGATTTCCACCAACTCTGCTGGTTAGAGGCTCCCTCCACCCTGCTTTCCCACAACTCTGCTGGTTAGAGGCTCCTTCCACCATGAATTTGCCAAAACTGGGCTGTTTAGAGGCTCCCTCCACCATGAATTGGTCCAAACTGGGCTGGTTAGAGGCTCCCTCCACCATTAATTGGTCCAAACTGGGCTGGTTAGAGGCTCCCTCCACCATGAATTTGCCCAAACTGGGCTGTTTAGAGGCTCCCTCCACCATGAATTTGCCCAAACTGGGCTGTTTAGAGGCTCCCTCCACCATGAATTGGTCCAAACTGGGTTTTTTAGAGGCTCCCTCCACCATGAATTGGTCCAAACTGGGCTGGTTAGAGGCTCCCTCCACCATGAATTGATCCAAACTGGGGTGGTTAGAGGCTCCCTCCACCATTAATTGGTCCAAACTGGGCTGGTTAGAGGCTCCCTCCACCATTAATTGGTCCAAACTGGGCTGGTTAGAGGCTCCCTCCACCATGAATTTGCCCAAACTGGGCTGTTTAGAGGCTCCCTCCACCATGAATTTGCCCAAACTGGGCTGGTTAGAGGCTCCCTCCACCATGAATTGGTCCAAACTGGGTTTTTTAGAGGCTCCCTCCACCATGAATTTGCCCAAACTGGGCTGTTTAGAGGCTCCCTCCACCATGAATTGGTCCAAACTGGGTTTTTTAGAGGCTCCCTCCACCATGAATTGGTCCAAACTGGGCTGGTTAGAGGCTCCCTCCACCATGAATTGGTCCAAACTGGGGTGGTTAGAGGCTCCCTCCACCATTAATTGGTCCAAACTGGGCTGGTTAGAGGCTCCCTCCACCATGAATTGGTCCAAACTGGGCTGGTTAGAGGCTCCCTCCACCATTAATTGGTCCAAACTGGGCTGGTTAGAGGCTCCCTCCACCATGAATTTGCCCAAACTGGGCTGTTTAGAGGCTCCCTCCACCATGAATTTGCCCAAACTGGGCTGGTTAGAGGCTCCCTCCACCATGAATTGGTCCAAACTGGGGTTTTTAGAGGCTCCCTCCACCATGAATTGGTCCAAACTTGGCTGTTTAGAGGCTCCCTCCACCATTAATTGGTCCAAACTGGGCTGGTTAGAGGCTCCCTCCACCATGAATTGGTCCAAACTGGGTTTTTTAGAGGCTCCATCCACCATGAATTTGCCCAAACTGGGCTGTTTAGAGGCTCCCTCCACCATGAATTGGTCCAAACTGGGGTGGTTAGAGGCTCCCTCCACCATTAATTGGTCCAAACTGGGCTGGTTAGAGGCTCCCTCCACCATTAATTGGTCCAAACTGGGCTGGTTAGAGGCTCCCTCCACCATTAATTGGTCCAAACTGGGCTGGTTAGAGGCTCCCTCCACCATGAATTTGCCCAAACTGGGCTGTTTAGAGGCTCCCTCCACCATGAATTTGCCCAAACTGGGCTGTTTAGAGGCTCCCTCCACCATGAATTGGTCCAAACTGGGTTTTTTAGAGGCTCCCTCCACCATGAATTGGTCCAAACTGGGCTGGTTAGAGGCTCCCTCCACCATGAATTGATCCAAACTGGGGTGGTTAGAGGCTCCCTCCACCATTAATTGGTCCAAACTGGGCTGGTTAGAGGCTCCCTCCACCATTAATTGGTCCAAACTGGGCTGGTTAGAGGCTCCCTCCACCATGAATTTGCCCAAACTGGGCTGTTTAGAGGCTCCCTCCACCATGAATTTGCCCAAACTGGGCTGGTTAGAGGCTCCCTCCACCATGAATTGGTCCAAACGGGTTTTTAGAGGCTCCCTTCACCATGAATTGGTCCAAACTTGGCTGTTTAGAGGCTCCCTCCACCATGAATTGGTCCAAACTGGGGTGGTTAGAGGCTCCCTCCACCATTAATTGGTCCAAACTGGGCTGGTTAGAGGCTCCCTCCACCATTAATTGGTCCAAACTGGGCTGGTTAGAGGCTCCCTCCACCATGAATTGGTCCAAACTGGGGTTTTTAGAGGCTCCCTCCACCATGAATTGGTCCAAACTTGGCTGTTTAGAGGCTCCCTCCACCATTAATTGGTCCAAACTGGGCTGGTTAGAGGCTCCCTCCACCATGAATTGGTCCAAACTGGGCTGGTTAGAGGCTCCCTCCACCATTAATTGGTCCAAACTGGGCTGGTTAGAGGCTCCCTCCACCATGAATTTGCCCAAACTGGGCTGTTTAGAGGCTCCCTCCACCATGAATTTGCCCAAACTGGGCTGGTTAGAGGCTCCCTCCACCATGAATTGGTCCAAACTGGGGTTTTTAGAGGCTCCCTCCACCATGAATTGGTCCAAACTTGGCTGTTTAGAGGCTCCCTCCACCATTAATTGGTCCAAACTGGGCTGGTTAGAGGCTCCCTCCACCATGAATTGGTCCAAACTGGGTTTTTTAGAGGCTCCATCCACCATGAATTTGCCCAAACTGGGCTGTTTAGAGGCTCCCTCCACCATGAATTGGTCCAAACTGGGGTGGTTAGAGGCTCCCTCCACCATTAATTGGTCCAAACTGGGCTGGTTAGAGGCTCCCTCCACCATTAATTGGTCCAAACTGGGCTGGTTAGAGGCTCCCTCCACCATTAATTGGTCCAAACTGGGCTGGTTAGAGGCTCCCTCCACCATGAATTTGCCCAAACTGGGCTGTTTAGAGGCTCCCTCCACCATGAATTTGCCCAAACTGGGCTGTTTAGAGGCTCCCTCCACCATGAATTGGTCCAAACTGGGTTTTTTAGAGGCTCCCTCCACCATGAATTGGTCCAAACTGGGCTGGTTAGAGGCTCCCTCCACCATGAATTGATCCAAACTGGTGTGGTTAGAGGCTCCCTCCACCATTAATTGGTCCAAACTGGGCTGGTTAGAGGCTCCCTCCACCATTAATTGGTCCAAACTGGGCTGGTTAGAGGCTCCCTCCACCATGAATTTGCCCAAACTGGGCTGTTTAGAGGCTCCCTCCACCATGAATTTGCCCAAACTGGGCTGGTTAGAGGCTCCCTCCACCATGAATTGGTCCAAACGGGTTTTTAGAGGCTCCCTTCACCATGAATTGGTCCAAACTTGGCTGTTTAGAGGCTCCCTCCACCATGAATTGGTCCAAACTGGGGTGGTTAGAGGCTCCCTCCACCATTAATTGGTCCAAACTGGGCTGGTTAGAGGCTCCCTCCACCATTAATTGGTCCAAACTGGGCTGGTTAGAGGCTCCCTCCACCATGAATTGGTCCAAACTGGGGTTTTTAGAGGCTCCCTCCACCATGAATTGGTCCAAACTTGGCTGTTTAGAGGCTCCCTCCACCATTAATTGGTCCAAACTGGGCTGGTTAGAGGCTCCCTCCACCATGAATTGGTCCAAACTGGGTTTTTTAGAGGCTCCCTCCACCATGAATTTGCCCAAACTGGGCTGTTTAGAGGCTCCCTCCACCATGAATTGGTCCAAACTGGGTTTTTTAGAGGCTCCCTCCACCATGAATTGGTCCAAACTGGGCTGGTTAGAGGCTCCCTCCACCATGAATTGGTCCAAACTGGGGTGGTTAGAGGCTCCCTCCACCATTAATTGGTCCAAACTGGGCTGGTTAGAGGCTCCCTCCACCATGAATTGGTCCAAACTGGGCTGGTTAGAGGCTCCCTCCACCATTAATTGGTCCAAACTGGGCTGGTTAGAGGCTCCCTCCACCATGAATTTGCCCAAACTGGGCTGTTTAGAGGCTCCCTCCACCATGAATTTGCCCAAACTGGGCTGGTTAGAGGCTCCCTCCACCATGAATTGGTCCAAACTGGGGTTTTTAGAGGCTCCCTCCACCATGAATTGGTCCAAACTTGGCTGTTTAGAGGCTCCCTCCACCATTAATTGGTCCAAACTGGGCTGGTTAGAGGCTCCCTCCACCATGAATTGGTCCAAACTGGGTTTTTTAGAGGCTCCATCCACCATGAATTTGCCCAAACTGGGCTGTTTAGAGGCTCCCTCCACCATGAATTGGTCCAAACTGGGGTGGTTAGAGGCTCCCTCCACCATTAATTGGTCCAAACTGGGCTGGTTAGAGGCTCCCTCCACCATTAATTGGTCCAAACTGGGCTGGTTAGAGGCTCCCTCCACCATTAATTGGTCCAAACTGGGCTGGTTAGAGGCTCCCTCCACCATGAATTTGCCCAAACTGGGCTGTTTAGAGGCTCCCTCCACCATGAATTTGCCCAAACTGGGCTGGTTAGAGGCTCCCTCCACCATGAATTGGTCCAAACGGGTTTTTAGAGGCTCCCTTCACCATGAATTGGTCCAAACTGGGGTGGTTAGAGGCTCCCTCCACCATTAATTGGTCCAAACTGGGCTGGTTAGAGGCTCCCTCCACCATTAATTGGTCCAAACTGGGCTGGTTAGAGGCTCCCTCCACCATGAATTGGTCCAAACTGGGGTTTTTAGAGGCTCCCTCCACCATGAATTGGTCCAAACTTGGCTGTTTAGAGGCTCCCTCCACCATTAATTGGTCCAAACTGGGCTGGTTAGAGGCTCCCTCCACCATGAATTGGTCCAAACTGGGTTTTTTAGAGGCTCCCTCCACCATGAATTTGCCCAAACTGGGCTGTTTAGAGGCTCCCTCCACCATGAATTGGTCCAAACTGGGTTTTTTAGAGGCTCCCTCCACCATGAATTGGTCCAAACTGGGCTGGTTAGAGGCTCCCTCCACCATGAATTGGTCCAAACTGGGGTGGTTAGAGGCTCCCTCCACCATTAATTGGTCCAAACTGGGCTGGTTAGAGGCTCCCTCCACCATGAATTGGTCCAAACTGGGTTTTTTAGAGGCTCCATCCACCATGAATTTGCCCAAACTGGGCTGTTTAGAGGCTCCCTCCACCATGAATTGGTCCAAACTGGGGTGGTTAGAGGCTCCCTCCACCATTAATTGGTCCAAACTGGGCTGGTTAGAGGCTCCCTCCACCATGAATTGGTCCAAACTGGGGTTTTTAGAGGCTTCCTCCACCATGAATTGGTCCAAACTTGGCTGTTTAGAGGCTCCCTCCACCATTAATTGGTCCAAACTGGGCTGGTTAGAGGCTCCCTCCACCATGAATTGGTCCAAACTGGGTTTTTTAGAGGCTCCCTCCACCATGAATTTGCCCAAACTGGGCTGTTTAGAGGCTCCCTCCACCATGAATTGGTCCAAACTGGGGTGGTTAGAGGCTCCCTCCACCATTAATTGGTCCAAACTGGGCTGGTTAGAGGCTCCCTCCACCATTAATTGGTCCAAACTGGGCTGGTTAGAGGCTCCCTCCACCATGAATTGGTCCAAACTGGGGTTTTTAGAGGCTCCCTCCACCATGAATTGGTCCAAACTTGGCTGTTTAGAGGCTCCCTCCACCATTAATTGGTCCAAACTGGGCTGGTAAGAGGCTCCCTCCACCATGAATTTGCCCAAACTGGGCTGTTTAGAGGCTCCCTCCACCATGAATTGGTCCAAACTGGGGTGGTTAGAGGCTCCCTCCACCATTAATTGGTCCAAACTGGGCTGGTTAGAGGCTCCCTCCACCATTAATTGGTCCAAACTGGGCTGGTTAGAGGCTCCCTCCACCATTAATTGGTCCAAACTGGGCTGGTTAGAGGCTCCCTCCACCATGAATTTGCCCAAACTGGGCTGTTTAGAGGCTCCCTCCACCATGAATTTGCCCAAACTGGGCTGGTTAGAGGCTCCCTCCACCATGAATTGGTCCAAACGGGTTTTTAGAGGCTCCCTTCACCATGAATTGGTCCAAACTGGGGTGGTTAGAGGCTCCCTCCACCATTAATTGGTCCAAACTGGGCTGGTTAGAGGCTCCCTCCACCATTAATTGGTCCAAACTGGGCTGGTTAGAGGCTCCCTCCACCATGAATTGGTCCAAACTGGGGTTTTTAGAGGCTCCCTCCACCATGAATTGGTCCAAACTTGGCTGTTTAGAGGCTCCCTCCACCATTAATTGGTCCAAACTGGGCTGGTTAGAGGCTCCCTCCACCATGAATTGGTCCAAACTGGGTTTTTTAGAGGCTCCCTCCACCATGAATTTGCCCAAACTGGGCTGTTTAGAGGCTCCCTCCACCATGAATTGGTCCAAACTGGGTTTTTTAGAGGCTCCCTCCACCATGAATTGGTCCAAACTGGGCTGGTTAGAGGCTCCCTCCACCATGAATTGGTCCAAACTGGGGTGGTTAGAGGCTCCCTCCACCATTAATTGGTCCAAACTGGGCTGGTTAGAGGCTCCCTCCACCATGAATTGGTCCAAACTGGGTTTTTTAGAGGCTCCATCCACCATGAATTTGCCCAAACTGGGCTGTTTAGAGGCTCCCTCCACCATGAATTGGTCCAAACTGGGGTGGTTAGAGGCTCCCTCCACCATTAATTGGTCCAAACTGGGCTGGTTAGAGGCTCCCTCCACCATTAATTGGTCCAAACTGGGCTGGTTAGAGGCTCCCTCCACCATGAATTGGTCCAAACTGGGGTTTTTAGAGGCTTCCTCCACCATGAATTGGTCCAAACTTGGCTGTTTAGAGGCTCCCTCCACCATTAATTGGTCCAAACTGGGCTGGTTAGAGGCTCCCTCCACCATGAATTGGTCCAAACTGGGTTTTTTAGAGGCTCCCTCCACCATGAATTTGCCCAAACTGGGCTGTTTAGAGGCTCCCTCCACCATGAATTGGTCCAAACTGGGGTGGTTAGAGGCTCCCTCCACCATTAATTGGTCCAAACTGGGCTGGTTAGAGGCTCCCTCCACCATTAATTGGTCCAAACTGGGCTGGTTAGAGGCTCCCTCCACCATGAATTGGTCCAAACTGGGGTTTTTAGAGGCTCCCTCCACCATGAATTGGTCCAAACTTGGCTGTTTAGAGGCTCCCTCCACCATTAATTGGTCCAAACTGGGCTGGTTAGAGGCTCCCTCCACCATGAATTGGTCCAAACTGGGTTTTTTAGAGGCTCCCTCCACCATGAATTTGCCCAAACTGGGCTGTTTAGAGGCTCCCTCCACCATGAATTGGTCCAAACTGGGTTTTTTAGAGGCTCCCTCCACCATGAATTGGTCCAAACTGGGCTGGTTAGAGGCTCCCTCCACCATGAATTGGTCCAAACTGGGGTGGTTAGAGGCTCCCTCCACCATTAATTGGTCCAAACTGGGCTGGTTAGAGGCTCCCTCCACCATTAATTGGTCCAAACTGGGCTGGTTAGAGGCTCCCTCCACCATTAATTGGTCCAAACTGGGCTGGTTAGAGGCTCCCTCCACCATGAATTTGCCCAAACTGGGCTGTTTAGAGGCTCCCTCCACCATGAATTTGCCCAAACTGGGCTGGTTAGAGGCTCCCTCCACCATGAATTGGTCCAAACTGGGGTTTTTAGAGGCTCCCTCCACCATGAATTGGTCCAAACTTGGCTGTTTAGAGGCTCCCTCCACCATTAATTGGTCCAAACTGGGCTGGTTAGAGGCTCCCTCCACCATGAATTGGTCCAAACTGGGTTTTTTAGAGGCTCCCTCCACCATGAATTTGCCCAAACTGGGCTGTTTAGAGGCTCCCTCCACCATGAATTGGTCCAAACTGGGGTGGTTAGAGGCTCCCTCCACCATTAATTGGTCCAAACTGGGCTGGTTAGAGGCTCCCTCCACCATTAATTGGTCCAAACTGGGCTGGTTAGAGGCTCCCTCCACCATGAATTTGCCCAAACTGGGCTGGTTAGAGGCTCCCTCCACCATGAATTGGTCCAAACTGGGTTTTTTAGAGGCTCCCTCCACCATGAATTTGCCCAAACTGGGCTGGTTAGAGGCTCCCTCCACCATGAATTGGTCCAAACTGGGGTTTTTAGAGGCTCCCTCCACCATGAATTTGCCCAAACTGGGCTGTTTAGAGGCTCCCTCCACCATGAATTGGTCCAAACTGGGTTTTTTAGAGGCTCCCTCCACCATGAATTGGTCCAAACTGGGCTGGTTAGAGGCTCCCTCCACCATGAATTGGTCCAAACTGGGGTGGTTAGAGGCTCCCTCCACCATTAATTGGTCCAAACTGGGCTGGTTAGAGGCTCCCTCCACCATTAATTGGTCCAAACTGGGCTGGTTAGAGGCTCCCTCCACCATGAATTGGTCCAAACTGGGGTTTTTAGAGGCTTCCTCCACCATGAATTGGTCCAAACTTGGCTGTTTAGAGGCTCCCTCCACCATTAATTGGTCCAAACTGGGCTGGTTAGAGGCTCCCTCCACCATGAATTGGTCCAAACTGGGTTTTTTAGAGGCTCCCTCCACCATGAATTTGCCCAAACTGGGCTGTTTAGAGGCTCCCTCCACCATGAATTGGTCCAAACTGGGGTGGTTAGAGGCTCCCTCCACCATTAATTGGTCCAAACTGGGCTGGTTAGAGGCTCCCTCCACCATTAATTGGTCCAAACTGGGCTGGTTAGAGGCTCCCTCCACCATGAATTTGCCCAAACTGGGCTGGTTAGAGGCTCCCTCCACCATGAATTGGTCCAAACTGGGTTTTTTAGAGGCTCCCTCCACCATGAATTTGCCCAAACTGGGCTGGTTAGAGGCTCCCTCCACCATGAATTGGTCCAAACTGGGGTTTTTAGAGGCTCCCTCCACCATGAATTTGCCCAAACTCTGCTGGTTAGAGGCTCAATCCACCCTGATTTTCAAAACAAATGTTGGTGCCAACCTCAACTTACTACAAGGGCCAAATTCACTGCTGGTGACAAGCTCTCCTCACTGCAAGTGCCAAATACACATGTTTCAAGGTGTTTTCCTACTGTCAGAGAGGTGGTATTGAGTGTGTAAAGTGTGTAGTTGTTAGGCTGTGATGTTGGGGTAATAGAGGGTCTTTGGTGTGTTAGATGCCCCCAGACATGCTTCCCCTGCTGTCCCAGTGTCATTCCAGAGGTGTTGGCATCATTTCCTGGGGTGTCATAGTGGACTTGGTGACCCTCCAGACACGGATTTGGGTTTCCCCCTTAACGAGTATCTGTTCCCCATAGACTATAATGGGGTTCGAAACCCGTTCGAACACACGAACATTGAGCGGCTGTTCGAATCGAATTTCGAACCTCGAACATTTTAGTGTTCGCTCATCTCTACTGAAAATATGTCTTATAGTCTAGGTTCTTCAAAGTATCCACCTTTTGCTTTGATTCCTGCTTTGCACACTCTTGGCATGCTCTTGATGAGCTTCAAGAGGTAGTCACCGGAAATGGTCATCCAACAGACTTGAAGGAGTTCCCAGAGATGCTTAACACTTGTTGGCCCTTTTGCCTTTCCTCTGCGGTCCAGCTCACCCCAAACCATCTCTATTGGGTTCTGGTCTGGTGACTGTGGAGGCTAGGTCATATGGTGTAGCACCCCATCACTCTCCTTCTTGGTCAAATAGCCCTTACACAGCCTGGAATAGCATGCCACTGCAAGATGTTGTGGTAGCAATGTCGGTTCAGTATGCCTTCAATTTTGAAATAAATCCTCAACAGTGTCACCAGCAAAGCACCCCCACACCATCACACCTCCTCCCCCATGCTTCACGGTGGGAACCAGGCATGTAGAGTCCATCTGTTCACCTTTTCTGCATCGCACAAAGACACGGTGGTTGGAGCCAAAGATCTCAAATTTGGACTCATCAGACCAAAGCACAGATTTCCACTGGTCTAATGTCAATTCCTTGTGTTCTTTAGCTCAAACAAGTCTCTTCTGTTTGTTGCCTGTCCTTAGCAATGGTTTTCGAGAAGCTATTTTACCATGAAGGCCTGCTGCACAAAGTCTTCTCTTAACAGTTGTTGTAGAGATGTGTCTGCTGCTAGAACTCTGTGTGGCATTGACCTGGTCTCTAATCTGAGT